>NC_080844.1:8415681-8718712 GCF_030435755.1 Ochotona princeps | reverse complement strand
AGTACACACAGTGCAGCTTTGGAGAACTGACAATCTAAATGCTTAGGTTGTTGGTCTAATGACTAATGTTCATTAGCTTTCCTTTCTAATTTAGTAACTACTGATATAACTCAGATAATCTTGCCTTGGAATTCTCAATTATTTTCAAATTTTTAAAGAGGTCTTGAGATAGAATCCATTAAAAGAGAGTAACAGCCTGATAGTTACAATTTAGGGAAACACGATCAAGCTACCATGACCACTCTCTGAAGACACAGCATCAAGCATTGCTGATTTAAAAAAAAAAAAAATGCTAACTTCAGAATTAACAAGAATTATGAAACGAGTATTCACTACTGTTTCAGGAGACATACACAATTTTTAATAGTTTTAATGGAAGTATGAACTGAGGAGAGAGGATGTATGTGTTTGGTGATGACTCAACACCAAATAATATTCACAAATACATAAATACATGTATATATACTCATAGAATGATTCTTAAGGTAATTAGTTGCTATACACATACGTTGTAAAGCAAGGCCTAAAATTTGGGTACTAAGGTTGATCTTAACAGAATTTATCACTCAAAAGCTACAATAATCCAATAACAAGAATTTCAGGCCAGTAACAAGGACAAATCCTAACAAAAAGTAAGCTAGCACACAGGGTGATCCCCAGAAGAACAAGCAGCTTCTATACCAGGGAGTGCAATGGGAAGCCAGTTAGGTAGACCAAACACGCCCAGGTCAGGCAGACACCGCAGGATAATCTGAGGCTGCCCCTGAAACCAACTGTGGCATGGGCACAGCCTCTGTGAATAAATCCCTACGTGAATACAGCAGATCCATGTCTGTTTTGGGGGGAAAGGCAGATACACAGAAAGGAAGAGAAACAGAGAAAAAGTTCCTTTGTTTCACTGGTACACTCCCTCAAGTGGCTGCAACAACTGGAACTGAGCCAATCCGAATCCAGGAGTGTCCTCCGGTCTGCCTGGCAGGTGCAGGGTCCCAAGGCTTTGGGCTTTTCTCCACTGCTTTTCCGGGCCACAAGCAGGGAGCTGCAAGGGATGTGGAGCAGCCAGGTCACGAACTAGCACCCATATGGGATCCCAGCAGATGCTAGGCGAGGATTTAGCCAGTAGGGCACGGTGCTGGATCTATCAATTATCCATTCCTTCAAGAACAAATTCTTAAGACCATTTGTGGCTACTTTTCATTCAACTTTAGGTACAATGTGAACATGTCAACTTTCAAAAGACAAAGACCAGAACCCTTGGGATAAAAAACCTATTAGAACTATACAAAGGAGTATCTACTATCAATGAAAAGCAGTAAGCTACTGAAACAGGCAACAATCTGGATAAACCTCAAGGGCACATGCTTAATGAAAAAAGTTAAGCCCAAACTATATACTGTACCAGTCAAAAATTCACAGCTATGGAGATGGAGAACAGATCTGTGATAATTAAGGAGACAAGAAGGGTGGAGGGCTGAGTAGCAGGTAGCATGGAAGAATCCTTCCACAGTGTTATTCCTGTATGTAGCTTAAGCAACAATTAGTTCATCAATCTAGTCATGAGATAATACACACCGAAGACATGTCACTGCGCACACATACACCTACTACACACACTTTGTAGGTTCAAAGTGGTAAAACTGAAGTATTAAGTATTGTTAATGTACCAGTGTCTTTTTTCCGTTTTGTTGCTGAAACAGTTATGTGAGACACAACATTAGACAAAGCGGGCAAAGTATACAATGGAGTCTTTGATCTGTTTTTATATTCCTGTGAATCTACCTTGAGCTCAAAATATAAGGCTTTTTAAAGTAACAAATAAGAAATGCTTCTTTCAAGAGTATTGATAAAGTCCACAAACAAAAAATATACAACATATTATTTTAGAGTATTTTCAGCGTTAAAGGAATTCTTAAATGACATCTGAAGGCCAATAATAGTCTACTATCACCAATTATTAATATATTGCTGTTATTATTTACCATCACTGTTATTTTAAGTAGCATAGATCTTTTTCCACTGGTTTTATATTTTAGATACTGAAGAGTAAAATTTCAAAAACAAACAAAAATCCTGGAAACAAAGTCTGAATCCTAACAAAAAAGCCCACAGATTACTTATCTGTTTTTCAACACTGAATCACAAACATCATAGGCGAGAACAGGACAGGACAATGGAAAAATACAACCTTAAATAATTCAAGGCAATGCTCTCACCACAGCCTTTCCCATGCTCGGCTATTTCTCAGACTAGCTAAGGAACAAGTCAGTGTCTTCTGTGGTCCATAGGCCTACCAAGGCCCTGACAGAGATCAGGCCAGTAAGTAAATTCTCTACACTGTTAACTGGTAAGACAGAGTTGAAATGCAGTTCTATTTTTGTTACCAACAATGCTCAAAATCGCTGAACAAGTGTGTTTCGCCTTTGCCCTTTGCTAAGGATGCTTAAGGAGGGATTATGACAGCTTAAAAAAGCTGGAGGAGGTTCCTGGCTCCCAGATCCAGATTCACTCAGCACCAGCCATTAGAGCCATTTGGGGAGTGATCCAATGGATAGGAGATCTTCCTATCTGTGTCTTTTCCTCTCTGTACATCTTTCAATTAAAACAAATCAATCTTTAAAAAGAAAACAAAATAAAGGTTCATTCTACAAACTGAAAATTCAAGAACTGATCAGGTCCAAAAGATATTCTCTATCCTAACTAGCAAAACATATTTTAGAAGTTCTAAATAAAAAAACAGAGCAATGCGTCAGGGACTAGGAGAGACAACTAATTGTTACCTGAACTAAAGCCTGAACAGCATGAACTTGTCCAGCTATCCTCAAACCATCACCTTCTCCAGCACAGAGGGAGGAGTCGAAGGAACAGGCAGTTTCCATGTTGACCAGGCAGTGGCGATTCCGAGCACTATACTCCACTAGATTGATCAGCAGACCTAAGCCCTAAAAAATGTTCAAAAAAAAAAAAAAAAAAATGCTTGTTATCACAGATGAAAACTTAAAGCAACACATCACACATAATTTTAATCAGCAACTAAAAAATCCTATCAGTGCTCTCCCACCTGCAAGACACTTAAAAACCATTATGGAAGATACCAGTCTTCCCAAAGAGTGATATCCTCACGTTTTCCAATCAGCCCCTTCAGTTACCACATTGTTTAACAGCCACAGGTATGTACATAAGGAAGTCATCAAGACAATAGCATAAATTACACCAATTCCTTCTTAAAAGGCCAACGCTTCACCTCAGAAGCAGATGAAGATGCTGCTCCCGCAGGGGTGTTTGGACTCACCAGCACTCGGATATCGAACCTCTGCTCCTGAGGTAGGTACTTGGGAACCTGAAGCACACAGTTCATGGCTGTGCCGATAAGGCCATCCTGCTCTCCTGTTTTGGTGCTGCCCCACTCTGAAGTGACAAATGAAAACAGGAAAATTTTCACTGGCTCTTCCTAAGGACACTAACAATCTATTTATTAAAATGGGTATCGAATTATATAGCTATTCCTTCATTAAAATATATTTTTGATATTTCTGTGCCAAAGTATTACCTGGTTCTAAAATAATCAGCATTGTAAGCTGCCAAGATTAATTCAATTCACGATGACACTTAAGCATCACCACATCAAGAAAAGAACATGCTCTTGTCATACACGCAAACACATAAAAAAGTTGAGATCTTCCATCCACTGGTTCACAACCAGATGGCAACAATGCTACGGGTGGACCAGGCTGAAGCAAGGAGCCAAGAGTTTCATTCACCAGGTTCTCCCACATGGGTGGCAGAGGACCACATATTGGGACAATTTTCTGCTGCTTTCCCCAGGCTATTATCACCAAACTGGATCAGAAGTAGAGCAGTGGGGATATTAATCAGTGGCTGCACATGTTACAGGTGGTAGCCACAGTCCCAGTCTCCACCTATATTTATTTTTTTTCGTACTGTGCATTTTACAATTACTCTGAATTTCTCATTTAATTTTTTAAAAATTTATATGACAGGCTCAGCACAGTAGCCTTGCACGTGCCAGGATCCCATATGGGCACCAGTTCGTGTTCTGGGTGCCTCACTTTCCACTCCCCATCCAGCTCCCTGCTTGTGGCCTGGGAAGGCAGTAGAGGATGGCCCAAAGCCTTGGGACCCTGCACTCCCATGGGAGACCTGGGAGAGGCTTGAGACTCCTGGATCCTGGTCTCAGCTTAGCTCAATCTGGCCACTTGAATGAATTAGCAAATGGAAGATCTTTCTATCTCTCCTTCTCTCTTTAAATCTGACTTCCGAATAAAAATTTAAAAATTAAAAAGAAAAAAAATCACATGAGAGCCAGAGTAACAATTCAGACAGTCAACGTCAGAGAAAGACAGGTTCATTTGCATGCTCACATCCTTAATGCCTTGGCCTACAGCTAGGGCCAGGCCAAAGCCAACAGTCAGGAGTTGTATCCAGGCTTCCCACAGAGCAGGCAGGACCCGACAACTCATGCCATTGCCACTGCCTCCAGTGAGCACCAGGAGGAAGTTTTATGGGGATCGGGGCAGCGACACAAACCCAGCACTCCACAGTGGATGTGGGTGTCCCAAGCAGGAGCTCCCAGCTGTACCATCACTACTACCCCTCCACCAACTTTCTGAAAGCATGCTCATGCAATTTTCCAGTGACAAAATATGAATACTGCATCACACACCATTATCATTGGTCAAGTTGAGCAACACCCCGATGATGGCCCTCATGCAGTCTTCCACGGCTTTGCCCACGTGGTTCGTCACATTCTGGTGAGGCAGAGGCTTGTTGTCACCTATGCAGATGCTGTTCTCAGCGCGGTTATACTGCTGGATCAGCTCTTCACAATGCTGCAATGCTCTTGAGAAACAGTGAAACTTACACTATTACAACAGACAACAAAACTCATACCAACAGACTAACTTGACTTCTACTAACTTTTTCTCTTCTAAAAGTTGCAATGTGCTAACTATTCAATAGTGTATCAAATACGTCAATCTTTAGGTTTTAAATTTCATGAAAAAAACGTATTTAGAAGACTTCTCACAACCTAAGTTTCCATCTGTACTGCCCTTACCTGCCACTGTAAGCTATTTCCTGGAGTTGCCCCTGATTTTACCCATCTCTCCAGCACATGCAGACCACGATGATTCCCCAAACAGAATAAACCTTTACCAATAAACTTTACACACTTCTAAATCTCATTCATGTATTTTCATTTAGGTCTTAGCAGGAAGAAAAATGCTATACATCTCAGTATTACATAATAAAAAAAATGGGTACAAGATATGTATTTGACTAATTCATTTATAATTTGAAATCTTTCAAGGTGCTCTGTCTCCTGAGAGCCGTATAACAGCATGGGCTGCACTCAGGCATGCTTAACATTGTCAAACCCACTCACTTCTTTAAGTGCGCCACAAATTCAGTAAGCTGATTTAGTCAACTGACTCTCCAAATAGTAAACACTATACAAAACCCTTATCAGTTCCCTACTTCATCTATTTCTAACTACTCTCTGAAGTACTAGGAAATTCCTAAGGTTTCTAGCATCTTGGAATCTTTTGATTAGGAAGTATTTTTTATAACGTATTCTTTCCTGATGTTTGAATATGCTGGGCATATGGGTAACTTGACTGTCTAGCAACACTGAACTAAACTGTGGTTTCTGAGGGGATGTTAACATTTACCACATAATCTCTCAATATGCAATCTATATATATCACAATTCTACTGAAAAACTATAAAAATGCCAGGAGTGGTCTTTCACAAACATGTTAACTCTGGTCTCTAACTAATGTCACTTCTAGGAAATCTGAACTTCACTTTCTAATTTAGCAAAAGAGCTGAAACCTGTCATATTAAAGATCTCCATTTATAAGACATCTGTTATTGTTAGAATATAGGTAAATGCTATGATAGTGTATTAGTATGCTAGAACAGAATGTTTTTGTTGGGCAGTGTGAGATTCCCTTGTGCTGGAGAAAACTGCTACTTTGCTAGGCCAGGAGGTGCCCGGACTTTGGGAGGATTCCGCTTTAGCGATAAATCTGTTCTTTGCTGCCTTGCAACTCTGTGAACCCAGGTGCGGGGAGGCGGGGCAGGGGACGTAAGAACGCAATTCTTCTCCGGTCCCAGGAACAGGAGGAAGCTAAGGGTGTGAGAATGGGATGAGCCATAAAGACAGTGGGTATGGGAACAGAACAGGCTCCCTGTGCCTAGGCCATAAAAAATTAACATGTCTAAGGTTGTTACTTTTGATGTTATTTCCCAGCCCAAAAGGGCCTATATAATCTTGGGCTCATTTGGGGTCCGACCGCCCTGTTTGGCTGGCCTGTGTGTCCCAAGTGCGGTCTGGCCCCAGCATGCTGGCACAATAAACTGTATTTGCTGTTTGCATTATCAGTGAGACTCTTTGTCGTTCTCTGGGGGTTGACTAGCTCACACCCTGACGTCCAGGGGCTTTGGCCTGGACTCTAGCATTATGGGTTACAAAATATCTGTACAGAGATATTATAATTAAAAGGAAGTAGAGATTAGCAAAAAAAATCAAACATTTTATTGATAAGAATATTCTTTGGTAAGGGAGATTAAAACTAGAATGCATATGTTGAAGTTAAATGTGACAAATTTTTGAAATGAAACACAAAAAGGTGAAAAAGAAACTACAAATTAAAAACCATTTTAAGAAAAAAATTTTTTTTAAATCATTGGCAACTTCTGAGACTAATCGAAATTTGAAAATGAATCGTGCAAACTGTATTTTGAGTTTACACGGTATAAAAATAGTATTGTATATTTTCAAAAAAATTCCTTTTCCTTTAGATTACAAACAAGAGATTTTATGAATAAAATATGACATCTAGATTTATTTCAAAATTAGGTGAGGGGAAGGAGATGTCGCTAAAGATAGAAATGACTGGCTGTAACTGAGAATGATTTAGCCTGAACAACATGTTCATTAATGTAAACACAGTGTTTTCTCTACTTCATCTATGTTTGACATTCTTCAAAATGGGTCAAAGGAGAAATGACACAAGCTAGACTCGAATTGCAATGGGCAGTTAAGTCCTACTGCATTTGATAAGGACACTGGACATATATGCAAAGGCAGTAAGAAATCAGAGATTTGAAATTATAGATTTTTTTTTGTCAAAACAGGGATCTGGAGAAAGTTAACTTCCAGTGGTTGTGTGCAGGAGGGCCTATAGGTCAGAGAAGTAGGACAGAGGCACTAAAAACTAGGACAGAGACATTGGGAAGGAGGTTGCTGCAGCAAGAAAGAAGCAGGCCTGGAGACACCTTGCACCATGGTAACAGCCCTGGCCTAATTGTGATGAAGGGTGGGTGCAGCAGCCTACGGAAGCGGACAGGCTGCATATGTAGATCTGAAAACAGGTACAAATGAAGGGCAGAGAAAGAGGGCTCCAAGAGTTCACATACAACACATAAAAGGACTAACCCTGAGTATTTCCTGTTGTAGGCTTTAGACTAATTCAGCTCATTAGTATAAACTACATATCATACATGAGACATTTTAAAATACTCTAAGTTTGTACATATTATTCAATACACATCTTAATATACATCATACACATTAACACACATACATACATAAAAATGCTCGTTTTATCCTAATAACCCTAGGTGGCAGACACAAAAATGTTAATATGACAATATGATGCTATCAAAAGAGGGATGGGGGCATGGAAGTAATGAGTGACTTATCCAGGGTAACTTAAAGTTGAAGTTCCAAAGCTGGAACCCATACCAGCTCCTATAGTTCCAGAATCTATATTCCTTTTGATCTGTATTATACTCCAAATCACAGATCATTTTATGAAGACAGTATTACAATCTCTTTTCCTTTATGCTTAATCCAGGTATTTGAAATACACATGAGATTTTAGAAACACTTACTTAGCTGATGAAATAATGAGTTGTGAATCTTTATACGCTATCAAATAGCTCTGATTCTCTGGATTATGCACCGTTACCTAAAAGGGAAGAATATAAAAATGCTTGTGGCAATCTGTAATTTCTACAAGGGCTCAGAAATAGCCCTTGTCATTACACCTCACACGTTTCAGGCTTAAAGTAAGTTAAACCTTTACTAGAAAATTAAACAGTCATTGTTATAATTGCTCATCTAGAGTTATCTTTACATTTACCATACAGAGTTATTAAGCACTTCGCTTCAGAGGTCTCTAATTCATAAATAACTTTTGAAGCTCATACATAGGTTCATTTAGAAAAGTTTCTTACAAAGAAATATCTATTATCTGATATATCTGAAAACAACCATTTCCATTTCATATATGCAGGAAACTTACAATTAACACAGGAGGATTTCTTCCACAGATGTTAAGTATATAGTGAATTCCACCTAGTCAACAATTGTGCATCCTGAAATCCTTCTACTCTAAACTGAATTAGGTTAAGTTATTTGGGGCCAGCATTCTCAGGTAGTGGGGAAAACCTCTGCTTGCAACCCAGGCATCCCATAAGGGTACCAGTTTCAGTTTTGGCTGTTGCACTTCTGATCCAGGTCACTGTTAATGTACACGGGAAAGCAGTGGAGGATGGCCCAAGTGCTTTGGCCCGTGCACCCATGCGTGAGACCTGGAAGAGGCTCCAGACTCCTGGCTTTAGTTTGGTCCAGTCATAGCAGTTGCAGCCATTTGGGAAGTAAACAGAGATGGAAGATTGTCTCTCAATCTCTCTAACTCTCGGCTGCAATGGCCAGAGCTGAGCCTATCCAAAGCCAGTAGCCCGAAGCCTCCTCCAGGTCTCCCACACGGGTGCAGGGTCCCAAGGCTTTGGGTCATCCTCGACTGCTTTCCCAGGCCACAAGCAGAGAGCTGGTTGGGAAGTGGGGCCACTGGGATTAGAACCAGCACCCATTTGAGATCCTGGCACATGTAAGGCGAGGACTTTAGCCACTAGCCTATCATGCCAGGCCCAGAATAAATCTTAAAAAAAAAAAAAAAAAAAAAATCATTAGCCAAGCAGCCCCCACCAGCATGAGCTGGAATTGTGTGGGCCGGGCCCAGCAATGCTACAGCACCCACTGGCAAATGCCAAGGTAAAGCAAGGCCATGCCAGACTGAACTTCAGTGCACAACCCACACACATGAGACCTGGGGGGCTTGTGGGGGCCAACCCAGTAAGGGGGCTGCATGGGGCTCCTCTGCTGACCACTGTTCCCACTGGAGAGCGAGAGAGTTGGGACTGGGGCTAAATCAGGTTGGGCAGGGTTACAACACCTAGTGGCTTGTATGTGAGTTGGAAGGGCTCTATCATGCTTTGTATATGTTCTGTACATGCATAAGCCAGAGTGGGAGAGGCAGTGTAGGTGGTTGGCCTTTGCTGCAGCATCAGCTGACAGATGCTGGCATGGGGGGACATATTCTGTCAAGTTAAACTGCAGAACCTCCTGGAGAGTGCATGCACGGGGAGTGGGTTGGCCCAGTAGGGAAACAGTGGGCACCTCCTTCTTGGGTTGCCAAACCCACTGGTGAGCATGAGAAACAGGACAGAGGAGAAGGAGTGGCCAGACAGAGAGTGGTACCTGCCAGCAGGTGTGTGGTCAGGATGGTGGGGCTGGTTGGGTTCAATTAGGCTCTCAATGTCAATGGACATTCAGCTCTCAATTGACATTGAGAGCTGAATGGGATGTGGGACAGACTGGACAAGTCTGCTGTACATACTGGCAAGTACAGTAACCAGGGTACGGCGCAAGCCTGGTAGGGGTTACTGCGGGTCTCTTCCACCAGACTAGGTTGCAGATCCCACTGGTCTGCGTGAGGGCCAAATGTTTGTGCGCAGGATCATGTTGGACTCCAAACACCCATTGGTTTGTATAGAAGACAAGACTGGAGACAAGTGACCCAGCAATTCCAACTACCAGTGTATATGTAGGTTGATCTGAGTAACACACTGTGTCGGACCCTGTATTGGTATGCACACAAGGAACCAGGTCTGGGATCACCTCACATGAGGTTTCTTTGGCAATTTCTCCCCAACTGAACTGCTGGACTCAGAACTCCAACCATGGAGAGAACTGCAGGTTCCATGGTCTGACTGTGGAGTGCACGTGTTAAGAGTTAGGCCTCCTCAGTGTCTTAGATGGAGTAGTGGACAGTATATCCAGTTGCACATGGAGGATAGGGCAGTACACTGGAGCCTGCAGAGCACACCTGGTACCATAACAGAGGACGAAGGATAGAACAAATTGATCAACTACCGCAACTAAGCGTTGGTAGTGAATATCTGGAAAAATGGAGACTCTAAAGTGGATTATGTCAGCCAGTAGATTCTAGAGATTTCATCGTGACTGGAGTGGTGGGACTGACAGCAACTCAAAACTGTTGTACTATCAAAACCACCTGAGCAGTGCGCTCACAGCATGTCCCACATTGGGGACCCTGGGGTGGTGTTGGGAGGTTGAGCGTAGCCTCTCCCCTCATTTCCCTCTTTCCCCCAGATACAGGAAGGAAAAAAGAGAATGTGGCAACAATGGTCTCACTCACTTTCCTCTAGCCCTCAACCATTCACATCCTAATCAACTATGTAAAAATCATCAAAAAATAAAATTTAAAAAACAAAAAAGTAGTTAGCCAAAGAACAAAATACACCTATTTCAAGTTCAACAACATCATTCTCCCAAATTCTATCAAAAGCTGCACCTAGAAATAATGACTCAGACACTCAAGAAAAATGCTCATTCATTGGAAATTAAAACAAGATTCTGACCACATTTAACTACTGTTTTCTGCAAAGAAGTTAATGTATTTAAGTAGAATTCCACATTAAGAGCAATAAAAGGTTGAATACATATACACACAACTGACATGAAAAGTTTGACATGCACCAAGAAGAAATTCCATGTAGAACTTGCTCATTTACAATCAGCTGCTCCAAGAATGCAAGAACAGTTTCAGTCTGGAAAGGAGGTGGTATATAAAACATCTGGCAGTCCTGACACACATGATCACAATTAAAATTAAATAATTTTCCTAAAACAGTTGTCCATACTTACACTTTCTAAAACTCGCAAACATCTCTCTGCTCCCCATAATGACGCTACCAGTTTCTCTTCATCCTCATCACTACTTAGATGATCCACACACTCTTTTACTAGATGCAGAAAAAAAAAAAAAGACATAGGTAGTGTTTCTTATTACTTCAATACTTACCCCCTTAGCTGACATTATTATTATTAAGCAAGTCTGTACACACACTACAAATACACTGGGATTGGTTTTTATTTATCATAGGTTTTATATTACAGGATTCTGTTACATGCAGCACCCTATAACTATCTCATTTCCATAATCCAAGTGTTAATGGGCACTTCTTGGAAAGAAATTTGCAGTATGCTTTCAAAGCACACGTTTTTCAAAGTGATATATTTTTAAAGTATATATGTACATGCAAAAAACACTGTATGTGCATCATACCTTTATCAACAATATGATCCAGACCACCTAAAAGCCGGAGTTCTTCTTTAAACCAGTCTCCTGCTCGTTTAGAAGTAAGGGACAGTAATGTCTCCATAGCTAAATGCCCAGTCTAAAAAATGAGAAGCACCACTAATGAATATTAGCAATTTCTCAGGCAAAAACTTACATTACTTTTCCTTACAACAATTACATGGGACCAGCACATAGCTTTTTAAAACCAGACAGTGAGGGAAAACAGCTAAATTTTATCAGAATAATCTATGTTCAAAGGATGCTTTTTAACCACAAGGCTGTTTTCAGAAAGAAAACTATGTAGTCCCCCCACCACACTTTTCACTGCAATGTATTTACCGATGCTGTTATTTTCATAGAATAAAAGCTCAAGCATGGGATTAAGTGAAAGCACACATGTATTTTAACTGCAAATCAATCTACTGTTTAATAAATCCACAAGGAGGAAGGAAGTACTATTCTTCAGAACAAAGTATAAGAGTACCAACTGCCTTGAATCAACAAAAGTACGTTACCATTTCATCTAACAGCAACTTATTGTTCTGGCATATACACACGTTTTTCTGACACAGTAAATTTCAGCATTCTTTCACTCCCCATATTGCTTCTACTAGGAGTCCCCTGTTCATTTTTGTATTTTCTTGCATGCTGCTTGTTTTTCTCTTGTTGCTCTATGCATTTTCACTATCTATTCTAATACAAATCTTTTGTTCATTTTAGTGTTACAGAATGAACAGTTTTAAAACTTTATGGCTGGCAACTTGGATACTCATTACTGAACACCATGACAAAATACTTCAGGACCACCAGTAGGGGGCACACAACAGAGTCATTACTTTGCTATGTCTTTGGTTGGCCTCAACTTTTCCTTTTGTAAAAAGCACAGAAGCCATAGCCCCTAAAAAGGGCAATCTGATTTCCTGCTGTCATAGTGATTTCAGCATAACAAAAGACACGCTTGAACTGGAAAAGAGTGAAAACACTGGGCTTTCTTCTGCCCTTCAAAAGATGCAAATTTACACTCTAGCCTATGTATGTTATATTTGGAACTAGATTATCAGATCATTTAGAAATTAGAAATTTAAATAAAATACATATTATCAAAAAAAAAACTCTTAGTACTACAGATCAGAAAAGCTCCAGGATATTTTTATGTCTTTAAAAAAAAAAGGTGTCTAAAGTGACAGAGCTAGAATTCAGTATTTCCTACAAAGCAAGAAATTGAATGGACTTGCTCCTCTCAGATCAGCAGTGAAACTGAGAATTTGTGAGGGGAACAGTAATTTGATATTTTAACAATAACAAAAGTTTTGTATGTTTTTATGTTTCTTCTACTGACATGAAAATGACTGATACTGTCTAAATATATTACAAGCCAGTAATTTAAAAATATATTACTCAAAATTTTACATAAAAACTGAAATAATCCTGAGTTTCAAAGTACAGTCAAGTCACTGCAATGGTCAGCTCTCAATTACTTGCATTTCATCTAAAAAAAGTATACTCTATTTTAAATTATCTCTCCATGGCATATCTGTAGCACTACCATAAGCCTTCAGCCCAAGCCAGAGTGCCTGGCTTTCTCCAAATCTCATTCAGTTTCTTGTGCAAAGGAGAAGCAGCCCTTGAGCATACCAATTGTTGGATCTTGCCACCAGTATCAGGAAACTTAAATGAGGCAAAATGCAATAGAAAATTTGTATCTCTTTAATAACTACCTCCTGCCACTGTGCAAAAACAAACAAACAAACAACAAACAAAAAGACTCCTAGAATACAGAGAAGCTCATGAAGCTGTTTCAGACAAGGATTAAAATCACGCTGAGGGGCCCGGCAGCGGCTAATGTCCTCGCCTTGAACACGCCAGGATCCCATATGGGCACCGGTTCTAATCCCAGCTGCTCCACTTCCCATCCAGCTCCCTACTTGTGGCCTGGGAAAGCAGGAGAGGACAGCCCAATGCTTTGGGACTCTGTACCAGCGTGGGAGACGCAGAAGGGGTTCCTGGTTCCTGGCTTTGAATCGGCACAGCACCGGCCGTTGCGCTTGCTTGGGGAGTGAATCATCGGATGGAAGATCTTCCTTCCTCTCTGTCTCTCCTCCTCCCTGTATATCTGACTTTGCAATAAAATAAATAAATCTTTAAAAAAAAATCACGCTGAGAGACACATTTTACAAGAATCTGCCAAGGGAGGCTCTATGGCATGACAGGTAAAGCTACCACCTGAGACCCCAGTATCCCATGTGGGCACCAGTTCAAGCCCTGTCTGCTGCAATGGTGGAGGATGGTCCAAGTGCCTAGGCTCCTACACCCACGTGGCCGACCTGAAGAAACTCTTGGCCCATCTCCAGACATTGTGGCCATTCGAGGAATGAAGCAGCACATGTTAAGAACTCTCTCCATCTTTCCTTTTCTCCCTACAATTCTGACTTCTTAAAATCAATAAATCTTAAAATTTGTCATACTGTAAGCCAAGGCTAAGAGGGGTTAGGGGTTCATATTTTATAATGGAAGTAACTCACCGTTATATTTTCTAGATCAAGATGCTTGTTGTGTACAGTTTCACAGAGTCTTCGAATTTTTTCTTTGATTTTGTTCATGTCTTTTTCATTCAATAACTTAGCTGACGAAGCATCTTGTTCCAGTTCCAGAAGTCGAATCATTAGGTCTAGGCTAGCTCTATCAAGATCCATGTTCAAACGATCCCTACTCAGTATGTACATGAGGGCAGCTGTACAGAGGGACAGATTCTTCAACAGACCCCACCCCCAAAAAAAGTTCCGGTAAGCAATTACTACAATTTCAGAAAATAAGGCCACTACTGACATTTGCTGACAAGTGAAAATGCCTAACACGCAGATTACTGATCATGTTTGAAAACTTATTTTTTATTCAGCAACCTCCTTAAAATATTTTAGAGAAAAATGTTTAGTAAATAAAGCACTGCTACTTAAAGTTTCCCTTTCTACAAATACGCCCTGTGAGGACCCTGAAACTTGAAGAACTAAGCTGAATTACACATTTCTTAGGCCATTCAGTACTAAATAATTATAAAACACTAGTTTTAAAAAGATACACTACACAATTCCTTACTCTTTATAACAAATACACTCCAATGTCAGTTTAAACTCAATAATGTGCTTTAAAATCTACATCAAGAACTTAACACTTTTTTCACTGCAAAATATACACAGCTGAATCTGCATCTCTCTATATATAGAACTGAAGATGCTGAAATACTCTGATTAATTTCTTTAAAATAAACCAATAATTTCACAAGTTTTTAAAAGACAAAAATATGCTCTCAAACCGCTAAGATAGGGTAATTATCACTTTAGAACAGGCACTACAAACTTAAGCCCAAACATGGCACATTTTAATATTTTAATATAATCAGTCCTCTGTATCCACACTTCCAGTTCAGCAGATTCAAGCAAACACGAATCAAAACATACTAGAGGAAAAAAGAAAATTCTGTACAGAACATGTATGTACAGACTTTGTTTTCCTTGTCCTTACTCCTTAAATAACACGGACTCACACAGCATTTATAATACAGTAGGCAGTGTAAGTAAGATGGTGATTACTTAAAATCTAAGGGAGTAGTACACAGGTTACATGCAAATACTGTGCCATTTTACAAAAGGGACAATTACATAACAGAAAGGTCTTATGTTCAGGATACTGGTCTGTAGTTCTACTGGTCTTCATGTACAGAACATACAGAAACACAAATAATTACATAGAGACTTAAACCTTACACCCGTCAAAGTAGAGAAACTTCAGAACAGGGTGAATGACTCAATGTTTATACAACAAATTGTTTTTCAAAAGCAATTTTAAAGGCCACAATGGGACTACTGCTTTCAAAAATCATAGTGGCATCTTAGTCCACTCTTAACTGCCCTACCAAACAACTTGTTTTAAGCTCTCATCTCTTTTCCTTCATGACGTATCTGATAAAACTTAGGGATGGAGTTACGCTCACTAAGGGCCAAATGTACGACTTCTGGTTTCAGAAGACTCATTAATTCTGTGTCACCTAGTCTGTATTTGGGACATCATTTCCTTGTGCAAAAATATAATAAGGCCATCTCAAAATACACTCTTGAAATGATTAGCAACGTAGACTACTTTCTTCTAACCTTGGAAGATGTTAAACCTTACTTTTATTATGAATATTTTATTAAGAGAAAACACCACAGCAAATGAGAAGGAATTTTTTCCTTAGAAGAGAGGTATCATGCTTTTTTTAGAGTTGTATCTAATAACTGCATGCAACCCAAAGCATTTGTGTTGATATCACACTAACATAAATATTGATTAAAAAAAAAACTAAAAACAATTTTAATTGAAGCAATATTTCAAAACTATTCTTTTTGCTATTGATATCAAATATTAAGTATTTTCTCAGTACTTTCTAATTCAAGGAAACCATGCTTATAAACGTCCAGGACAGTACATTACTTATGGTTACCTAAATAAAATTTTAAAGTATAAATGTACAAATTACAGGAAATGTTGTCATGAGAAAATAATCAAGCGATTTATTAAGCAGAAAATTATGGCATTAAGTGCCATATAGTCAGCAAATAAAATGAGCTTGATCTGAAATTAAGACAGAATTTCTTATGAATATTTGAGGAAATTATTTATTGACAGCCAAATAAACTAGAATTTTTCAGTAATGCTTTTTGATCCCGAGAACTTAAAAATACCTGATGGTGCTGAGAATCATCCAAGGTTTTAAAGACCATTGCTACCATTCCATGTGCTCGCAGGTGCATTCGAAAACTGGGCATGGCACATTTAGTAGCCAAGCTAATAACACTAGGAGAAAGATAGACACTGTTAGGGGAACTGAACTTAGCTAGTATACTAGATGGTAATTTGCAGAGTAACAAAACAAGCAAATGCAGGGAGTGCAGGGACCAAACAATTGCCCATATACATCATAATAAACCATGACAAACCAAATTATGAAAAATGTGCTAATATCAAGTATGATTGTGAATTTATCCAGATCAAAATATTTATTCTATTTCAGTATGCAAAAGATGACCCGAATCAGAACACGCTGAATTTATTCTAATTTATCCTTTGATGTCTGAAATTTTAAGAGGTATAAGAACTGAAACAATACTTTAGCACACTGATTCTTTCCAGCACCTGAACCCTGAAGCCTCAGTGCTGCTAAAAAACAAACAAAACCCAGGACCACACACAGCTTTCCCTTTGTCACATACAACCAAGAACTTCTGAAGAAGCTGACTGCTTTTTAACATCACTGGCTACACACTACATCCATGACAACAAAAATGTGTCCGTCTTCCTTTTCTTTTTTACCCAATATCCCACATATTTGGGACAACTCTGAGATAAAGCATCAGTATAATTATAAAACACCTTACCTAAGGCAACGTGTGTTTAGAGGCTGAGTGCTCTTTAAGCCACTTAACAAGTACTCAATGTCATCAGTGAACTCCTGATTTTCACCAAATTCCACCACATCATTGAAGTGCTTCACGTGCTGAACAACAGTATATAACTGCCAAGAAAAAAATAAGCCCAGCTCTTTTTAAACTACAAACTAGCATATATAAGTCCATGGTTCAATGTACTTTACAGAAAATACAAACCAGTTAGATGGAAGCAAAAATACATTCTTAAACACTGGTAGTGGTAGGACAAGGTAAAATTGTGGTTCAAACTGAATATCAATGCACTGATACTTAAGACATTTAAAGGCTAAATGTTAACATACAAAATTCTAGTCACGTGCATCAAAACTTATATGGCTGCTTACTTCTTTGTCTTCTTTTCTGCATTTCAGTGCAGTAACTATATCTTGGTAGGGCTGAGTAGGTATTGTCACAGTTTTTATCACTTTGAGTGGTGGTGCAGGAGCCTTAAAAACTCCATCATCTTTTTGATTTGGTTCCTTTGAAGACAGCCTCACCTATTAATAAAGGTATTCAATTAGTTGTTCTAGATAAATATAAGTAACATCTTGTCTATCTGGCAAATTTAGTTTTTTTTTTTAAGTAAATAGATTTTTAAAAGCGGGGGAGGGAGGCCCATACAAGATCATAAAAGATACTTCAAATTCCATGCACTAGTAGGTAAGACTTATATTTTACACACAAAAGAACCACTCAGGAATTCCTTCTGGTGTTTTAAACTTATATTTCACATAGTTTATTTGTCTCAAAGACCACTGAAGGAATGAAGAACCACAACTGCATGCATAAATAGCACTGACAGGCACTAGGGAGGGGACAGAAAAACTATTAATAGATGAACTAAAGGACTGTAAAAGCAAAGGAATCTGAGGTAGTTGAAGGGAAAAATACAAAACTCTGACAATAGTACACATGAACATGGCACTACTATGTATAATAATGATCTTACACTATAAAAAGGAATTAACAAAACTAACAAGAGAAAGGGAAACTGGTAAACTCTAGTTCAGATGTATCTCTAGACCTACTTTTTGCGATTATGAAGCCCTAATTCCTATGGCAGCTTCAGATGACAGCTTTACTGTTAAACCAAAAGTTTTTGTGTATGATATTAACAACTCCTTGTAAACAAATAACTTGAGAACAATCTCTTTATTAAGGCGTTTTAGCTTTTAAAGTACCATTTGAAGGGTGGGTATTCTGCACAGGGAGTAAATTGTGTGGAATGTCTGCCTGCTGTGTCAATACGCCTGGTCCCAGCTGCCCCACTCCCGACCTAGCTGCAACACACAATGGCACTTGGAAACCTGTAACCTTGTGGGAGACCATTCTGAGCTCAGCTCTCTCCCGAGGTCAGCCTGACCCACATCCAGCTGTTTAGGAAAACCAGGAAGTGACCTGGCAGATGAAGAGCTCTCTTGAAGCTGTCTCCTGACTTTCAAATAAACATGAAGGAAAAAAAGACTCAAGATCGTCTATTAGGGCCCAGCCCAATAACTCAAGTGGCTAATCCTTTCCTTTAAAGTGCCAGGATCCCATATGGGTTACAATTCGTGTCCAGGCAGCTCCACTTCCCACCCAGCTTCCTGCTTGTGATCTAGGAAAACATGGAGGATGGCCCAAGCCTTAGGACCTGGCACCCATGTGGGACACCAGAGAGGCTCCCGGCTCCCAGTTTCAGATCGGCTCAGCTCCTGCTGTTGCAGCCACCTGGGATGTGAAACAGCGGAGCGAAGATTTTTCAGTCATTGATTCTCTGCAAAAACATGCCTTTCCAATAAAAATAAATAAATCTTTTAAAAAGTTCAGTTTAAAAAAAATTATTTACAAAGTAGTAAAGGGGGCCCAACACGGCAGCCTTGTGGCTGGGGTCCTTGCCTTGCATACGCCAGGATACCATGTAGATGCCAGTTCATGCCTCATTTTCTTTTTTTTTAAAGATTTATTCATTTTATTACAGCCAGATATACAGAGAGGAGGAGAGACAGAGAGGAAGAGCTTCCGTCCGATGATTCACTCCCCAAGTGAGCCGCAACGGGCCGGTGCTGTGCCGATCTGAAGCTGGGAACCAGGAACCTCCTCCGGGTGTCCCAAGCGGGTGCAGGGTCCCAAAGCTTTGGGCTGTCCTCTCCTGCTTTCCCAGGCCACAAGCAGGGAGCTGGATGGGAACTGGAGCTGCCGGGATTAGAACCGGCACCCATATGGGATCCCGGGGCTTTCAAGGCAAGGACTTTAGCCGCTAGGCCACACCGCCAGGCCCTTGCCCCATTTTCTTTCCAGCTCTGTACTTGTGGCCTGGAAAAGCAGAAGATGGCCAAAAGCCTTGGGAACCTGCACCAGCGCAGGAGACGCCAAGGAGGCTCCTGGCATGAGGTCTGCTCAGCTCATGCTGTTGCAGCCACTTGGGGAGTAAACCAGCGGATGGAGGATCTTTCTGTCTCTCCTCCTCTCTGAAAATCTGATTTTCCAATAAAAATGAAATAGAAAAAACAAAACAAAAAGTACTACTGGGATGCAGGAAGAGGTTTGCATTAAACACTGAAACCTCTTTGAGATTTACGATATAACTTACAACACAGCATTTATTGGTTAATACAAACTTCAAATCAGGAATAACTTGGCTCTTAAACCCCAAACACTACAAATTCTTTGAAATGAGGTCCATGAGTAAAAAAAGAACCTTATTACTTGAGGCATTCATTTATAACTTAGCAGCACTACAATTTCTGCTCTACCATCCCTAATCCTCATTCTTCCAATAAATTAATCTAAACTCATTAAAATTCAATCAAGACCAAAATAAATTATTAAGTGAAAAACTAACAAACTATGAAACAAGATAGTAACTGCATAGCTAGCTCCCAACTTCCTGAAGGACACAAAATGCTGAGTGTAGTTCACTTACTGTGACACTCTGAGGCTTTACTACTGGTGGCCCAGTTAGTTCTTCTGAATCTGGATGGTTCCAATGTCTGGCATTATACACAGCTTTTGTAGGTGACTAGAGAAAAAAGAAAAGTATCAAATATTTGCATCTTTGCTATCTTCAACTAAAAACATACAGTAACTTGAAGCCATGAACATACAACCCAGTCAAAGGCAACAGCTAGCTCAATTGACTAATCTTCCCTTTGCAACAACCAGGATCCCATATGGGCATATTTGTGTTCTAGCTGCTTCGTTCCCCATCCAGCTTCCTGCTTGTGGCCTGGGAAAGCAGCAGAGACTGGCCCAAAGCCTTGGGACCTTGCACCCATGTAGGAGACCAGATGATGCTCCTTGCTCTGGGTTTTGGACCAGCTCAACTCCAGCCATTGTGGCCATGTGGGGAGTGAACCAGGGGACAAAACATCTTTCTGTCCCTATAAATTTTACGTATTTCAATCTTAGCAAAAAAAAAAAGTAAAGATAACCTCTAGCCAGAATTATACCATTCAATAACCACTATATTCAATTCAACAGGTCCTTTGGCAAAATTTTACTCTTCTACTACACTCTCAGCCCCAAAATCTTTCCACAGTAGGAAGCAGGCATAATCCATGATGCCTGTTCAAGTTCACTTAATGTGAAAGCTTTGAAGACAAAAATTTGCAGTTAATTTATAGATTTTATAAAGTAATAATGGCATACTTAGCAAATACTGCAACACACAGTGGATCCTAAAGGAATACCATGTAATAACACATGTAACAATACATATTTTAGAGTAAAACATGTAAATTTCCATAGTAGGATGCAAATGGCATGTTAGTACAAGTTGCCGTGCAACTTACATAACTCATGGCAAACACCTCTTAATTTTACCTTTAGAATTCAAAACAGTGACTGTGAACCTGTAGAAACCAGTCTAGAGACTGGCATTGTGGCACTAAAGGTTAAGTTGCTGCCTGCGCGTGCTAGCACTGGCAGACTGTATCAGTACAGCTGGAGACCTGGCCGCTGCACTCTCCATCTTTCTCTCTGCCAACACATGAGAAGACAGCAGAAGTTGATTCAAGTGCTTGGGCCCTGCCATCCTTGTCAAGACATAAAGATGGAATTCCTTGCTCCTGCCTTTGGCATGTTTCAAACCTATCTGCTGAGGCCACTTACCAGGGGGTTGGGGAACTGAGGTGTGAACCAGTGGACTGTAGATGCTTCTGCCACTTTGTTTTTTAAATAAAATCCAAAAAGAAAAACTGAGAGGTGAGATGGCTCAACAGGCTAATCTTCTGCCTTGCACCACTGGCACCCAACATGGGCACCAGTGTGTGTCCAGGCTACTCCGCTTTCCATTTAGCTCCCTGCCTGAATCCTAGGACCCTTGCATCCTTGTGGGAGACCTGGAAGAAGCTCTGAGCTCTTGGCTTAGGATCGGCTCAGCTTTAGTCACAGTGGCCATACGAGGAGTGAACCAGAAGATGGAAGATCTCCATCTCCTTTTCTATCTCTGTAAAAATCTGCCTTCTGAAAAATTTTTCTTTACAATCTGGTTCTCTAGTTTCTGTTTATATAGCTCATGCTAGAGGGGAACATAGAAAATAGAGAACCAGATTATCCTTTTTTAAAAAAAGATTTATTTTTATTGGAAAGGCAGATATACAGAGAGGAGGAGAGACAGGAACATCTTCCATCCGCTGATTCAATCCCAAAATGGCCGCAAGGGTCGGAGCTGAGCTAATCTGAAGCTGGGAGCAAGAAGCCTCTTCTGGGCCTCCCACATGGTTGCTGGGTCCCAAAGCTTGGGCTATCCTCCTCTGCTTTCTCAGGTTATGAGCAAGCAGGGAGCTGGATCAGAAGTGGAGCAGCCAGTACTGGAACCAGTGCTCCTACAGAATGCTGGCATACAGGTAACAGCTTAACCTGCTTTGCTACAGTGCCAGTACCAGCAATGACATTACATTGCTTAGATAATTTCAAAAATCTGGGCCTGGAGCAATGGTCCAATTGGCTCCCTCTTCACGAGCTGGGATCTCATAAGAGAATCCGATGCTGGCAGGTTCTTAAGCCACCGTGCAAGCCACAGATGATTCTGTTAACAAGATCAAATGTATTTATGGGTTAATCAGTTTGCTCTAGGGGCCAGTATTGTAGGTAGTCACTGCCTATGACACTGGCATTGCACATGGGTGCCAGGTTCATAGCTAGCTGTTCAGCTTCTGCTCCAGCTCTATGTTGTTGGCCTAGGAGAAGCAGTGGAAGATGGCTTAAGTGTTCCAGCCCTTGTCATCCACTTGGGAGACCTGGAAGAAGCTCCTGGCTCTTGGCTTTGAATTGTCCCAGCCCACTGCTACCGAACTGGGAGTAAACCAACATATGAAAGATTTCTTTCTGTGTAACTCATTCAAATAAAATTGAAAAATCTTAAAAATTTTAAGACTATGTTCTAAATATCAAAACTAGTAAGCTGATTAGAATTCATCCAGCCTTATTCATACACAAGGATATCATTAAAATACAACTGTATTCTCATCCCTATTTCAATTAGCATGCAATGCAAATAAAAGCAGTCTGAGAAAGTGCATAACCTATAATTGTGTGTCTGTGTATACTACTTTAGTGGCAATTCAGGGTGAAGGAGGGCAACAGAAAAAAAAAAAAAAAAGAAGCTTCATCCCAGGTTTAAGGACCAAAGTAAAACCAGAACAATGAATACCCATTGTGGCCCGGCAAGTTAAGCCATCTGGCTTGATTTGCTCACACCCTGTATCAGAGTGCCTGGGATCACGCCCCCCGCCCCCCACCCTGCCATCTAGCTTCCTGCTACTGCACCCCTGGGTAGCATGTTAATACTCAAGCTGTTGGGGTCTTATCCCCACACAAACCACCCAGGTATGTTCTGCTTCCTGGTCTTAGCCTGACACAAGCCCCAGATGTTGCAGATACTTGGGGAGTGAACCAGTGGTTAGAAGATCTCTTTCTCTCAATTGCTCTGGCTTTCAAACAAAAATAAACAAATATGTTTTTAAAAAGCTAAAGAATTTCTATAAAACATGAGTGGTAAAAGAAAAAAGTCACAAGGAAGAAAGATATATACAGATTAGGTTTTGGGCTTTTTTTTTGTTTTGTTTTGTTTTTTTGCTATTTAACTTTTTAATAGCCATATAAACCCAATGTACCTAAAACTACAGTGGGGGAAAAAAATCCCAAATGTTAAATGTTAAGAATATTAAACACTGAGGGAAAAGAGAAATCCCTAAACTAAAACCACCAGTGACTGAACTAATTAAGACACTGCAACAACATAGAAGACTGCAGAAAGTCAATCAATCCACAGCTAAACTGTACAATAAAGGGATCTCCGCCTGATTTAATTAATTTCTGCAAGGTGTGGTGCTGATGGTGGTCTTTTGTAGAAACCTGTACCTACAAAGAAAAGAAATATGAAGGAGCAAAACACTTAAAAAATAAGAATTAAGTATCTTTGATGAAAATATTGCAAGCTCCTGGAACACACACACACAGTTCTTTGTGACTAGTTCAAAGCACTTCTCTATTCTACATGAATTGCAAAGCTTGAGTGAACATGTTATTGTTGCTTATTGAGAACAAGTCACAAGGCAAGAAGCTTGTGGGTATGGGATGATATTGGAGATGGTGGTTTCAACATTATTTTCTAGAACAGATACATGCAGACACATGAGTCTACATGTGTCCGTGACTGAACACCTGGATGGATGGACGGATGGACGGACGGACGGACGGATGGATATACATATTCGTGCATGTTTCCTATCGATGTCTGCTGAGAGGGCCAAGAAGCAATGAGCATACCTATTACCCAGACCCTGGCTTCTAATATTAGTTCTTCCTTACAAGGACTGGGTGCTCCTCAGAGAATGGGCCTGATTCCGTGGCTCACCTGAGCAGGTACAAGGTGAACCTGGATTATCACGTTATATCAGAAAGTAAGGACGTGCAAACAGAGTGATAGGGGGTATGGCACGGGGACAAAATAACCAGCTGGGAGAGGCTCCATTAACCAATTTAGGACAAACTTAGCTGCAAAATAACTGAATGCCATAATGGATTATAAACTACTGCGAAACAATGATTTATTGAAGTCAAATACATAGCAATAGAGAGTAATGTGTCGGCTGGGGTTAGTGCTAGGCCACAACAAGTTGGGAAGCTGTTTGGAACACCTAGATCTCATTCTGGACTTCTGGTTCTGGTACTGGCTAATCCCACATTTCCAGTAAAAATTCCCAACAATGGAACAACGGGAGTACCTGGGTTCCTGCCACCCACATGGGAGCAGAGGAAGCTCTTAGAGCCTGGCTTTATTCAGCATGGCCCAGCCTTAGCTGTTGTGGGCATTTGGGAAGTGGACGGAAGATCTTTCTCACTCAGCTGCCTATATATATTCATATAAGGGAGGGAGGAGCAAGGAGCAGGATTTGGGTCAGACAGATACACTCAGTGGTGACTAGGTTCTGGAAATCTAACTTATAGAATAGCAGTTACAATTCATTATATCCTACATATTTAAAAAAGCTTTTAAAAAGTAGATTGTACGTACCCTGATTACACATATACACAAAAAATGTAGATAGCTCAATCAACTTAACAGTGGTGATCATTTCACCATGTACATACATCATCAAAATATATTAACTGCCTAAAATGTATACTACTTTTATCTGTATGCCTCAACATGCCGGAGTTGAGGAGCGGAATAGATTCCACATCACTAAAAGAAAAATAAATAAATGAAAAGAAGATCAAGATCAGGTTAATAGTTAAATGTTAAGGGAATGTGGAGGAAGTAAAAAGGCTGAAAATCATCATTTCAGAGGTAGTTTCTCAGTGTAGTAATTAGGTCACCACTTGGGATGCCTGTATTACCCTGGTTTAAGCCCAACTTCAGCGAAGGCACAAACCAAAAGGCAGCAGTCAATGGGTCAAATACTTGGATCCCTGCTACCCACACATGCAAGACCTAGATGGGTTCTAGGTGCCCTGGTTTTGTCCTGATTTTGTCCTGGTTCAGCCCTGCCCATTGTGGGCTTGTGAGGTGGGATAGAAAAATCTCTTTAAAAGAAAATGTGAATATATTACTAAAAAAATTTAAAATAGGGGCCGCCATTGTGACATATAAGGTAGGTGCCACCACTTGAGACGCCAGCAACCCACATGTGCACCATTTCAAGTCCTAATGTCTCCAGTCCCTAATAATGTGCCTGGGAAAGCAGTGAAGGAAGGCCCAAAGAATTGGGACCCTGCACGGGGGGGCGGCGTCATGGGGCATGAAAAATCCTGGCTTCTAACTGGTCCAGCTCCTGTCGTTGCAGCCATTTGGGGAGTGAACCAGTGGATGGAAAACCTAATTGTGCCTTTTAAATAAATAAATAAATCTCTTCAAAAAACTTAAACTAGTATTTTTAAAAAATACTTGATAAGCAAAGTTATAAAAACTGAATCAGGAAATTGCCAACATAGACACATAATAAACTAAAATGCATATTCTAATGAAGATCAGAACATAATAGTCTTCTTCTCTTCCAAAAAACAACTATATACTGAGAACAGTCTAGACATCGTTCTATACATGATACTCTGAATTATAACCTATGCAATCAATTAAAATCTGTGCAATACTGCAGTCCAGAATATATACTCTGCATCCAATCACAAGGAAACATCAGACTAAAGCAAGGGATTGTTAATGTTATAAAAGACAAAGGCTGGGGCCCGGCGGTAGCCTAGTGACTAAAGTCTTTATCTTGCATGCCCCGGGATCCCATATGCGCTTCAGTTCTAACCCCAGGAGACCCACTTCCCATCCAGCTCCCTGCTTGTGGCCTGGAAAAGAGTCAAGGACGACGCTCCTGGCTCCGTTTCGGCCGTTGTGGCTGCTTAGGGAGTAAATCAGTGGATGGAAGACCTTCCTCTCTGTCTCTCCTCCTCTGTGTATCTGGCTTCCCAATAAAAATAAAAAATAAGTATTAAAAAAAAAAAGACAAAGGCTGTGAAAACTGCTCCAGATTACAGAGGACTAACACAGCTGTAACAGCTATTATCAGCCTAATCAGGAGAGGAAAAAATCCTAGAACAAAGGAAATTATTGTGTCAACTGACAAAATTGGAACAAAACAGTAGATTAGGTAAAAATACATTGAAAGTGTTACATTCACTGAAGTAGATAAGATGAATATTAAGTGATTAGGATATATATTTGTATTCAGAGATAAGGGGCAATAATAGGTAAAGTTAACCTTGAATATTCAGAAGATGGATACATGTTTATTAAGCAATCTCTCCCAAGCACCCTCAGAACATACAAAAAGTTAATGTTAATGCATGTCAGGAAAAAAGTGTCTATTCTTTACATCCTATATTGGTGTGCATCCCTTTCAACTATGCAAACAACACTACAAAGAAAATTAAAATTACATAATTGATAGAATAAAAATGAGAAAATTCAGAGTAATAAGATAAATATAACCTTGATATAGATAATTCCAAACAAAATGGGAATAAAGGTATTCAGAAATTAAATACTGTTATTTAGTCCACAGCAGCAAATTTAAATTTAATGGTAATATTTCCTTGGCTGAAATACCACAAGGGATGACAACAGAACCAATACTTAACCTAAGTTCATATCAGTTTTCTATATTTAATGGCCCTGCTGAAAAAGCCAAGGAGTCACAACTTTCTCTATTCCAGCTGCTGAGAAGCACAAAGATTTACTTGGGAACCATAACAAGACAAAAAGGCTTGAATTTCAGCTTCATCTCATTGTATCCCTTAATTTTGAGATACACAGTACAATTTGTTTACTTAACTGGGATCTAAGTCATTTCTGTATAGCTTCTTAAATACTTTACATCAAGCAGCATATAAAACACCAATAAATGTAACTATTCAAATGAATACAAACTGCAAATTAAGTCAAAAGGCTAAATGCTTAAAAGAAGTTGACTTCCTCAATTATATAGATATCACCATACATGTACATTATTTATTGCAGTACATATTATTTCTTTTAGTACAGGAAATACAGTACTATGTAGTATAGGAAATAATACATTTATTACAACATTGTATAACACCACATTTGGCTCTAAGCCCTTTAAAAGCCAAGGTAAAGCAACAAGAATCAAATTCACCTTTCTAAACAAAGCTAACAAACTGCACAAATTCCATAGAATGAATGTCAGACAGAAGGCAGTACAAGACCATGTGAGAACACCCATCAACCAAGGTAAGCCCTACCCTTAGCAAAGTTTCCAGGTAATGCCATATGGAAAGAAAATTCTGATCCTAGCTGAGATGGAGCGGGAGTTCAGGGAGACAAAAGTGACCAGGATTGTAGTACAGCATGTTAAGTCATGACTTGGGACAGGGGCATCTCAAACAGGAGCACTGTTTGACACACCTAGACAGAACATGGTTCAAGTATTTTGGCTCCTGTTACTCAAGTGGAAGACAAGGATGGAGTTCCAGGCTCCTGGCTTCCACTTGGCATACCCTAACTGTGGAGGCCATCCTCACCTCCCGTCCTCCTTCCCTCCTCTCTCTTCTCTGTTGTCTTGCCCCATGTTTCTTCTGCTATGCAATACCTTTTTGCATTTTCAGTGAAAAAACTCCTTAGATTTACATTTTACCTGTAAATTTTGGCATGAATTTAGGATGGCTTTATTTTATTTTGCTTTATATTCATGATTTATTTATTTTATTATTCGAAAGGCAGATGTACAGAGAGGAGGAGAGAGAGGAAGATCTTCTGTCTGATGATTCACTCGCCAGGTGACTGCAACGGTTGATGCCGGGCCAATCCGAAGCCAGGGGGCCAGGAGCCTCTTCCAGGTATCCCATGCGGGTGCAGGGTCCCAAGACTTTGGGCCGTCCTTGACTGCCTTCCCAGGCCACAAGCAGGAAGCTGGATGGGAAGTGGAGCTGCCAGGATTAGAACTGGCGCCCATATGGGATCCTGGCGTGTTCAAGGCGAGGACCTTAACCATTAGGCCATCGCACTGGGCCCAGGATGGTTTTATTTTTTTAAAGATACATTTGTTTACTTTTTGTTATTTTTTTTAAAAGATTTGTTTTTATTGGAAAGGGAGATATACAGAGAGAAGTACCGACAGAGAATACGATCTTCTACCCGATGGTTCACTCCACAAGCGGCCGAAACATCTGGAGCTGAGCCAGTCTGAAGCCAGGAGCTTCTTATGGGTCTCCTATGCAAGTGCAGGGTCCCAAAGTTTTGGACCGTCCTCAACTGCTTTCTCAGGCCACAGGCAGGAGCTGGATAGGAAGCGGGGCTGCCAGGATTAGAACCAGCACCCATATGGGATCCCAGAGTGCAAGGTGAGGACTTTAACTGCTACACTATTGTGCTGGGCCCAGGATGGTTTTATTTATTTTTTTTTGTCAGACAGATTTTATTAGCAGAATGAATGATAGGAATCTAGATTACATTCAGGTTTTTCATTTGCAAGCTCAATTACCAGGATGGTTTCAGAATGTTGTAATTGCTAAGAATTGTAACTAGAATCTCCAAACAGGAGAGGCAGAAAAACTACTTAAGAAATACTGTCCTTGAGCCAACACTACTCAGTTCACCTCCTGTCCTAACAGGAACAGTGGCTTTTCCTGGCTGGCTTTCACCCCATTCTGGTTCTTGTTGTTGGATGTTTCAGCCCAGCCATGGCTCGTCCATACCCACATACAGCTCACACATGGCTCAGTAGGGGGTTGAGACCCAACCTAGTCAGTCCCACATCTACCCTGGTTCTCCATGACACCAGATGGTGTTGGGGTCTGAACTGGCCTGGTGCATCCAATCCCTGCCCACATTAGTGCCTCGGGTAACTGCAACTGTTTCCTAGATAGAACGCAGCCCCCATTCCAGCACTCGCGCCCCTTGGTGGGAACCTCAACCCTGTTAGGGTGTCCAACTAGGGGAACTTGTATTTCCACAGGGTTGGGTCCACACAACCCCATAGAGTCTATCCCCAGACCAAGTTCTCTCGCGTGCTGGACACAGTCTTGACCCTGCCAAATGTGACCACTCTACCACTCCACCAAACAGTTGGGTAATGGTACCCATCACTGCCAAAGAGACCCCCATCCATAGTATTGGTGTGGGCTGGTGTGTGACGATCAGTGATGTTCGAGGCAAACAGGCCATTTCTGTATTCCGAATTGGGTTGGTGTATCTGACTAACCGTAATTGTCTCCTGGGTACTTCCCTCCAAACCACCAGGTCTCAGTCCTCACGCATGCCTAAAACTTCCATGACCCTGTCACTGGGAATCACCCAAGATTCACTACTCACCTACGCTAAAATTGGACTTAGTCATGGGTGTCCGTCCCCAGGCAGCAAACATATCTTAAAAAACCCCAGAGCAGGCCGCCGGGCGGCCAGCAGGCAAAGCCTGGCACCACATAGTGCACTGGCCGCCCTGGGTGAGGCCAAGGACTCGTTCACTACCTTGCGGTAGTGTCTCTGGCGTGAGCCCCCAGCATTGGGTCCGACCCGGCAGGGGCACCCCCCACAGCTGCCACACTGTGAGGAGCGGCACTTGCCCCCAAACCCAAGGCCCGAACCCCCATTGGTTGATGTAAGGGACGAGTATGTGCTGGGCAGAACCAGACTGGACTACGACACCCATTGGTTCCAGTGCAACTCGGGACCGAAAACAGAACCAACACAGCAATTGCAACCACCAGCTGATTGGGGTGATGGACTCTGCCGGGCCCTGTGCTTGCTAGAACATACAAGAATCTGGTCTGGGAATACCTCAAGGTTTCTTTGGAGATCTCCCCAATCGAACTGCTAGACTCAGAACTCTAACCAGGAAAGGACAGAAGACAGAACAGGTCAATCATTCATCTCAGCTATATGCTGGCAGCGAAATATGGGGCAAACAGAGACTTTATGATGGACCATATCAATCAGTGGACGACCTCATCGAGCGAAACTGGCAGCGATTCGTAACTGGAGAACTATTAAAACCACTTGAACAAATATCTCAGAGCATGCTCCACATCCGGGACTTGGGGTGGGCGGGAAATCGGGTGGGGCTTCTCCCTCAATATCCCCCTTTACCTCAGATACATGATGGAAACAATATGGACATAATAGCCTTACCCACTTCCCTATACCCCTGAACCTTTTTTTTTTAACCGCAATTAACTATGTAAAGATTGTCAACAACAATACAATAAAATAAAATAAAAATAAAAATAAAGTAAAAAAATTTACCAGTTTAAAAAAAAAAAAAATACTGTCTGGGGGCCCGGTGGCATGGCCTAGCGGCTTAAGTACTCACCTTGAAAGCCCCGGGATCCCATATGGGCGCCGGTTCTAATCCCGGCAGCTCCACTTCCCATCCAGCTCCCTGCTTGTGGCCTGGGAAAGCAGGAGAGGACGGCCCAATGCAGTGGGACACTGCACCCGCGTGGGACACCCGGAGGAGGTTCCTGGTTCCCAGCTTCAGATCGGCGCATCACCGGCCCGTTGTGGCTCACCTGGGGAGTGAATCATCAGACGGAAGATCTTCCTCTCTGTCTCTCCTCCTCTCTGTATATCTGACTTTGTAATAAAATAAATAAATCTTTAAAAAAAAATATGGTCAAAAAAATATGGTCATCATCCTCAAAAAGTTCCCAGCACTCTAAATATAAATATTATTATTAATTGTCATGTAAGAATATTCCCTATGTAAAATCTTTGGGATCAGAATGTCTCAGACTTCAGATAACTTAGTATTTAATATTAATGTAATAGGGACTAGCATCTGGTGTCAGATAAAGCTGCCGCCTGCCAATGTCAGCATAAGGCACAACCATCTGCTTGCCTGTTAAGGGACTTTGTATTCAGCTATCTGGGGCCGGAATTGTTCTAGGTATCTGAATCCTAGATGGTCTCTAAATATGTTACAAAATGGAAAAGCAATGAAACTCCAAACTCTGTAAACAATCTGCCTCTCCGCTCCCCACCCTCCAGCTACCTTTAAAGGCATGCCATTTAACAGAAAGGCATTGATTAATCTGAGGTGACATTTTTTTACTTCATTTTCTGATAAGTAAGTTACTATGAAATAGTTTAAACTGGGCCCGGCAGCGTGGCCTAGAGGCTAAAGTCCTCGCTTTGAACACACCAGGATCCCATATGGGTGCTGGTTCTAATTCCGGCAGCTCCATTTCCCATCCAGCTCCCTGCTTGTGGCCTGGGAAAGCACTGGAGGACGACCCAGGCTTTGGGACCCTGCACCCGCGTGGGAGACCAGAAGGGGTTCCTGGTTCCCAGCTTCGGATCAGTGCAGCACCGGCCATTGCAGCTACTTGGGGAGTGAATCATCGGACGGAAGATCTTCCTCTCTCTCTCGCTCTCTCCTCTGTGTATATCTGACTTTGTAATAAAAACTAATAAATCTTGAAAAAAATAGTTTAAACTTTCAAACTTAAAGAAATTAAAACCATTCACAAACTTTTAACTCTTACTAAATAACCCTTCCACAACATTTAAAAACACAGATACTACATGGGAAAAAAAACATTTTTCCTGTCTTTTTGACCTACTATTTATACAGATTATTTGACTTTTAAATTAAATACCCGGGCCCGGCAGCGTGGCCTAGCGGCTTAAGTCCTCGCCTTGAAAGCCCCGGGATCCCATATGGGCGCCGGTTCTAATCCCGGCAGCTCCACTTCCCATCCAGCTCCCTGCTTGTGGCCTGGGAAAGCAGTCGAGGACGGCCCAAAGCTTTGGGACACTGCACCCGCGTGGGAGACCCGGAAGAGGTTCCAGGTTCCTGGCATCGGATCGGCAAGCACCGGCCATTGCGCTCACTTGGGGAGTGAATCATCGGACGGAAGATCTTCCTCTCTGTCTCTCCTCCTCTCTGTATATCTGACTTTGTAATAAAGTGAATAAACCTTTAAAAAAAAAATAAACTAAATACCCTCTATACAACAGGAACAACAATTTAGAGAAAACTTAAATACTAAGACTATTCAAAATTCCAATGAAGGAATACAGTCTTCCTAAGATACCCTTCTAATACAGCAGCTAGCAGAGTCATGCACTATTTACTAAATAAAAACAATTATGAAGAAAGTCAACTGACAGTCTTCGGCACCCAGGCTCGGCCAGAATCTGCTTAGCTTCAGCAGATTTGAATCCCCAAGCTGGGAGCAGTGAATGAACAGCAGTGGCTTTTCATCCCTTCACTGCAGTCGCTCACCATCACCACCACACCTACGGCTCAGCCTTCACTAACATCCTGAGTTTTGGGTCTCTGGAAACAGTGTATCTCATAATACCATCTTGATGACTGGATCCCAACGGTCAGTGGATCTCCATACACAAAACAAAAGCATCCCTGAGTAAAACCATCTGACAGGAAAATAAGCTGCAGCATGAGAGCAGGCTGTAGTTGCTAATAGAAGACACTGTGTGGAAGGAACATTTGTTCTTGGGTGAGTGTGGGAGTACTTGCCCTTTAAAGATTCCAACTGAAAGATGTGCTTGCGCTTATTTTGTACATGAACTCATTCTATAAAACAAAAATGAGCTTATAAATAAAGCTACATTCAACCTTAAAACTGCAGCTTTATGCAATTACAATATTCTAATAATCTGCATATGTAGCTTCGACTTACACTGATTAAAACAAAAATTAAGTCCAGGATGTTCCTGTGGAAATTAGACAAAAGAGTGCCAGACAGGCTTAGCAGTAAATCACAAGCAAGTAAGAAAAGCAAAAGATATCAATATCTGAGAACTGCAACTGAACTGATGTTAGTTTCATCAACGACCTAGTAGCTATCTTAGCAGCAAACCAAGACCAAGACAGCCAGTACTACAGGTAAAACGCAAGACTGCTCACTTATGACAGGCTGAAGCGAAAAGCAGAAATCAAACTGTGAGCAGGACACACAGCAGAAATCATCTTAAGTATCTCAGTACATGACCAACAGGTGAAAGTAACAGGACACACACAAACTGCAACATATGTAAATGTTCATAAACCCTTTGCCTGTGTGAAAGGGCCGTGGACACGCAGGTGTGCACAAACACAATATGGAATTCTCAATCATTTTGTGTATTTCAAAGTCCACAATGGCAATTCCAAATGTGCTCCAACCACATTTCTGTAGCCAGAAGTTGTAAATAAAATGCCATTTCATTAACATTAGCAAATGATCAATAAGATCTTACACAGAAGGAAAAAAATGTACTTAAACCAAGTAACTTTCTGCCTAACCCCTTAAAATTTTAGCTTATCTTCCCACAAGTGACAGTCCTGAGTCATTACTCTAGCAAACTCCAGTTTGCTTCACCTTTTTCATTTTTCTGCTGCACATGTTCTCCAAGGAAGGTCCTCAATCCTGATGAAAACAACCTTTTTCTAGACTGGTAAGGAACAAGAGGAATTCTCACAGACAAAAAACCCCAGTTAGTGCTTTCTAGCATGAGGCAGTGACCACATCAGTGAGACTAAGGTGACAGGATGACCCACAAGAGCAAGATGTAGGTTACAAGCAAATAAACATGCTGGGGGTAGTGAAAACCAGATTTCTCTCTGTTGGCAAAGAGAAGTAAAACATGGAAACTTAGAGGGCTAGAACAAGGTATGAGCCACAACTGTAATCGTCGGTGCAAACTCCGGTTTTTAAGCATAGAGAAGCGTAGCGGAGAAAGGTATTCTCTGTGAGAAAGGGGAGGAGAATGTCTGAGAATATGTCATATTATAACGTGTTTCCTAGCTCTTTGAATTCAAAGAGGGCCTTGAAGAGCTCAGAAGAATTACATTTAGTGACCAATCTTTACTTTTAAATAGCTTCACAAAACATAAACAGGAATCCTAAATAGCTGATTGTCAGAATAGAAAAGCATAGGACGAACATGGAACATCTTAGGAATATTTAGCAAGTAAAGAATTCCAAAACAATGTGAAAAAACCCATTCTGAATAAACCCAATCATATGTAAGAAAATCTGAGTATCAAAATAATGATAGAGGGCTCGGCAGCATGGCCTAGCGGCTAAATTCCTTGCCTTGAACGCCCCGGGATCCCATATGGGCGCCGGTTCTAATCCCGGCGGCCCCACTTCCCATCCAGCTCCCTGCTTGTGGCCTGGGAAAGCAGGAAAAGACGGCCCAATGCTTTGGGACCCTGCACACGTGTGGGAGACCCGGAAGAAGTGCCAGGTTCCTGGCTTCAGATCGGCACAGCACCGGCCGTTGCGGCTCACTTGGGGAGTGAATCATCAGACGAAAGATCTTCCTCTCTGTCTCTCCTCCTCCCTGTATATCTGACTTTGTAATAAAATAAATAAATCTTAAAAAAAATAATAATAATGATAGAACTATCACCTAAGTATGTAACAAGAAACCAACATTGTGGTATGGCATATTAAGCCAACACTTTCCAGTCCTAAGTACCTTGCTTCCAACCCAGCTCACTGCTAACATACATGGGAAAGCAGCAGAACATGGCCCAAGTGATGGGTCCCTGCCAGCAGGGGATGGAGTGCCTGGAGCCTGCCTCAGTTTCAGCTGAGCAAAGCTAGGACTAAAGCTATGGATGGATGTTCTCTACCTTCCACATAACTGTTTATATACATGGAAATGCTGCACCTTATAATACAAGACCAACTACTCCATAGTAACAGAAGGAGTGATGTACTGGGAAGCCACATCTGGTCATTAAAACAGTAACAAATCAACTCAGGCACAAGCTACTATTAACATGAGTTCAGCCCTGCTGAGGAGCCCAAGAGGAGCCATCTTAACCAAGTGATCATTTCATCTGACACTGAGTACCACCTAAGAGGATGAAGAGAGAACACCTCAGTTCCTCTCTGTTATTCTCCACCAGAAATAAGTGATGAGTATGATCATAAGCAATTCCACAAAAAACTTGAGGGAGATGCTAACTAATTAACCCTTCAAATGTCAAAATCGGGCCCAGGGCAATAGCCTGATGACTCACCTAGCATGCGCCGAGATCCCATATGGGCATGAGTTTTAATCCTGGCAGCCCCACTTTCCATTAAGCTCCCTGCTTGTAGCCTGAGAAAACATTCGAGGACAGCCCAAAGCCTTGGAATCCTACACCCACGTGGGAGACATGGAAGAGGCTCCAGGCTCCTGGTTTCAGACTGGCTCGGCTCTAGCTGTTGCAGCCGCTTAGGGAGTGAATCATCAGACCCAAGATCTTCCTCTGTATCTCCTCCTTCCTGTGTATCTGACCATCCAATAAAAAAATAAACTTTGGGGCCCGGCGGCATGGCCTAGTGGCTGAAGTCCTTGCCTTGCATGCACCGGAATCCCATATGGGCACCAGTTCTAATCCAGACAGACCCGCTTCCCATCCAGCTCCCTGGTTGTGGTCTGGGAAAGCCATTGAGGGCGGCCCCAAAGCTATGGGACGCTGCACCCTTGTGGGAGACACAGATGAGCTTCTGGCTCCCAGCTTTGGATCGGCGCAGCTCCAGATTTTGCGGTCACCTGGGGAGTGAATCCATCAGACAGAAGATCTTCTTCTCTGTCTCCCCTCCTCTCTGTATATCTGATTTTGTAAGAAAAATAAATCTTTTTTAAAAATTTAAAATTTTTTTTAAAAAAGATCAAAATCTTCAGAAGATCAGGAAATAAACATTGCTACAGATGGAAAAGTGGTGCATACTCATGACAATTAGACACACAGTTCAAAGTTGGGACCACTGACTCTTCAAAAGATGTGCTTTATTTGTTTGGTTTTATTATAAAAGATACCACTGGGGCAATTTGGGAAATCAGATGGGGATATCTGGATTAGACTGCATTAATACACTGCTGCTACGTTCCTGGTTTTGACAGGCATTCTCAGGCTATCCAGGAGGCAAACTGGGGTTTGAAGAGTAGGAACTTGCCCTCTGAATCTACTTCCTAGTCACCTATTTGACTCTCAGAGACATGGCCATGTCTGGGAGTGTGACTGGCATTACGGCATTCCAGGATGAATGCCTAGAAGGCTCTATCACAACCTCCAATGGTAAGGACCATCCCATATTGGTAACTGCTCAGTCCAACATGCCAAGAGTGCTCAGACTGAGAAATGGCGAAGGATGAAAACTCTTGCCACTGACTACAAACCATGAACTGCCTCTTCACCTCCTAGACATGGGTCACTGTGCCTTTATATCTACAAAGATCAGAAAAATCATTGGAGAAAATGCAGACAGTCTTAGTGGCTTATTAGCCACTTGAGGGTGCTGCTATTTGGAAAGACTGGAACAACTGCTGAGGATTCCTCCTACATATAGCTGTCCTGTTTTATTCTCCCTGAATAGACAGGGATAACCTATGTAAAAATCCCTTGGAGGGGCCAGCGCTGCGGAGATTCAACATGTTACTGCAGCACGGCATCCTACATGGCACCAGCTCATGTCCTGATCTTACCAATTTCTGCCTCCCACTTGAGAGGTATGAAAGCAGCTCCTGGCTCCCAGCTTTGGCCAGACCTGGTACAGCCACTGTGGCCATCTGGGGAGTAAGCCAGGGGATGGAATATCTCACTCTCTCCCACTCTGAACTAGTATCTCAAGTACCTAAATCTTAAGAGGGGGGAAAAAAAAGGAAGAAAGAAAAAGCCCTAGAAAACTGAGCTTTCCACAAATCCCAATTTTTCATTTACTTAAAGCAAACCACTTCAGGCAATACAATGCTAGGACTATTATGTTAAGACAAGGCTTTATACTTTACATACATTACATCTTTAAAATGAGGTCAGTTCCATAACCTTTTAGTTTTATAAACTGGCAATAATTTTCTTCTGATACTACCAGATTGTATCCACCAACAAGAAATAGGTCGGCTGCCGACTGAGTTTCTGTGACCTGGTTTGCTACAGGACAGATAAATTCTTCAAAATCAGGTCGAGCACAGCTACACTACCACTGCCTTCCTAAACTACATTAGCAGCAACAAAATGACAATAACATGGAGTTTAAAACAAAATCTAAAACTTTAACACAAACAGATACAAATGAACCCAACTAAATTTTGAACACAGGTGGGCCTGGTGTGATGGCTCAATGACTAAATCCTTACCACGCACCCGCTGAGATGCTTGTATGGGCACTGGTTCGTATCCCAGCCGCTCTACTTCCCGTCGAGCTGCCTGCTTATGGGCAGGAGAGGATAGCCCAAAACCTCGGGACGCTACACCCATACGGGAGACCTGGGAGAAGCTCCAGGCCCCTGGCTTCAGATTGCCCTGAGGCAGCCATTTGGGGAATAAACCAGCAGTCAGAAGATATCTTTCTTTCCGTCTCTTTCCTTTAGTTACTGTGCCTTTCCAATAAAAATAAATAAATCTTTTTTAAAATTCCCCTAAAAACTCCTGCTAGTTGATAAATTATTTTTGCTTATTAAATGTATTACAACAGATTTTTACTTTCAAAATACTGAAACTGTTTTTTGTTTGGCCAGCAAGAAGACTATAAACCTATGTCTTGTACCTTTTAATGTAACCCCTATCGTCGTTCAGTATTTCTCATGTTTTCTGAACAATTAAAATGACCTACACTCATCTTGCACCCCACAGATGGAGACAGAGAAAAGCAAGTGGTTCCATCTCCCATTCACTTCTTAATTACCCACAATATCCAAGACTAGACAGACTGAGGCCGGAACCTCAATTTAGGTCTCTCATGTGGGTGACAGGGACCCAGAAGCCATCATCTATGGCTCCTAGGATCCACTACGACAAGACATCAAAAAAGGAGTTAAATGGGAACCAAACTCAGGCACTTCAATACAGGATACAGGCATCACAGTACTAGACTGCCCTCAAGACCGTATTTTCAAGGACACATACGTTGAGAGATGGTTACTTTCAATAAGGGAGTTAACACAGGCATCAACTTGCAGAGCTACTTTTTTTATTTTTAAAGATTTACTTATTTTTACTGGAAAGGAAGACTTACAGAGACGGAGAGACATAAAGATCTTCCTTCCACTGGTTCACTCCCCAAGTGGTCGCAACAGCCACAGCTGAGCTAATCCAAAGCCAGGCGCCAGGACTTACCCGAGTCTCTCATGTGGATGCAGAGTACCAAGGAGTTGGGCATCCTCTATTACTTTCCCAGACCACAGAAAGGGAAGTGGAGCAACCGGCATACAAACTGGCACCCATATGTGATCCTGATGCATTCAAGGCAAGAACTTTCGCCACTAGGCTACCATGCCAGGCCCTAAAGTTACCTTTTTTACAAAGTGGTTATTTTCATTTATTTCAAACATACCACCAGAGTGCTCTTTCAACCACTGATACACTCCCTAAATGTCCACAATAGCCAGGCTGAAAATAAGTAGGAAACAGGAACCAGTAATTCCAATTCTGCAGATAGCAGAGACCCAAGTATTTGGATTATATAACCTGTTGACTTGCCAGGCACACGCGCAGGAACCTGGATCAAAAGTAGAGTAGTTGGGAACCTGGCATGGCAGCCTAGTGGCTTAAGTATTCACCTTGCACCACGTGCCAGATCCCATATGGGCGCATGTTCTAATCCCAGCAACCCTACGTACTTCCCATCCAGCTCCCTGCTTGTGGCCTGGAAAGGCAGCTGGGAATGTGTAAAGCCTTGGGACTCTGCAATTGCATGGAGACCCAGAAAAGCTCGGGGCTCCTGGCCTCGGATTGGCTCAGCTCCAGCCGTTGCAGCCACTTAGGGAGTAAATCATCAGAGGGAAGATCTTCCTCTCTCTATATTTGACTTTCCAATCAAAAAAAAAAAAAAAAAAAAAAAAAAGTAGTTGGGACTAGCACCAACACCAATAGGGGAAATGGGTGTCCCACTCAAAGACCCAATCTGCAACACCACAACACCCATACACTTTATTAAATCTTGACCAATAAATATGCTAAAACTCTGTGGGATAAAAACAATATGCACAAAACAGTTCTGCTATTTACAAAGTATAAGGGAAAAACAAACTCCACTAAGCTGCAACCTAAGTTATTCACTTTCTTTTGGAATATTCTCTGCTTTAAAGACTGACAAACTATTCTTATTCAGAAGGTTGGTATTTGACACCAATTTCTCAAAAGCCAAGTGAGGGTAGTACAGTGGCTCAGAGGGCTAGGTGACTGCTTGAGGATCAGCATCCAATGTATAAGACAGCACATCAAGTCCCACCCGCTGCACTCCTACTCTACCTACCTGCCACAGTGGATGCAGCCAAGTGGTTGGATTCCTGTCTCCCACATGAGGGGAATCAGATGAAGTTCCTAGCTCTTGGCTTCAGCCTGCAGCAGTCCAGCATGTGGGGATGAATCCAATGTAACTCTGCCTTTCCAGTAAGTAAATATTGCAAAAAAAAAAAAAAAAAAAGCAAACTTGTACTTGCCAATTACTTTCCTTAAGTATTTAGTGTCAGCAACAAAAATTCAAACTGTTCAATAAAATGTTGGAGAACATCATCTACCACTGTGAATTTAACTGCTTCCCAATCATTTTCTGACGAAAATGATTTTGTCATTTTTTTACACTGTATAACAATTGGCTACTATCTGAAATATCTGCATAACTCATTATAACGAGTATCTCCCAATTATGAACATATGATGGTGCAAAGGATGCAGAGATAAAAGATCTGTGTAAGATTACAGAAAGGGGCCCAGCGTGAGAGCCTAGTAGCTAAATCCTCGCCTTGCATGTTCCGGGTTCCCATATGGGCACCAGTTCGTATCCTGGCTGCTCCTCTTCCCATCTATCTCCCTGCTTGTGGCCTGTTAGGGCAGTGGAGGATGACCCAAGGCCTTGGGACCCTGCAACGATGCAGAAGACAGAAAAGAAGCTACTGGCCCCTAGCTCCACATCAGCTCTGGCCATTGTGGCCACTTAGAGAACGTATCAGCAGACGGAAGATCTTTCTCTCCATATCGCCTATTCTCTGTGTATCTGCCTTTCCAGTAAGAAATGAACGCTTTAAAAAGTATCTTAAAAAGGATTATATAAGGAACAGTTTTCAATGTTGCAACATGAAAAGCTGACAGGCGTAGCTTTCCATTCAAACATAAAATTAATCTTTCAGAAATTTCAACATTGCAGTCCTGGTGTAATACCACGATTACTCAGAAATACCAGACATAAGGGCTACTCAAAACACAACTACGTATCTGTATGAGATTGGATCTTCTTCATTTCTATCAGTAAGGCATAGTAAACCGAACTCAGTGCAGAAAATATGAGGACTCAACTGCCTCTTACAAAATCATATTTAAAGAGAAATAACACCACTCTTTTTTTCCTGCTAAAAAATCTTTCATGTTCATTTTTTGGGGGCCTGGAATGATAGCTTAACAGCTGAATCCCTGCCTTGTACATGCCGGGAATCCCATAACGGCACCAGTTCATGTCCCGGCTGCTCTACTTTCCATTTAGCCCCCTGCTTGTGGCCTGGGAAAGCAGCAGAGAACTGCCCAAAGCCTTGGGACCCTGCACCTGTTTGGGAAACTCCGAAGAGGCTCTGGGCTCCTGGCTTCGGATTGGCTCAGTTCTGACTTTTGCGGCCACCTGGCAAGTGAACCAATGGTCAGAAGATCTTTCTGTCTCTCCTTCTCTCTGTAAATCTGCCTTTCCAATAAAAATAAAACTTAAAAAAAAGTTTCAGGGAACATACAGCTCAAATTTTAATAAAAAATAATAATAAAGTTTATTTTTCATCTACTTGAAAGGCAAAGTGACAGAGACACTGATTCCATCTGCTGGCTCATTCCTCAAACGCCCAGTCAGGCCTGGGCCAGGCTGAAGGCAACGGCCTGAAGCTCCATCCAGATCTGCCTCCTGGGCAGCCATCAGCTCCCTCTCAGGATGTCTCAGCAGCAAGCTGGATCCTGAGAGGAGCAGGCAACTCAAACTGATGGCATTCTTGATATGCATGCAAGCCTCTCAAGCAGTGGCTTCAGCCTTCCCCCAACACTTACACAGCTAACAGTTCTTCCAATTCTAAAAAAAATCTTTAACAGTATTATTTGGCTTTGAAAGCAAAAAAAAAGGGGGGGGGGGGGACCTGATAAAACGCTGCTCTGGAAACTAATATTCCATGAATGTTTTTATGCCGATTAAAAGACTCACCAAAGCACCGGCAAGTGCAAAACTTCAGCATGATTACTTTGAAAATACTTCCGATGAGCTTTTACATAGGTATGGGGGGTGGAGACCATAAAAATTGACACCCTGAGCCCAGTGTGGCGGCCTAGTGGGTAAAGTCATTGCCTTGATTGCGTTGGGATCCCATATGGGAGCCTGTTCATGTCCCAGTTGCTCCAATTCCCTCCCAGCTCCTTGCTCATGACCTGGGAAAGCAGCAGGCGATGGCCCAAAGCCTTGGGACCCTGCACCTGCGTGGGAGACCCTTAAGAGGCTCCTGGCTTCAGATAGGCTCAGCTGTGACTGTTCAGCCTCTTGGGGAGTAAACCAGCAGACAGAAAATCTTTCTCTCTGCTTCTCCTTCTCTCGGTATATCTGCCTTTCTAACAAAAAGACATCTTAAAAAATGACAACATCAACAACTGATCCATCCTTTAAAGATGTCTGCTATTATGCAACTTTCACACAAAAATCTTTAAAAGACTTGCACCGCCCCCCCCAGAAGAGACATCTGAAATCTGTATAAAAAGTGCTATTCACAACAGTTAAGAAATGGAAACAACCTATATGTCCATGAACTGACAAAGAAAATGTAGAGGGCAAGTTTTTGGTACAGCAGGTTAGGTGATCCCTGCTGCACACACCTTATACCTTATCCCAGCATCTGGATTAGGTCCCAGCTTCCTTTCAAGTGCAGCGACCTGCTGAAGCACACCCTTAGACACAGCAGATGACAGCTCCTGTACTTAAGCCCTTCCCATCCAATTTGGAAAAAGACAGTAAGTTCCCAGAACTTGCAGAAATTTTCCAATAAAATAAAATTTTTAAAAAGTGTTTTAAAAGCTAAGGCAAAGAGAAAGGATTCTGGATGTTTACACTATGGAGAAATAGTGTTCAAGAAGACAGATATTTACTTTGATTTGATCATTTTAGTTAGTATATTATGTAAATAAAAACCACTGTAGAGTGCCCTATAAATAGTTATTTTTATGCTAGTTTTAAAAAAGCAAGCTCAAAAGACGTAGGCCCATCAGTAACACATAAACAATGAAAACTGCTGTCAGCGCTTTACTCACCCGTTTGGGGCCACTAAAAATTTTTCTGGTATTTTCCTTTGATTTATCTCCTTGTTTATTTATGGGTTTCTTCACACTTTCAGGCACGCCAGGCAAGTCCTCTGTAAAATCCAAGTTTTCTGAAATGGTAACCAAAACTAGCTAGCTTTCTAATATTTTAAAGTATCTACCAGTCAACCTACAGAGTTGTCTTTTTGTCTTTTACTTATTGTGGGAAGAAAGAGTAAACAAAGTAAAAGTAGCATAAAACATAGAAAATGATCTCATTATTACTCTCTGCTCAACCCTGTTTCTAAGAGAAAATCAGAAACCTAGTTAGTTGTATGTTCTCTATTTTTACTTTGTGTAAATGGTAAAATACCACCTTTTCCAAAACTATTGTCCTACATCACAGCTCATTGGCTGTCAATGCTGATACTGGTATGATCTCATCTATACAAACAAGATAAACTGTGATCTACCTTTAACATTTTCCTAAACTCTAAATCCAGTGAGTAATGTTGGACCTCAAACAATGGCTGCTTGCATCTACAAAGAACAGTATATTAAAAATAAAAGATTAAAAATAGTCATCCTGGGCCCTGGTTCTAATCCCAGCAGCCCCGCTTCCCATCCAGCTCCCTGCTTGTGGCCTGGGAAAGCAGTGGAGGATGGCCTTGGGACCCTACACCCTCGTGGGAGACCTGAAAGAGGCTCCAGGCTTCCGGACTGACCGAGCTCCAGCCGCTGTAACCACTTGGGGAGTGAAACAGCGGACAGAAGATCTTCCTCTCTCTCTCTTCCTCTCTCTCTCTTCCTCTCTGTATATCTGACTTTGCAATAAAATCTTAAAAAATAAACCTTAAAAAAAAAAAGTCATCCTTGGCAAAAGATATAAAGTTACCTAACACAACCTAATTCAACGATCTATGCCTCTTTGATAAAACAAGAGATAACATTATTTTCCAGTTATTAAAAAATCAGCACTTTTCTCTAGCTTAACTCTGCAAAATGATTACTGTCTCACATATCATGTGAGCAGTCTAACTCCAACTTCGGATGCCAAATTAGAGACCAATTTTGGTCTCTTATTTTCGAATGTTACTCACTATAATTTCAAGGTTCTGAATGGCAATCTAATTTAAAAGTTTGGAAAAATCTGCCACAGGGCTAGCACAAGAGCTAAGTAAATTGTAGCAGGATGAGAACCTACGTGCAGGAGAGCACGGCCCTCCTGAGAGGACTACCACAAAGGGTGTCCTGTCCAGCCAGACCCTGAGGGACGAGGAAGGCACTAACTGCCCTCTGCCACAAGGGATTCAAGACAACACTCGATAAACTCTGCTAATACCTTTGTTTTTTTCTGTTTCTGTTAAGTTAAAAACATTTTTTAGAACAGGGAATACTAGTGGCCCAGGAGCCACTGTCTAATTCTAACTTTAAAGATAAGAATTATACTCAACTGGTGCAAAGTTAATTTTACAGCACATAAAGGAAAATGGAAAGTCATCTCAAGAACGAGATGCCCACCAGGAGATCTGTGGATGCTGTAATGATGCTAGCACCCATGGTGATACTTCTGTGGACCTAGCACACACAAGCCACTTAGCAAACCAGTCCTGAAGGCATGTATTTGCCCCACACCGGACAGTCGGTCCATCCACAGGACCTCTGTCAGGTAATGATGACTTACTGACAGCAGAATTGACCTTTGGCTTGTCTCTGACCGTGGAAACTTGAACTTGAGAGCCTCTAGTCATTGCTGGGTCTATTATCTTAACAAATTTTCACTGTTTAAAGTAATAAATACATGTGGTACTTTTCTAGTTTACTAAACCACCTAAAGAGCATTTGAGAAAACACTGGATATTGACTAGCTTAGAGTCCATTACAAAAACGTTTTTATTAAATTCAATTTTCTAGTTATTTCTTTCATTCTATTGTTCTAAGTGTTGAAAACCTTTTCTTGTATCTCCACTGCATTTGGATTTTCAAACTCAAAACATCAAGATGTATGATATTTCTACCTAAAACACAGGTTTTAAAATCAGCAAACACTAACTCAATTTAAACACAAACATGTAAAACTCTTCAATCTACCAAACTGCTCCCTAACAACTTCAGGCCTGGCCACTAACATTTGAAATTGACCTTTGGAAAAGCAGATCCGGATACTGTGGTTCTGAATCAAGTGCAAATAAAATTAACCCCAACAAATTAAAACTATGGATCTAGAATAAAACTAAACTCTTAAATCTGAAAATAAACTTACTTATAGTTTTGGATTTTTCTTTACATTCTTACCTGCATTGTTAGCACTAGACTGACTGTCCTGGGAATTATCATTGCTTTCTGGGGGAGGCTGCAAGGAAGGTGATGGAGCTGTTTTAGTTCTTTTTTTGCTTGTCTTTCTTTCCATCTGATAGTCTTCATCTTCATCATCTTCACTTTCGCTGAGTTCATCAAAACCAAAATATTTAATTTTATAATTAGAACTCCCAGAACCGCCTTCATCACCACCTGTCTCATCATGATCTTCAAAACCAAAAAACTCAAGTTTAACATCCTTTTTGGATTTAGTATTACTAGGTCTAAATCTAGTGGTGGTCTTGGAAGTTGCAATATCAGCTTTTTTTCTGAGTCGGCCAGCTTCTCCCAAATCCGCAGGAGTGGAGGCGGTGAACTCATCCATGCTGCGTTCCATAGTATCCTGTATGGTAACATTACAGACTGACAAGCAAGACGGATGTAAAACAGTATAATCTCTAGTCCGTCCAACAGTCCCTCTAAAACTGGTCCCACTACTTACACCGCCTTTCTTTGCCTGATTCAGGCCATCTTTATTTGATTCACTATTTGCTTTGGCTAAGGCCTGACTGGTGCCGTCCATTAGCTTATCAAAACTGGATGCTCCTTGTGTGGATTTTGCTTTATTGGCCCTACAGTACGTCCTGCAGTTGCTTGGCCTAAGAACACTTTGTACAATATCTTCCTCAATGGCTTCATCAGGATTTTCCAATTCGTTTTTTAAATCCTCACCCTTCATCTCCAAAAGGGGATCACTATCCAAACTTAAAACACCATCTTCTGAGCTGACATCTTCGACATCATTATCCCACTCATACAAACCAGTTCTCACAGCTCCCTTGACAGGAGAAGTTTCTACTGGAGATCCGGACCTTTTCCCAAACTGGGAGTTCCAGGTATCATTTGTTTCCTTGATTTCCTCAGTTTTGCATGCAGGCGCCAGGGTGGTTTCAGAATTGAGTTTCTTAGTATTGTCTTCTGCATTTCTGTGAAAATGGTGGCTATTCCTCTCCTGCTCCTCACTAAAGCTGTCCATTTTATCTGTAAGAATGAATAATACAGTCAAAGGATGAAAGTGTGTCATCAACACCAAACAAGAAAACTGGCTAATTAGTGCCTCAGAGTCATGCAAAATCACCTGCATACTTTAAATTACTGTTTACAGATCTGACCTTTCCTTCCTGCTGTTTCAGTACACAGCTTCGACTTACCTTTCCCTAGGCAAGCAAGTCCCTTAAAATTATCTTTCCAGACTCCTCAAGAGATTTTAACAGTGCTAAGCAACTGCATCAATTCAAAATGACTAGTAAATGACTACCAAACCTTCTTAGGGTACTAACAGCCTTTTAAATTAAGATTCATAAATTTCATTTTTTACAATTTTCTTTAAAAATTTTCATTGGAAAGGCAGATTTACAGAGGGAAGGAAAGAAAGAGATCTTCCGTCGCTGGTTAACTCCCCAACTGGCCACAATGGCTGGGGCTGAGTCTATCTGAACCAAAAAGCCAGGAGCTACTTATGCATCTCGCACATCTGCAGCAGGTCCCAAGGTTTAGGGCTACCCCACTGTTTTCCCAGGTCACAAACAAGGAGCTGGGTAAGAACTGGAGCAGCAGGGACACCAACCGGACCCAGACAGAATGTCAGGGTGTACAGGAGGAAGATTAGCTAGTTGAGCCATTGGGTTGGACCCGATTTACATACAGAATTTAAACCAGTTTAACACAACTAATAAATCTTCATCTGGCTTGGGGCTGCCCTCAAGCTATGTCAATTTGGACTAGAAACCTGACCATTGGATAAAGTTTTTCCGGGTATTTCTATTCTCCCCCCCGATCCATAAATTCCATATAAAAACCTGAAAGAACTTTCACAGTGGTTTTGGTGAGGCTACAATAGCTATTTATGCAAATCAGTAGTAGTAAATCTTAACCTGCCCTTCACTTTACACTAAGTATTGCTGTTGCCTTAAATTTCTATCACACGAAACATGCTTTTAAACTTTACAAATGAGAGATGCAACTGTGATTCAAACTGGTACTGTAATGAGTTCATTGGTCTGTACTGGCGAAAAAAAAAAAAAAAGAAAAATATTTACTCTAAGAAACAGCAAAACGCCTTTTAAAAAAAAATTACACCTAGTTTAAGAAAAGTCATTTATACAGGACGGCATTGTGGCACAGTAAGCCACAGTCTACAGAGCTGGTATCTCACGTGAACAATGAGTCCTAGCTGACCTACTTCTGATCCAGCACCCTGCTGGTTAGCCAGGGAGGGGAGTGGAGGATGCCCTGGTTTCTCGGGTCCTTGCTTGGGAAATTCAAATGGAGTTCTAGGGTCCTGCCTTCAATTTGGCTCAACCTCAGTCTTTGTGTCCATGTCGGGGATGAGTCACTCTCTTTCTGCAATTCTACCTTTCCAGACAAATAAAATTTAAAACAGAAAGCAAGGGCCTCATATGATGGCTCAATTGGATAATCCTCTCCAAGCGCCGGAATCCCATGTGGACACTGGTTCATGTCCTGGCTGCTCCACTTTCCATCCAGCTCCCCACTTGTGGGCTGGGAAAGCAGTAGAAGATGGCCAAGGCCTTGGGACTCTGCACCCACATGGGAGATTCGAAAGAAGCTTCTGGCTCATGACTTCAGAACAGCTCAGCTCCAGCCATCATGGCCACCTGGAGAGTGAAGCAGCAGATGGAAAATTTTTCTCTCTCTCCTCTCTGTAGATCTGCTTCTCCAACAAGAATAAATAAATGAATATAAAAAAAACAAAAACAGAAAAAAACATTTAAAATATCAGCAAACCATCAAATCTAAATGTACTTCGGGCTTTAAAAGAAGGAGTCACTGCCTAACTTTAAATTCCACCCAATCAGCTTAAACATAAATTAACTGGCTAACATTTATAATTACTTTCCTTTAAGAAAGCATATAATTCGGCCCGGCGGCGTGGCCTACAGGCTAAAGTCCTCGCCTTGAAAGCCCCGGGATCCCATATGGGCACCGGTTCTAATCCCGGCAGCTCCACTTCCCATCCAGCTCCCTGCTTGTGGCCTGGGAAAGCAGGAGAGGACAGCTCAATGCATTGGGACACTGCACCCGCGTGGGAGACGCGGAAGAGGTTCCAGGTTCCCGGCATCGGATCAGCGCGCATCGGCCCGTTGCGGCTCACTTGGGGAGTGAATCATCGGATGGAAGATCCTCCTCTCTGTCTCTCCTCCTCTGTGTATATCTGGCTGTAATAAAATGAATAAATCTTTAAAAAAAAAAAAAAGAAAGAAAAGAAAGCATATAATTGGACCAGCACAATGACTCAAGAGGCTTCTCCATTTGCAAGCATCACCATTCCATAAGGGTTCTGGTTCATGTCCTGGCCTCTCCACTTGCCATCCAGTTCCCTGATTATAGCTTGAGAAAGCAATGGAGGATGGCTTAAGTCTTTGGGATCCTGACCCCACACGGCAGACCCTAAGGGAGGTTCCTGGTTCCAGACCAGTTGAGCTCTGAACACTGTGGGGATTAGGTTAATGAACCAGCAGATGGAAAATCATTCTGTATCTGCCTTTTCAATAAGTGAATAAATAAATAAACAAAGACATCTAATTTATGAACAAGGAAAGTCTGTTTTATTCTTTGAAATTTCCCAAGTAAAGGTAAGGAACCAGTTTTCATAATTTCACAAGCACCAATCACTAATCATTAGACACAAGGAAGCTAAAAATTAAAAGCTAAGTGTAAAATCTGACACAGCAAAAGGATAAGACTAACATCAAGCGAAGGAGTGCTACTACTATTTGCCACAAGGCTAAAGCAACACTAGAGCTCAGCCAAGGCCTGTAACTTCAGGAGTTCTCCAGAGTTTCAATTTCCTTGTAGTCCAGCAGAGAATCACTAAGCAAATTTATCTCACAGAGCTACTAAATGAACACCTTTGGGAACATCTGGTGAACGCCTGGTACACTTAGCTATATGCGGGTCTCTGAGAAGTCACTAAAATGTTTAAATTACATCATTTTTATATTTCTGAAGTATTCCATTATCTTAGTGTCACAAAATGTATTTAATCATTAACTGTATAAACATCCTAAGGACTACATAAGAGTTTATAAGTATAAACATTATTACAGGGCCAACTGTGGTAGCCTAACAGCTAAAGCCCTCCCCTTGCACAAACCGGGAATCTATACAGGCACCGGTTCTAACCCCGACAATACCACATCCCATCCAGCTCCCTGCTGGTGGCCTGGGAAAGCAGTAGAAAATGGCTCAAAGCCTTGGGATCCTGGCTGCTGGCTTTGGATTGGCTCGGCTATAGCCACTGCAACTACTTGGGGAGTGAGTCAGTGGATGGAACATCTTCCTCTCTCCTCCTCTGTGTATATCTGACTTTCCAATAAAAACATATAAATCTTAAAAAAAAAAAAAAAAAAGTGAGCCGCCACCTCCTGGGTGCATCAGCAGGAAGGTAGACCAGAAATGGAGAAGCTGGAACTCAAACTAGGACCACAATACAGCATGTCAGCATCATAAATAAAGGCTTCATCAACTGGAATGCTGGAAATCTGCCTTCATAAGAAAATAAATAAACCTTAAAAAGAGAAAGATCCGGGACCGGCGGCGTGGCCTAGCGGCTAAAGTCCTCGCCTTGAAAGCCCCGGGATCCCATATGGGCGCTGGTTCTAATCCTGGCAGCTCCACTTCCCATCCAGCTCCCTGCTTGTGGCCTGGGAAAACAGTCGAGGACGGCCCAATGCACTGGGACACTGCACCCACGTGGGAGACCCGGAAGAGGTTCCAGGTTCCTGGCATTGGATCGGCGCGCATCAGCGCGCATCAGCCCGTTGCGGCTCACTTGGGGAGTGAATCATCGGATGGAAGATCTTCCTCTCTGTCTCTCCTCCTCTGTGTATATCTGGCTGTAATAAAATGAATAAATCTTTAAAAAAAAAAAAAAGAGAAAGATCCTATGCCCGCTGGTTCACTCAAGTGGCTGCAATGGCTGGAGCTGAGCCAATCCAAGCCAGAAACCAGAAGACAGGAGCCTCTTCTGTGTCTGCCACGTGGGTGCTGGGTCCTAAGGGTGGGCAATCCTCCACTGATTTCTCAGGCCACAAGCAGAGAGCTGATGGAAAGTAGAGGTGCTGGGATATGAACCAGTGCCCACATGGGATCCCAGCACATGCAAGACAAGGATTTTACTAGGCCATCATGCTGGGCCCTTGGAAGAGTCTTAATTGTACAGAGAAACAGATGATTTCCTCAAAAATAAAAACACAAACAGTATCAGAACTTATAATCTGAGTATATATGAACTTTATAAAGGAATGGACTACGAAAATAAGGTTATTTAAGGATTCCCTAATAAAGGAAATTCTTTGTAGTAGTTAGAATTTCATGGGTTCCATAAAACCTATCAGTGTCTTTAAAAGTATTCAGATATTCGAGAACATTATTATATTGCAATCAAGTTTTCAAATACTCTAAAATTTTCAACTTTTTTTAGCTGGCTTAAAGGACAAGAAAAAGGACAAAATGTACACAGGAAATCAGTGAACACTGAACATAGTATTTGAAAATCTGTACAAAAAAGAATTATTCAATAAAGGAAACTGGAAAATTTGAGTAAAATTAAGTTGCTTCAGTGATTCAAATATTTAAATAACTTTAAACAAATGAAAGATTAAACCAACTATATATTATAAAAAAGGGGGATTTTTTTTAAAACATTCATTTATTTTTATTGGAAAGTCTGATATACAGCGAGAAGGAAAGACAGAGAAAGATCTTCCATCCACTGTTTCACTCCCCAAGTGGCCACAATGGCTGGTGCAGCGCTGATCTAAAGCCAGGAGCTTCCTCTGGGTCTCCCCCCCACCCGCAGGTGTAGGGTCCCAAGGCTTTGGGTTGTCCTTGACTGCTTTCCTGGGCCACAAGCAGGGTGCTGGATGGGATGCTTTGCCACCAGGATTGGAACTGGCACCCATATGAGATCCTGGTGCATGCAAGGCGAGGACTTAAGTCTCTAGGCTACCACACCAGGCCCAAAAGGGGATATTTTTTTTTTTAAGCTCAATGCAGTAAGCCATCCCAAAGGATAAATATCACTTTTTCTCTGATATAAGGCAACTTCCACACAAAATGCAACAGTCATGTAAGTAACTAAATATGTACATACATTCCAATAGAAGAACTGTATAATGGAGACTAGCATACCCTCAAATGAAGCCACCCTGCAGCATGTGGGTGCACCTGGTACCATATGAGTGCCAGTTCGAGTTCCAGCTGTTGCACCTGTGATCTAGCTCCCTGCTTACAGCCTGGGAAAGCAGCAGGATGGCCCACTTGGACCCCTGCACCGACATGGGAGACCTAAGGGGATATGCCCAGCTCTCTGGTTGTTGCAGTCATTTAGGGAGTGAATCAGCAGATGGAAGATCTCTCTCTGCTTCTCCTTCTCTTGGACTCTTCCTTTCAAATAAAGGTGAATAAATCTTAAAAAAAGGGCCCGGCAGCATGGCTTAGCAGCTAAAGTCCTCGCCTTGAACACACCGGGATCCCATATGGACGCCGGTTCTAATCCCGGCAGCTCCACTTCCCATCCAGCTCCCTGCTTGTGGCCTGGGAGAGCAGTTGAGGACGGCCCAATGCATTGGGACACTGCACCTGTGTGGGAGACCCGGAAGAGGTTCCAGGTTCCCGGCATCGGATCGGCGCAGCACCAGCCATTGCACTCACTTGGGAGTCAGTCATCGGATGGAGGGTCTTCCTCTCTGTCTCTCCTCTCTGCATATCTGACTTTGTAATAAAAATAAATAAATCTTTAAAAAAATCTTTTAAAAAAATGGAATGAGTCTGCTTATGTAACATCTTTAAAAATGTGTAACTCAACATATTAATTCCTAAAAGTATACTATACTGAGACAAGTCCTTTCTCAAGACACATAACACAAAATCCACATTCATACACATAAAACTTAAGCATAGAGAAAAAAAAGGTGAAAACAGGGACAAGTGTTGCGGCACAGTGGACTATGCTCCTGTGTGACACACCTGCCCCTGGGATCAGAGTGCTGGTTCCAGTCCGGGCTGTTCCGCTGTTCTGATTCAGCTTCCTGCTAATGCACTCAGGACACAGATAATAGTCCAGGTACTGTATACTTGGACTCCTGTCACTCACATGGAAGACCTGGATGGAGGTCTGAGTCTTGACTTTGGCCTGACCTAGCCCTGTGTTACTAGTGACTTTTGGTGAGTGAATGAATCAGCAGATGGAAGTTATTCTCTTTCCTTTTCTTTCATGTAAACAAATCTAAAAAAAAGGAAGTGAAAAATAATAACAGCATTATTTTTAAAAGGGCTGATTTTCTTGATTTAAAAGCTTTCCATTGGGCTCGGCAGCGTGGCCTGGTGGCTAAGGTCCTTGCCTTGATCCCATATGGCCGCTGGTTCTAGTCCCAGCGGCTCCACTTCCTCTCTGTCTCTCCTCCTCTCGGTGTATCTGACTTTGTAATGAAAATAAAATAAATCTTTAAAAAAAAAAAAAGCTTTCCATCAAATTCCTATGAACTTAAGACCTTAACATGAGAGAAACAGTAGAAATGTTAGAGGACCAGTGCTGTGGTGCAGAGCTGTGGTGCTGGCATCTCATAAAGTGCTTCAAGTTCTGGGTGTCGTGTTTCTGACCCAGCTTCCTGGGAATAGCCCTGGCCCCTGAGTATAATCCTTTTACAGGTTTTGCACTGGGGAGAATGGGATGTGTGCCAAGCATGACAGGCTAAGCCTCTGCCTGCAGTACCAATACCCCATACACATGAATCTGCTTGCTCCATTTTTCGATCTAGCTTTCTGCTTATGTCCTGGGAAAGTAGCAGAGGCTGGCCCAAATCCTTGTTCCCCTGCACCCATATGAGAGGCTCCCAACTGGCTCAGCTCTGGCTATTGTGGCCATTTAGGAAGTGAACCAGCAGGCAGAAGATCTCTCTCTAACTTTGCCTCTCAAATAAAAAATGAATCTTAGAAAACTTCTGCCATGGGGCTGCACTGTAATGCCACAGATGGAGATGTACCTAGTTCCAGTCCTGGCTGCTCCATTTCTGATCTACCTGCCAGCTCATGCACCATTGAAGGCAGTGCAGGATGTCCAAAGTGCTTGGGTCCTCGCACCTGTATGGGAGATCTGGAAGAAGTTCCTGGCTGCTGGTTTCAGCAAAAGACCTGACCCTGTCTTTAAAATAAATAAATCTTTTTATTTTTTTTTTAAGATTTATTTATTCTTATTGGAAAGGCAAATATACAGAGAAGGAGAGACAGAGAAAAAGATCTTCCATCCGTGGCTGCAATAGCCAGAGCTAAACCAAAGCCAGAAGCCTCGTCCAGGTCTCCCACATGGGTACAGGGTCCCAAGGCTTAGAGCCGCTCTTGACTCCTTTCCCAGGCCACAGGTGGAGAGCTTGATGGGAAGTGGCGCAGCTGGGATACGAACCAGCACATGCAAGTTGAGAATTTAGCCTATCACACGAAGGTGATATTTAGGCTATCACACCGGGCCCAACAGCAGACCTCTTTAACTGGTCTTTACACTTGTTCTCTCACTCTGCCCTGACCTTGGCCCAGGAAGAGCCAAACAGGATAAAGGTGTTACCTTCCCATTATTCTTCCTAGCCCATCAACAAGCTATTGTTTCTCCTTGGCCTCTTGGGCAAGGCTCAGGTAACCCCTTATCCCAGTCGGCCTGGTGATGACAGCCTCACTAAAACTAACCTAGGTTAGGGCAGTATCCCCCCTGGTTTCCTGACATTGCTCCCACAGCTTTGTAAAAAGTACCCCTATGAATAAGCCCTGCTCCAGCACCAGATTTGGGCATAGCATGTTTTCAGCTGACACCTGAACTGACAAGGTACAAACTTTAAAAATATATGAGCAGGCTCCTGGCAGCATGGCCTAGAAGCTAAAGTCCTCGCCTTGAACGCCCCGGGATCCCATATGGGCGCCGGTTCTAATCCCTCTAATCCCGGCAGCTCCACTTCCCATCCAGCTCCCTGCTTGTGGCCTGGGAAGGCAGTCGAGGGCAGCCCAAAGCTTGGGACCCTGCACCTGCGTGGGAGACCTGGAAGAAGTTCCTGGCTACTGGCTTTGGATCGGAATAGCACCGCCCATTGCACTCACTTGGGGAATGAACCATCGGACGGAAGATCTTCCTCTCTGTCTCTCCTCCTCTCTGTATATCTGACTTTCCAATACAAATAAATAAAATCTTTAAAAAAATATACATGAGCAGAAAATTTATTAAGAAGGGAGAGCGAATTTACAAACAAAATAGAAAACTTGAGATAATATGTGAGCAAAGGTTGGCAACCACTGCTCCAGGAAAACTTGGCGTTTAAGCCACCAAGACACTCGTTTCTTCAGCTTAGGATCCAAAATGTAAACACGGCTCATCAGCTACCTCTTTATTCCATCCATACTCCTACCGTGTCTGCACCTCCTTCCCATCTGCCCATCCAACGGCACACTGCCACCACAGGAGTGACCAGGGCAACCCATCTACCACCTCCTTGCCCTGCCACCTGACCTTTCAGTTTGATTCTACAAAACCGTCACTCCTCCATCTTACTATAAAAGTCCTCTGTGAAGGCTTACGCCGCCATCTAGCTACTTTCTAATCTTCCTGATACCTTAATAGAGGATGCATTTTTTTTAAAGATTTATTCATTTTATTACAGCCAGACATACACAGAGGAGGAGACACAGAGAGGAAGATCTTCCGTCCGATGATTCACTCCTCAAGTGAGCCGCAACGGGCCGATGCGCGCTGCTCCGATGCTGGGAACCAGGAACCTCCTCCGGGTCTCCCACGCGGGTGCAGGGGCCCAATACATTGGGCCATCCTCAACTGCTTTCCCAGGCCACAAGCAGGGAGCTGGATGGGAAGTGGAGCTGCCGGGATTAGAACCGGCGCCCATATGGGACCCCGGGGCTTTCAAGGCGAGGACTTTAGCCGTTAGGCCACGCCGCCGGGCCCCAGGATGCATTTATTTAATGCTTTTACACTAGGTTTAAACTCTACCCCTCCATTCTAGTTTTGCTATTATCCTGAATTCCCTCCAAATTCAAAACTCTAGCCTCCCGGGTTATTTTTCTTTAATATTTATTTTTTTATCTACTATTTGGAAGGTGGAATTAAGAGGAGGGACAGAAAAAGGTATGCTCTGGTTTACTCCTCAAATGGCTGCAACGGCCAGGGCTGAACCAGCTGAAGCGAGGAGCCCAGAGCTGCTTTCAGCTCCCCATGTGGTGCAGGACCCAAGCACTCAGTCCAGCCTCCAGTGTTTGCCCAGGTGCATTAGCAGGCAGCTGGATCAGAAGCAGAGCAGCAGAGCCTGGCTTGATGGCTTAATGGCTAAATTGTCACTTGCAAGCACCAGGATCCCATAAGGGTGCCAGTTCATACCCTGGCTGTTCCACTTCCTTCTCAGCTCCCTACTTGTGGCCTGAAGACAGCTGGGAATGGTGCAAAGCCTTGGAACCCTGCAAAGCTCCCTACCCCCATGGAAGACCCAGAAGAAGCTTCTGTGTCCTGGATTCAGATCAGCTCAGCTCTAGCTGTATCAGCCACTTGATGAGTGAACCAGCAGATGGAAGATCTTTCTCTCTGTTTCTCTCTCTCTGTAAATCTGACATTCCAATCAAAATAAATTAGAAAAAATAAAAAATAAAAAGAATCATCACATCTTCCCCAGTCTCACCAATTATCACATACATTGCTACTCCAAAAGCATCTGAGCTTTCTGATATTTTTTGAGAGCCAGAGTCAGACAGGTAGACACAAAGCTCCCATCCACTGTTCTTTACCCCCAAATACCTACATAAGCCGAGGCTGGGCCCTGAACCCAGGCACTCAATCCACATCTCCTGCGTTGAATGACTGGAACCTATCCACCTGAGCTATCACCACTGCACCCAAGTGTGGATTAAGAAGAAAATGGAATTGGGAATGGAGCCAGGATTCAAATACAGGCACTATGACACAGGAGGCATACATCCTACCAGCAGTGTAAACCACTGCACAGGGTGCTGGCCCCAAGTAACTTCAACAACTGATTCAACTAGCTTGCTCCAGCACTACAATTTTGCACTTTGATTCATAACAGGACTTTCAGCATATTGTTCCTCTATTCTCCCTCTCCTATCAGCTCTACCTGGGTGCTAAACATTCAAATTCCACAGTCCTTCAATTTCTTACTCTCCAGGCAAAATCTAAATTCCCTTCTTCATCTCTTCGGATCACATGTTGTCTGACAAAACACCAATCCAAAATAACTCTAATTATCCTAATTCACATGCTGCATTCTGTGCAGGGGGTCTACTAAAGAAAGGAGAAACACACACAATGGCTATTGAACCTCTAATACAGTTCATTCTTCTGTTTTAGGTAGCATTTATTAAACCCTTTCCCACTCTCCTTAAGTGTCCCCAAGTTACTGTGCTCTTCTCTCTCCCTTTCAGAAATAACCAGTCACTTAATTACAAAAATGGAACTATAAGCTCAGCACAATGGATCAACTGCTTAGTCCTCCCCCTGCAAGTACCAGGATCCCATCTAGGGGCCAGTATACGTCCTGGCTGCTATACCTCCCTTCCAGCTCCCTGCTAATGGGCCTGGGAAAGCAGTGGAGGATGGCCCAAAACCTTGGGACCTTGCACCCCCGTGGGAGACCCTGAAGAAGTTCCTGGCTCCTGGTTTCAGATCAACTCAGCTCCAGCCAATGAGGCTATTAGGGGAATAAACCTAGTGGAGGAAGATCTTTGTCTCTTCTCTCTATAAATTTGCCTTTCCAATAAAAACAAATAAATTTTTAAAAATTTAAAGAACTACAAACAAACCAAAGCCTTCACCTCTTGCCATCTCTCCTCCTCCCACTAAGCTCATCTTTTCCTCATCATTCCTCCTGTAAACACAGAATCCCTTCTCCCAAGACCTCTCTACCCACATTTTAGCTCTCCTGTGCATTAAAACCTTCCAGACAGCCCAGCATGGCAGGCTAATAGGTAAACTTCCCGCCTAGCACATGCATCAGGATCCTAAATGGGTGCCGGTTCATGTCCCAGCTGTTCCATCTCCCATCCAGCTCCCTGCTTGTGGCCTGGGAAAACAGTATAGCACCACCCAAGGCCTTGGGACCATGCACCCACACAGGAGACTCGGAAGAAGCTCTAGCTCCTGGTTTCAGATCAGCTCAGCTCTGGCCATTGCGGCTACTTGGGAAGAGAACCAGTAGACGGATGATCTTCCTGTCCCTCCTCTCTGTAAATCTGACTTTCCAATAACAATGAATAAATTTAAAAAAAAATAAAACCTTCCAAAGGAGCCAGTGCTGTGGTGTAACAAGTGAAGCTGTCACTTGTTAGGAGACACTTCATATGGCATCCAGATGGAAAGTTGGTCATGTCCCAGCTCACTGCCTACAGCCTGGGAAAAGCAGTCAGAGATGGTCCAAGTGTGTGGATGCCTGCCACTCACAGGGGAGCCCCGGATGGAGCACCTGCTTTTGGTCTGGACTGGTACTGCCCACTGTGGCCATTTGAGGAATGAACCAGCAAATGGAAGATCTCAGTCTTATACTGTTTGTGTCTCTTATCTTTCAAATAAATAAATAAATCTGGATTTTAAAAAGCAGTAAGGGGTCATTAGATTTTTCATTAATTCCAAAACCGTTAGTACCCCTCTCACTGCCTTTCTTCTCACCTCTGAAGATCTTGACTAATGCCACAGACACAGGTACCCCACTCCACCACACCCTCGATGACTCAGATCTACGCTGTAAAGGTGATGCCCACTTGTCCTCACTTAGCTGACTTTGCCGCAGCTCTTAGATTCAAGGGGCCCTTGCACAGACACTTCACTGCTGGCTGCTGAAACACGTCACTGGCTTCCTGCCCCTTCAGCAGCTCAAGCTGCTGCGACTTCATTTCCTTTTCCAGCTTCTTGTTTTTCTGGCTATTCAATACTGGAAATTCTTCACAGCTCAGTTTTAACACTGCTTTCCTTTCACACTGACCTTAATGACTTTAACTGATTTTGTATTTTCAAGTGGTATCTATATTCTGAATTTCATGTTTCTCATCTCAAATCAAGATTTCTTATCCATCTTCACCCCCAAGAGACCTGGCAGTTAAGTAGTGTAATTTCAGATATCTCAAGTGCAACTAACTGAAAGCATTAACTTTCCCTTACACTGCCCTCTGTCTCAATAGATAACACTACCATCTGCTCACCTGCTCCTGCCCCATACCTGGGACTCACTGCCTCTTCCATCTGCACGTCATCAAGCCCTGCCAGTTCTGTCTTTGTGCATCAACAGGTCTCAGGTTAAATGTCACTCCGGCCTACACACCTCCACCCGCAGAGGCAAATAAACTTACTATGCACTCCCACGGCACCCCACAGTTTTCATACTTTTCAGTCCATGTGTTATTCTGGATTCTGTCTTTCCCAGTGGAACATGGAAAAGCTAAGCACTAGGCCAGGCCCTGACATGGCGGTTAAGACAACACTCAGAACACCCACATCCCAGATCCTTGTTATTTCCAGCATCAAGATAAAACTGATGTTACAGTAACAGCATATTGTTTTACATATTGGCTTTCAATAAACCAGTAAATTAAGTTCACACTTATCAGAATACAAAAGCACTATACTAACAGAAAACTCCAGATGTTTCAGAGATCTAACATAATCATCCAAGTCGTTTAAATTCTGAACTATGCTTTATATGACAGAAATAAAGTTCACTGGGGCCTGGCATAGGTGGCCTTGTGGCTAAAGTCCTTCCCTTGAACACCCGGGATCCCATATGGGCACCAGTTCTAAACCCAGCTGCCCCGCTTCCCATCCAGCTCCCTGCTTGTGGCCTGGGAAAGCAGTCGAGGACGGCCCAAACACTTGGGACCTTGCACCCACGTGGGAGACCCGGATGAGCTCCTGGCTCCTGGCTTTGGATTGGCTCAGCTCAAGCCACTGCAGCCGCTTGGGGAGTGAACCTTTGGATGGAAGATCTTCCTCTGTCTCTCCTTCTCTTTGTATATCTGACTTTGCAATAAAAATAAACAAATCTTAAAAAAAATAAAGTCTGCTTTACATGTGATTAAATATAAATATATAAAAGACTTGGCACAAAGAACTTTAAAAATCAAATTTCTGGGCCCGGCAGCGTGGCCTAGCGGCTAAAGTCCTCGCCTTGAAAGCCCCGGGATCCCATATGCGCGCCGGTTCTAATCCCGGCAGCTCCACTTTCCATCCAGCTCCCTGCTTGTGGCCTGGGAAGGCAGTCGAGGACGGCCCAATGCATTGGGACACTGCACCCACATGGGAGACCCGGAAGAGGTTCCTGGTCCCGGCTTCAGATCAGCACAGCACCAGCCGTTACAGCTCACTTGGGGAGTGAAACATCGGACAGAAGATCTTCCTCTTTGTCTCTCCTCCCCTCTGTATGTCTGACTGTAATAAAATAAATAAATCTTTTAAAAAAAAATCAAATTTCTTTTATGTACTTTCCTTTAAAAATTGATTTCAGGTATGACTTTAAAGTATTCCATACAAGAAATACATTTAATATCTAAAGGCAAGTAATTTGCTGATACTATATTTTCAGGATTTTAAAAATAGTCCAATAATCACTTGCACTTTATCCAGTGTATAAATGACAATCTCATCTCAGGTCTCAAGTCTTGGCTTACTTTACAATTTCAGGAACAATTTAATTCCCATTCTAAAAATCACTTTCAGTTTGAAATCAGAAGTTCAATTTCCTAACACTGGCATTACTATACCTTAAACAAATATTTAGTACAGCTTTAAGCAAATAAGAAAAAATTTACTGGCTAAAAACCCAGTCATACAAATAAAGAGCCTATGCCATAGTTATCTCACTACTTGGCAGGACATGCAGACTGAATCCCAGCTGGCTGGCAAGGAAAATGTGCCAAGCAGAAATACAAGTCTTTGCACACTTTATTCTAGAATCCAGATGAACAAAGACAGAAAATAGAAGTCGCCTCACATAACAGCAAAGAGAAGCTTCTGTTATACCTCTAATGGGCACAGCCCAGGACTCCAAACTTTAAATACCTGCCATCTCAGAAGGTTAAACTGCAGCTCCTGCTATCTGTAAGTGGCATAACTGGTCGACAACTCACTGCTTTTAATAGCAACTGGAAACAGTTTATTGTTTTTAAAACTAAGCATTCAATACAAAAGTACATGCAGATAAAATGTGAAGTCCTTCATCTGCTGTAAAATACTCCAGTGGGTAAAAGCTGGGGAGGTATGGGTAGGCACTGTGGTTCACTCACATCCTGGGGTGCCTGAATCCCATAACTGAGCACCTGAGATGGAGTCCTACCTCAGCTTCCAATCCAGCTTCCTGCCTGACGAGCCTGCAGCAGAGGATGGCCCAAGGACCTGTGTACTCCCACCTACGTGGGAGACCCACACAGTTACTAGTTCTGGCACTGGACCAGCCCTGGCTGTTGTGGGCATTTCAGGAGTTAAAGAGGATGGAAACCCTATCATTCCTCTTTTCAAAAAAATAAAACTTGCACAAATTAAAAAAAAAAATAGTGGCTGGCGTTACAGAGCATCAGGTTAAGCTGCCTCTTATAATGAGGGCATTCGACATCTCAGTGCAGGTTGCCATCCCAGTTGTTCCAGTTCCAATCCAGTCCCGTGCTAATGTCCTTAGGAAAGCAGTGGAGGATGGCTCAAATGCTTAGGTCCCTGGATCCACATGAGACTCGGAAGAAACTCCTGGCTTCAGCCTGGCCCAGCCCTGGCCATTGTAGACGTTTGGGGAATCAATCGCAGATGGGAGATCGACCAATCCATCTCACGGCCAACTCTGCCTTCCAAACTGATATACTGGTTGATTCATCTTTCCTGGAATTGGCGATGTTACCTTAGCACCTGCTCATTCAATCATTCTACTTTGAAATCTGAGGTACTCTGGAGAAAAAATTTTTGAGACTCTGGAAACTTTTAAACCAATAAATAAAGTGAATAAAACACTACTTCCTCAAATAAATAAAAGATGAGTTAAGTAGCTTATAGTGCTTACCATAAACTGACAACTAGTCAAACTAGACAACTAAATACACAAGATTCCTGTATTATTCTATTTTTATGTGTCATGTGTCAAATTTCATAATAAAATGTTTCTTGTACATTACAGGGTAGGACGTTCTAGCAACTCAAGCCCTCTGAACACTTTTTATTTCCAGCTCATAAGCTTGCTTCTGGTTCCCTAAACCATTAAGTATTTGTTCAGAAAACAGAAATTATTGGGCCCGGCGTGATAGCACAGCAGTTACGATCCTCGTCTTGAACGTGCCGGGATCCCATATGGGCAATGGTTCTAATCCTGGCAGCTCCACTTCCATCCAGCTCCCTGCTTGTAGCGTGGGAAAGCAGTTAAGGATGGCCCGAGGCCTTGGGACCCTGCACCCACGTGAGAGACCTGAAGGAGGTTTCTGGCTTCGGATCGGCACAGAACCAGCCGTTGCGCTCACCTGGGGAGTGAATCATCGGATGGAGGATCTTCCTCTCTGTCTCTCCTCCTCTCTGTATATCTGACTTTCCAATACAAATAAAATAAATCTTTTTAAAAAAGTATAATAATACCAGGTATAATTACGAGCTTGGATAAGTTCTTACGGCTGATGCAATGTAAATTATGCTGCAAAAAATGGTAGTACTGTCCAGCGACATTCCATTGGAAGGATGCTAATGCAACTTAATCTGGGCACTTTGAACAACCTGCTCATAAAACTGCCAAAAGGTTCTTAAATGAAATGCCTAAATATAGCCAGCTAGATTTCTTAGACTCAAATAAATATGTAAGTATTTTTATCCAAAGAAAGAATTCAAATCTTTCAGGATTCTCACAAGGGTCCCTAGAATGGAAAGGGGTTAAGAATACTTGAGATTGAGATCTCTTTTATTAAAGACTTCAGTTTCAGATTCTAAAATTACAAGGTTTTCAGAGTGAAAATAAAGGTAACAACAATCTGACACACGAGGGAAAGGGGCTGGCACCACAGCATAGTAGCTCAAGCCTCCACCTGCGGTGCTGACATGTGCTGGAAGGTCAAGTCCCAGCTGCCACTTCTGATCCAGCAGGAGATAGGCCAAGTCCTTGGGCCCCGAACTCCACATGGAGGCCAGGAGGAAGCTCCACTTCCTGGCTTCGGAAGGGCCCAGCATCAGCCACTGCAGCCATTTGGGGAGTGTCACAACAGATGGAAAATCTCTGTCTCTTTCTGTAAATCTGCCTTTCAAACAAAATAAATCATAAATATAAAAACAGGTAGCCTAGTGGCTAAGGCCTTGCCTTGAACACACCAGGATCCCATATGGGCACCGTTTCTAAACCCAGTGGCGCCGCTTCCCATCCAGCTCCCTGCTTGTGGCATGGGAAAGCAGTCGAGGATGGCCCAAAGCCTTGGGACCCTGTACCCACAGAAAAGGCTCCCAACTCCTGACTTCAGTTTGGCTTAGCTCTGGCCGTTGCAGCCATGTGGTGGGGAGTAAACCAGAGGATAGAGGATCTTTCTCTTTTTCTCTCTCTGTATCTAACTTCCCAATAAAATGAATAAAACTTTTTTAAAAATCTTAAATTTTAAAAGCAAAGAAAGACTCCCAAAGTTTAAAAGGGGCCAAAAAATGGAAGGCTTTGGCAAAAGCATTCTCACGATATATCCAACTTGCACATACCCAAAGTTAGAAACAGTTGATACCTAATCTGCACACACTAGCAATAAGGTGAGACTATATCATTGGCACTATTAAGAGAAGTCAAAGCACTCCTTCAGGCTCTGCTTCTCATCCCACAGGGGAGATGCCTGGGGTGCTGTAACTTAGTTACCAAAGGAAAGGAGGAAAAGATTCAGAGAATCACAGCATTCCCTTCCTACCAGAAGGAGAGCAGCAAGACGCTCCTGAACATCTGGGTATCTGTGTTTCAGTGTCCATTTTAATGGTGTCTGAATCCACAGTCCATCATATCAGCATCAGAACTATAACCAAGCCGGATTAGGAAGCGCTACCTCATTCCACAGAAAACTACGCCTTCATTCCCACCAGTCGGCTTCCCACACAGTGTGGACATACTGCGTGCAAAGCTATACATCACAAATCAACATAAGCAACCAGTGCCTATGAGCTTTTAACTGCTACATTTCTGTTCCCTCACTGTATGAATGAATACTCTTCACATGAGGGTCTGCCAATGAAATCCGCTCTCCCAAAGCCAGCATGCTCAAGGCTCAAGGAAGCCTGGGTCAGTGTCCTGTGACCACATGCACAACAGGCCCAACCTCATCCTTTTCCTCCAGCTTACACACTTTACAAAGTGGCCTATCTTGGGCCAGCAAGAGATGGCAGTAAGAGCTCTGAACAATTCAACTGGAACAGCTTTCCTAGAACCTAGCACGGTGGTTCCACAAACAGTAGCTACTGAGTAATACAAATATTCAATTTCTTTTTAAAAATAAATTTATTTCATTTTGAAACAAAAATTCCACTTCAACCACTAGTTGACCTTGCACAGTTAGTAACTTCTTTCAAGTCATTTAAAAATGGGAGGAATGAAACAAAAATGTACTGAAGCTCAAGTTCTTCGGATAACACATTTTAGGAGCTGACCCAGAAGCAGTTTTTATGCTCTGATCTGACTTGAACTTAACAATGCCTCAGGAAAAATGTGGGTAAGACTGTAAGGACGGCCAACTCAGCGCTCGCTCAGAGGACCAGGCGAATAGCAGTAACAGCTGGCTCGTCTTCTTAAGGGTGAGGAAGTGGAAAATGCTCAACATTCTTAGTAAAACTATGAAAAGCACAGCTGCTTGCACACTTTGATGCGCCCCATACTAAGCCCCAAAGGATGTTCTAGGGGATTCCACTCAAGAGCTGTCTAGACCCATGTACTGCCGCCAAATGCCCCAAGTGAAGAAATCAGGTCCTTCTCCCACTACTAATGGTCTGCTGATAGGCTGCTGACACTCCTTCATTCTCCCACCCCACCTTATGGGACTCCTCCAATGTTAGCTCTTCAGTCTTCGTTAACTACACCTTTATCACTTACTGCAATCCCAAAGCCAGTCAGAAAAAGCAAGAGGGCAGCCAGAGATGTCCTTAGACACTGCCTAGGACGCCAGAACTGCAGTGCCCAAGTTTCTCATTCCCGCTCCGGCCACAGTGCCAGGTTCCTAGCTCCAGAACCTGGATCCCTGCACCCATATGGCAGACCCAGATTGAGCCCCCAACACCCAGCTTCAGCTTGGCCCAGCCCTTGGTAATGGTAGGCACTGAGAAAATAGACCAGGCGATAGCAGCGCTCTCTCAAATAAAGTGTGTTTAAAAGTGAATGGGAATGGGCCCGGGCATGGCCTAGCGGCTAAAGTCCTCGCCTTGAAAGCCCCGGGATCCCATATGCGCGCCGGTTCTAATCCCGGCAGCTCCACTTCCCATCCAGCTCCCTGCTTGTGGCCTGGGACGGCCCAATGCATTGGGCCCCTGCACCCGCGTGGGAGACCTGGAAGAGGTTCCTGGTTCCTGGCATCGGATCGGCGCATCACCGGCCCGTTGCAGCTCACTTGGGGAGTGAATCATCGGATGGAAGATCTTCCCCTCTGTCTCTCCTCCTCTCTGTATATCTGACTTTGTAATAAAAATAAATAAATCTTAAAAAAAAAAAAGTGAATGGGAATGTAACACATACTACTTTAGGAGAAAATACTAGATAATGTTTACTAATTAGCATCTTAAAAGTACAACCAGTTTTGTACATAAATTATACTAACACTAGTCACTGCTGGTCCCTATACTCTCCTCAATTTGCAATAAAGTTCAATTCTTACTCTTTGTGATCTAGTTAGAGAAAGGCTAGTACTCCTCACTAATGCTCACCATAAATGCTCAGTTCATTTTCAGTATCAACCACCACCCAAATCCTCCACGGTAATAGAAGACGCAGTGTAATCCTGGCACAAGGAAAGACATTTCCTACAGGAATGGAAGCTAACGATTTAGAAATGACTGCTTCCAAAACATATTCCTGAGTTACAGTCTAGAAACAATAGCATCAAAGTGGTTTAACTTTTAACTTTCTTGACAGCTCTTAAATCTCTTCCAAAACTATCAGCAGTCCCTGTTAGTCACAAATGCAGAAACAAAACCTAAGTTACATGATATTTTAGAATATAGATCACTTAAATAAATGGCTTACATGAGGCTCTCCTGATGAAAATTGAAACTTACCTGAAGTCATTAATTTAGCACAGCTACTTTTGCTTGCATCATCCCCCAGCGTTCCACTTGTGTTCTTTTCTTTCCCCAGCAGAGAGTCTTCCGAAGGCAAGCACCTGACCGACCCGACGCTGTCTTCATCCAGTGGGTGACTCATTTTGCTATTAGCTTCAAGTACAGAAGTGACTTCTTCCAGAGGAGCAGCTTCACTGGACTCTGAGTGAGAGGAACCCTTACCCTGCGCTAAATTCTTGGAAGAAACCGGGAGAGACTCATCATCGCTATCAAATCCAAAAGGATCTCCAGTATTTTCTTCTTCTACTTTAGGTCTCTTCGGCATCTCTTGGATATCTGGTTTACAATTGGGCCTCTTCTGCCCTAATTTAGCCATAAATGTGGTCTCTCCCCACTTTGTGCTAAGAGTGGTCCGTTTGTTGGAAAAGACTTCGTCAAACTTTGAACTGCCATTTCCTCCTTTCCTACTGTATGTTTTCCCAAATCTGGATGTCATTTTGACACCTGTTTCATATTCTCTGGAAAAAAAATCAATATACGTTTATTTACTCCAGTGTTTATTTAGTGCCCAACACTGCATATAAGAACGTAGGCATTGTCTGCACACAACTTTTTAACATTCACCACATAAGCCTTCAAAAATAGTTAATATAGGGCCAGCATTGTTAGAATAGTGGGTAAAGCTGCTGGTGCTCCAGTTCCCAAACAGCTCCCTGTTAATGACCTGAGGAATGCAGCAGACGATGGCCCAAGAGCGTGGGTCCAGGCCACGCACGCAGCAGACGTGGATCAAGTTCCTGACTCTGGCCGGGCCCTGCCCTGGCCTTTCCCATCATCTGGGGAGTGAAGAGCAGGAGGAACATTTGTCTCTTACTACTCTGTTAACTCTGAATGTCAAAATAAACAAACTTTTAATAAATAAAGCTAAAAGCAGCTAATATGAAAAAGGGACATAAAGACTCATTTTTTTACTTTGTGTGCTGCCATCATTGTGTGCTGATTTACACTAGCCACACACAAGCTACTGCCAGAGTTACAAAGATTGGTGACTAACCAACTTACAATACAGCATACACAAAACTAACTTATACTGAAACATTTTTGGAGTTTCAAATGAATCAACTTACTATTCACATAAACATCACTTTTAACTTAAAAATAATCTGAGCAGGGTAATTACCCCAATATAAAATCTTAAGCAAAAATGTTAATTTCCTTTCAAGTTCTCAGAAATGTCAAATAGTTACCTAAATTTAGTTCTTTCAAATTCCACAGCACTTATTCTATGAAAAAAAAAAAAGGTCAACATGGTATGATTTTTTTTCCATGTTATTACAACCTGCAAGTTTTAATCCACCCAGAAAGATAATGGTCCTTGGTCTAATGCAATTTGGACTTAGATGGACCTCTAACAGAGCACAGGAAACCACCCTGATTCCGTCCCTCTTGCCCCTACAGTGCTGTGCTCATTTTCGAAATTACATTTTCTGCAGTTAGTGAACTCTAATATACCAGTTCCAAGGATTATCAAAGGAATACAAGCATATAACCTTTATATTCCTCTTCCACTGATAAGCAACAAATCAATCCATCTGATTTATCTATCTAATAAAAACAGATACTAGAGGGGCCCCCGTGCGATGGCTCCAATGGCTCATCTTTCCCCTTGCATATGCCCAGGATCCCAAATGGACCGCAGTTCCTGTGCCAGCTGCTCCATTTCCCTTCCAGCTCCCTGCTATTGCCTGGGAAAGCAATGGAGGACGGCCAAAAGCCTCAGGACTCTACAGGCACATGACACACCCAAAGAAACTCCTGGCTTCAGCTCAGCTCAGCTCCAGCCACTGTGGCTTACTGGGGAGTGAACCAGTGGATGGAAGATGTTTCTCTGTCTCTCCTTCTCTCTGTGGATATGACGTTCCAATAAAAATAAAATATTTTTTAAAAAAATGTTTAGGGGCTTAAATTTTTTCATTACTTTGAAATAAGAAAAACAGTGGTGTGCTATCTGACCTGTAACTTTGAATACATTTTGAATACATTTCTAATATCTTGAAAACATTATTTTAGGTAGGGACAGAGCTCCCATCTGCTGGCTAACTCCCCAGATGCCCCAAAACAAGGCAGGAACAGGGAGCCCAATCCATGCCTCCCACATGGGTGACACAGCACAACAGCACACTCAAAGTATGCGCAAGAGCAGCAAGCTACAATCGAACTGCAGCAGAGTCCAAGTTCAATGAAAATCTCCATAAGCTCTAGGTCAATGCCCATCCCTGAAACACAATTTTAACAAGTTTCCTTTGTTATGGGGTGCAGCCTGTGACAGCCAGCACCCATTAACAAGTGGACAAATGAAATATGGCTGGGTCCCCCAACCTCTGTCCTGAAGGTGGATCCTAACAGCAATGGAATAGTAATTGCATCCTCAACCACTTCCCCCACATCCTAAATGAGCCAGGATACTGGAAGTCCAATTAGTCTAGGGTTTTTAGCTACCAGCCCTGTTCCTGTTCCTGTCCATCCTAAAGAGCACTAACCAACTCCTTAGCCCACAACACTTAGGTATTCACTCCTGCCCACCTGTGACTCATCTATCAACTGAGAGGGGACAGTATTGTGTTGTGTGTAACCACTCCCCTCACAAGCCCCTTTAAAAAGGCCCATGAAGCAGGGGCTCTCTCTCTTTCTGGACAGGTGCTTCCGTTACTCTGACACCCTGACTCTTGGCTGGCCCAGGACAGGTAATTCCCTGAGCATGGTCCCTGTGTGCTGCTTAGATGGGACAATGGTTATTACAAGGTTGTTCCTGGTCTGTGTGCTATCTGGAGTTCCAAGAGGGGTAAGGCCTAGCAGTAGTAGAATGTGGGCAGAGAAGCCAGGGAAAGGTGAATGCCTGCAGCTTTGTAAGTGTGTCCAGGTTCTTTGTGAGTGTGTCCAGGTTATTTGTTGCATGTCTCTTAGGATAACATATATTGTTGGGGAAGCTGGGACATAGGTTTTCAGCTTAATGGATGGACTTAAGGATGATGACCATTTGTTTGTTTTGGGATTATGATTGGTTGGATTATGCTTGGGTGGATTGCTGTATGGACTTGTGATTTGCTACTGTGCTCTATTGCTGTATGGACTTATGATTTACTACTGTGAACTCTATTATCACCAAGCTTGGTTAATAAAGACTCCTTAATAAGCCTTAGATATGTCTGGTGTGATCTCGCTCGCACCCTGCAACACCTTCATTAACTTCAACACAACTAGGGTAGGTTTTCAAACAGTTAAGACTCCAGTTAAGACACCCATAATCCACACTGTCAAGTACCTGGGTGCAAAATCCAGACTGGGCGCCCAACTCCAGCTTCCTAATGCACATTCCAGGGAGTAACAGGTGACAGCTCAAGACTGGGTTCCTGTCAGGCAGGTGGGAGACCTGGACTGAATTCTCAGTTCCAATCTTCTGGCCAGCCTAGCCCTTAGTTCACACCCAGCCATTGTAGTGGGATGTCACCCAGCCTTCCTAATAAATTTTGAAATAAGAAAAAAAAAAAGTTCTGGGGCTGGCACTGTAAAGCAACTTTCAGTGCCAGACTGCTAGTGGAACACATCCCAAATTCCAGTGCCGGATGGGGATGGAGTCCTGGTCATCCACCTTCCCTGTAATGTGCCTGGAAAAACTGCAGAGCAAGGTCTGAGAGCTTGGGGTCCTGCCCCCAAGTGGGTGACCTGGATGGAGCTGCTGGCTCCAGCCTGGCTGAGCCTGGGCTGCTGCAACCATTTGGGAAGTAACCCTCCAGATGGAAGATCTCACCATTCCCTCTGTTTCTGAAATAAAGAGGGGAGGAAAAACCCTTTTAAAAACCAAAGGGGGGGCCCGGCGGCGTGGCCTAGCGGCTAAAGTCCTCGCCTTGAAAGCCCCGGGATCCCATATGGGCGCCGGTTCTAATCCCGGCAGCTCCACTTCCCATCCAGCTCCCTGCTTGTGGCCTGGGAAAGCAGTCGAGGACGGCCCAATGCATTGGGACACTGCACCCGCGTGGGAGACCCAGAAGACGTTCCAGGTTCCCAGCTTCGGATCAGCGCGCATCGGCCCCGTTGCGGCTCACTTGGGGAGTGAATCATCGGACGGAAGATCTTCCTCTCTGTCTCTCCTCTGTGTATATCTGGCTGTAATAAAATGAATAAATCTTTAAAAAAAAAAAAAAAAAAAAAAAGAAAAAACCAAAGGGGGACCGGTGCGGTGGCCTAGCGGCTAAAGTCATCACCTTGAATGCACCAGGATCCCATATAGGTACTGGTTCTAATTCCTGCGGCCCTTCCCATCCAGCTCCCTGCTTGTGGCCTGGGAAAGCAGTCACCCACGTGGGAGACCCGGAAGAAGCTCCTGGCTCCTGGCTTTGAATCAGCGTTGCAATCACTTGGGGAGTGAACCATTGGAAGGAAGATCTTTCTCTCTGTCTCTCCTCCTCTGTATATCTGACTTTGCAATAACAATAAACAAATCTTAAAAAAAAAATAAAAATAAAAAAAATCATGAATTACTGTGCAACTTCGTTTTATATACAGTCAGTAGAGGATCACACCATGTTTGGTCAGAAGCCAATTCTAATTGGTCAAATAACAAGGCCGTCATCACACGCATCTGTGCTCAAAGTTTTCCCCAAGGAGAGCCACTTCCCACTTTCACTGCAGATGGAATGCTGACATCTCTGTTCCCAAGCAGAACCTCAACAGAACTAAGGACACTGAGCACCTAGCTACCAAAGACAAAATTAAGACATCTCTCCTCAAACCTTCAGGAAGGCAGAGCAGAGGTCCGCAGACCCAAGTTCACATTCACGTCAACAAAGCATGCACAGAAGTGGTAATCAGTAAAAAATGCTGATTCAAGGCCAAACTGAAACGCTAGACTTGAGCTCCGGTAAGCCAACATCAGAAAAATTCATCCTGGAACCAGCAAAGCCTTGGCTGCTGAAGAGTCTGAGGAATAGCCGAAATAAAGAGTTAACTACCTGAAGAATGATAAGAAACTTGCGGCAGGTTTTTTTTTCCCTTAGGTTTTTTTTTTTTTTTTTTTTTTTAAAGAGCTGGGATCTTTTACAAGCACCTTCTGAAATGCCGGTGGTTTTGGTGTTTCCAACTTGAAAGGACAAGAAGTGGGAGGAAAAAAATGCGGTCGAAGGGTTAATACCTACCAAATCCAACACAAGAATACGTTCGATCATTATATAATAGCCTCACTTCCCACAATATCTTTTTTTTGAAAAGTCAGGAGAAGACAGCTATGGCAGTTTCTCTCCAAGCAAGGCGTCTGGGCAGACCCCAAAATTGCAATAGGCACTGCCTTATAGCATTATGTCAACCAACCCGGCGGGTGCTGCTAATCGCCTTCCAACTTCCAAAGACTTAAGACTCGTCGGGTACTGGGGTTTTGGCCTCTCTGTCCCAGGGCCGGGTCCCATTCGGAGGGACTCAAGTCCACCCGAAACCTGCAAGATCCGGAGGGCTGCCGCGGGGGGTGAGGGGGACACGCGCACCTGCGGGCCGGCGGCCGGTGCACCGGGAAAGCCATGGGGGATGGCGGCGAGCCGGCCGGCTCCCGCAACTTCGCTCCCCGCCCCCACCGCCAGGGCTTCCGACGATGCCCCCAAATCCCCGGGACAACTTCGGGGTGCGGCGCCACGGGCCGGGCGGGGTCGGACTGACGGACACCCCGCGCACACACACACACTTCCACCCCGTCGTCGCCGCCGCCGCCGCCGCAAGAATCGGAGGCTGAAATCAACACACTTTGACCGGCCTCGGAGAGGGAAGTCTAACCGGCAGGCGGAAAAGAACTCAGGGGAAAAAAAAAAAAAAAAGATAAGAGGGAAAAATCAAAAAAAAAAAAAAAAAGAAAAGAAAGAGTTCTCCGGGTCGTGGTCCCTCCCGCCTCCTTCGCCCAACTTGGCCAGCAGCCTCCCCGCCACCTCCGCCCGGCCGCCCCCCCAACCCTGCCCAGCTCCGCTCCGGGCCTAGGCGGCCGCCCGAGACCTCACTTACCCTCGGAGCCTCGGCGGGTGCTTGGGCCTCGGGCCGCCTCCGCCTCTCTCGCTCCCAGGAGACAGACAGGAGCCCGGGGCCGACCGGGGGGGCTCCGAGAGGTCCCCCACCCCCGGGGCCACCGACTCCGCTGTCGGTAAATAGGAAGCCCGGCCGAGAAGGAGGAGCGGGGGAGGAGCGGCGGCCCCGCAACTTCCCTCCCCGCCTCGAGCCGCTCTGCCGGCCGGGGCCCGGGGCCTACGCGCCTTCCCTGGCCGCCGCCGCCGGAGCCGGAGCCGGAGCCGCTACGTGCCGCCGCTGGGCCGCCGCCTCCTGCGCCGCCGCTTCCGCCGGTGAATGGTCAGCGCTGGAGTTTGAACAGGGCCCTCAACCATCTCAACGCCATTTGCGCTCCGGCCCCCACCTCCTGCCTCCAACAGCCGCTCGCTCCGTCACTCCGCTTCCCACAGGCCCCGCGCGGCCGCCCGACCCCCGCGGCCAATCGCGTGGCCGCTTACTCAAGCCGCCGCGCAGGCGCCGCGCTCCGCATGCTCCGGCGCCCGCCATTGGCCCGGCGCGGGGCCCGACGGGAGTTGGAGTCCCGGGTCCGTGAGGTCACCGCACCGGGAGCCCCGCGCCGGAGTGGGCGGCGGGCGGAGCGGCGGCAGCGGCGGCAGCGGCGGCAGCGGCTGTGGGGTCGGCGCGCCCGCGGCCCTTCTCCGGGATGCAGCAGCAGGTACGACCCAGGGCAGGGCCGAGGGCGCAGTGCAGGCAGCTGTGTCAATCGTTTCCCCTCCAGGGACCCGCCGGTGTCTGGGGATTGGTGGGTCGTGCAGCTGCGCCGGGCCTGCTGCCGCCGCCTGGGAGAAGGGAAAGGCGAGGAGATAAAGTCGCCTTGGACCCACAGGTAACTACGACGGGGAGCGGGAGGCTCAGGGCACCGGGCATCTCACCGCCGCCGGGTCTCCAGGGGTGTCAGGCCGGCGTCCCCACTCCATCCCCATGTACGCTCCTCCCTCCCTGCCTGTCCTCCTCGGGTGAACAGTCGCGAACGCCTCTGCCTCACCCCCAGCCTATTGGATGTGGCATTAAAGAATTCTCCTTCACCTTGTCGATCGCGACCACGGTAATGTGGATGACGTGCAGTGTGTGAATCGACCTGATGTCTGCCTTTAACTTGAGAATGAGCTGCTAAAAATGGGGCGAGGGAGGAGGCGGAATCACACCCCGGTGTATCTGAAATTTTCCATAATAAAAAAAGATTTAGAGAAATGGACTACTGCGTTGCCTCTGGGGAGGACGGGGAAGTGACGGATGAGGGGCGGAAGGAGTATTTGTAGTTCTCTGTGCACCCTTTTGTGCTATTTGAGGTGCTTCCAGCTAGTGCATTTCCTAAATTGAAACAAGAAAATGTTGTCATTTTTGTAACGGGAATGCGGAGCACCATTCCTGACAGTCACAGCCCCTGTGTTTGGCAGGCGGCTGATGGAAATCAGAATAGGATTAATTGCCTTCGCCCCTTTTATGTAACCTGAGAGTGTAGGATTTGGGCGAGGGAGGGAGTGGAGAAGCACTCGAACCACGGCAGAGCTGATATGAGACGCCCCTGGCAAGGGGACGCGCAGGAAGAGAGTGGCTTGAGGAAGCGTTCCAGATGCTCTTCTGTCCCCCTCTCTTCCAGCACCCTGGCTGTGAAGCTGCGGCCACTCCCCTCCCCCAAGCTGTTTCACTGGGGAACTCTACCTTCCCCTCTGTCTCAGCTTTCCGCTGAGCAACTCCAACTCCAGGCTGATTAGCTGGCAGCATCCGAAAGGAACTGAGCCCGCATGTCTCATGGTACTTTTCGCAAATTGCTGGCTTGCTTTGAACGCACCCAAAAAGTCATCAAGCGCCCTCCAGTGTAACAGAGAAACTCCAAATTGAGGAAAAATAGTCCAGAGACCCGCAAGAGGAAATCAAGGTGAAATAAAGTGTCATTCAAGTGTTCTTACTTGCGCGTGACAGGTTGTAAAATTTCTGGGCTGACATGAACAGTTTGCCAAGTACACACCTCAAAATATTCTTGCAATGTTGGGATGGACCCTGGAAGACACAGGTGTGTGTCTTGCCACTGTGGGTGGTAGCTGTGTGACTGGAGGAGAGGCGGGGTCAGTGGTTTTCTTTCTTCAAAACAGGAGCTGCTTAAGCTCTTACTTGATCATTTTGTTGGAAGGTTGCTGGCTGCACCTACTGTAATTATTTAGATGACATGGTGGTGGGTGCAAATTAAAGTCATTATCTTCAGAGGTGAGAGGTAAGATCAAAAGCCAATAGAAGAGGAGATCATCACAGGATCTTCCTGTGGGAGGCAGCTGTGAACCCTCCACATGGCAGAATTCCTTATGCTGCCCTGACCGGCTGGCACCGCCAGACACCCAATAGGTTCAGGAACTCTCCCTGAAGCGAAAGGGTTAATTATTTAAAGGGACAGTCTGTGAAGTCAGTTTGAGGATGGTTTTGTACTTGCTGCAACTGAGATAAAGCCCAGCTCCTGCTGTTGCAGCTACTTGGGGAGTTCACCACAGCACAGATCTTTCTCTAAGTAAATCTGCCTTTCCAAGCAAAATAAATAAATCTTGAAAAAAAAAAAGTGGGGCCCAGCACCGTGGCCTAGTAGCTAAAGTCCTAACCTTGAGTGCGCCAGGATCCCATATGGGCACTGGTTCTAATCCTGGCAGCTCCACTTCCCATCCAACTCCCTGATTGTGGCCTGGGAAAGCAGTCAAGGACAGCCCAAAGCCTTAGGATCCTCCACCCACGTGGGAGACCAGGAGGAAGTTCCTGGATCCTGGATTTGGATTGGCACAGCACCTGCCCGTGCGCTCACTTGGGGAGTGAATCATCAGACGAAGATCTTCCTCTCTGTCTCTCCTCCTCTCTGTACATCTGACTTTGTAATAAAAATAAATAAATCTTTTTAAAAAAAGAAAGAAAAAAGTGCCAAATTCTTGCTACTCAGTCACACTCACAATGTCCCCTCTCTAGCTCCTCTGAGTCAGAACCTGTTTTGTTTTGTTTTTAAAGATTTATTTTTTTTATTACAAAGTCAGATGTACAGAGAGGAGGAGAGACAGAGAGGAAGATCTTCTGTTTGATGATTTACTCCCCAAGTGAGCGCAACGGCCAGAGCTGGCTGCGCTGATACAAAGCCAGGAGCCAGGACCTCCCTCCAGGTCTCCCACATGGGTGCAGGGTCCCATCCTCAACTGCTTTGCCAGGCCACAAGCAGGGAGCTGGATGGGAAGTTGAACTGCTGGGATTAGAACCTGTGCCCATATGGGATGCTGGCGCTTTCAAGGCAAAGAGTTTAGCCACTAGGCCACGCCGCTGGGCCCTGAGTCAGAACCTATACTGTAAGGGTCCTTCTGGGGAACTAGTTCCAGAAGCCTAGACCTACAAATACTTAACTCCCTGTAAGGAATAGCAACCAGTGTATTTGCCTATCACCTGTGTACATCATCCCATAGAGCAAATGTTACGTGACTAGTTGCATTGTTTAAGGAATAGGAACAAGGGAAAAACATTCTTGTCGGTATAGTCACAAACTTTTTTTTAAAAGACTTATTTACTTTTATTCGGAAAGTCAGATTTTTGCAGAGAAGAAGATCTTCCATCCGCTGGTTCACTCCCCAAAATGACCACTACGACTGCAGCGAAAACTTTAGCCACTATGCCACTATACTAGACCCTACTCGCAAACTTGTAAAAATGTGTATTGATTTAGTTGAAAGGCTAAACATAAGAGATGGAGAAGCCTTCCAGCCTCTGGTTCACTCTCCCAGATGGCTGGTGCAACAGCCAGATTTGGGCCAGGCTAAAACTAGGAACTCCAGCCCTTTATGGGTAGCTGGGACACTTGAGCCATCCTTTGCTGCCTTTTGGTGCATATAAACAGGAAGCTGGATAAGAAGAGGAAGAGCTAGGACTTGAGCCAGCATTCCTGTATGGGATACAGGTGTCCCCAAATGTTTCTGGTCCAGGGTGAGTTGAAATCCTTAAATGTGGTATACCCCCCTGAGGCCACTGCTATAGTGTAGCAATTAGAGCCAACACTGTGTTTGCACCAGTTCAGGTTCTAGCTGCTCTGCTTCTGATCCAGCTCCCTGCTAATACACCTGAGGAAAGCCTCAGAAGTTGGCATGAGTTCTTGGGCCCCTGCTACCCACAAAGGAGACGTGGATGAAGCTCCTGGCCAAAGTCATGGCTGTTGGCAGCCCTCTAGGATGTGGATCAGTTGATAGAAGACCCTCTCTCCATGTGTGTCTCCCTATCACTCCACCTTTCAATTAAACACATCAGTCTTTAAGTAATAGAGCCTGGCATGTCTGAGGCTCACTCTCCTGTCTCAGCAAGCTGCACCACTTCCTTAACCTTTAGTTCCACAGAGGACAACCAGTACCCTAAAGGCACCCCGTTTTCTTGCTGTGATCCGGTTTCACACCAACAGGAAGATACATGTAGGGTATTTATTGTCTTTTTGGTTTTGTTTTTGTCTTTTTTTTTTTTTTTAAGATTTATTTTTATTGGAAAGGCAGATACAAGAGAGGAGACAGAAAGATCTTCCATCTGCTGGCTCACTCCCCAAGTGAGCTGACCAGAAACCAGGAGTCAGGAGCCTCCTCTGGGTCTCCCACGTGGGTGCAGGGTCCCAAGACTTTGGCCTGTCCTCTACTGCACTTCCAGTTCACAAACATTGCACTGGACCCTGCTTTTGTTTTCTCAGTTCCTCAGACTTGGGTTTCATGTCCTCACTACTGTCTGATTTGTTTCTCTCCCTCTAAATATCATACTTAAGCGGAAATGAAAATCAAGGATCTGAGCCAAGTCTTGGGTCCTTTGAAGCTGCAAGCTTCCCCCCTGAGCGCCACGTTGGGGAGGACAGAACCCGCACTAACTGGAGCTCCACGGGAGTGGACTGGAGCTTGCTTTGGGCCAAGACTGGAAATCCCTGCTAAGAACACCATGAGAAGGCACCTGTTCTACCCTGGCTGGAAGTCAAAATGCACTGGGTCAGCAGCATTTCTTCTTGTCACCGGATAAGGAGTAAAATTGGAAGTCATACACTCCCGTGTTACAGTGCTTGTGGTGCTGCGTCCTACAAGGCGTGGCCAGCCCCACTCCGTCTCTCCACCCATCCCAATCCCTTGCGGCCCCTGCCCCTCTAAGGCCTTGGTATTTCTGATTCCCTCTGCCTAGAACTGACTTGTCCCAAAGTCCAGCCTCCTCCCAGACGACACTCAGACGCAACTTTTCAGTGAACATTCCCTGACTCCTGATTCTCCCCAGCCCCTGCTTTATTTTCGTCCAAGGCATTGATGTCCTCCGCCAACATTTCACACAACTTGCATGTCAATCTTTTTTTTATTATTATTATTTTTATTACAAAGGCAGATATACAGAGAGGAGAGACAGAGAGGAAGATCTTCCGTCCAATGATTCACTCCCCAAGTGACAGCAATGGCCGGTGCTGCACTGATCCGAAGCCGGAAACCTGGAATCTCTTCCAGGTCTCCCACACAGGTGCAGGGTCCCAAGGCTTTGGGCCGTCCTCAACTGCTTTCCCAGGCCACAAGCAGGGACCTGGATGGGAAGTGGAGTCGCCGGGATTAGAACTGGCGCCCATATGGGATCCTGGGGCATTCAGGGCGAGGACTTTAGCCGCTAGGCCACCGTGCCGGGCCCTTGCATGTTAATCTTAACATGCTGCTTTCCCTGTGAGCCCCAGCTTCTTGGTCTTATTTTCCACCTTACCCTTAAGAGCTAGAAGAACTTCAGGCTCATAGCAGGTGCTCAGCGAAGCTCCAATTGTCCATGAGATTATGTGTTGAAAGTGACTTGAAACTAAACATTTTTTTAAAATTGTATGTTACTTGACCAGCTGAGTTACACAGAAAGGAGAGACAGAGAGAGGGATCCTCTCTCCACTGGTTCATTCTCCAGATGGCCACAGCTGTGGGGATTGAGCTAGTTTGAAGACAGAAACTTTTCCCAGCTCTCCCACATGGGGAGCACTTGGTTTTACCCACTGCTATGCTCCCCTCTCCCTGCCCACAGCTGGTTCTTGTAACCCTGAGTTTCCATAAATGATTGATGAAGCTTTCCCAGTTGGGAGCAGGGAGAGTGCTTTCTGGCACTGGTTTTCCATTCTGAGAAAAGTTTTCCCTACCCTAATCCCAATTACCTTGTTTTCAGGATAATTGGAATACATTCAATGGAAATGGTGATACTCTCAGGGGAACAAATTGCCCTCTAACTAACACCAAGATAAGTAGGGGGAATTCCCTGGGGGTGTGTTGCCTAACTGGGGTCTGTCCCTAGTGATCTTGAAGCGACCAGGCTTCCTACCCCTGGGTCCTCTCCCCAGGGTCCTCACTCTGTCCCCTTGACTGGGAATGCACCAGGGACTTCCCATCAGTAAGACTAAAACGCAGAATTCTTATCATGGCAGAAGGCTCCCATCTGCCCCTTGGTGGGCCTACCTTTGGGACCTTCACGCTCAGCATACCTACCTGCCACCATCTCCCAAACAGAACTGTGACTTAACTCCAAACTCCTGCAGGCTTTGGCTCACACAGCCGCCCCTTAATTCGAATTTGTCTGGCCCTGCTGCTCTGTGCCCAACATGCCCACAACGGTGCCTTGCACACAGAAACTGTCATTGTGTTCCAATACCTGCAGTATATTAAACCTGTGTTTGACTCTTGTGTTTTTAGTAATTTTTTGGTTTGTTTGGCTTATCAATAACAGGAGCAAAAGATGCATTAAACCCTCTACCCTAAGAATAATTTTATCACTTTTTTCCTGTGGCTCTATTTTTGTTTTTAGTATTTTGAGGCAATTTTATTGGAAATGGGAAGTTTAGCATTGTTGTGGCTTCCTGATGGAATTAAAAACTTTTTTTTGAAAAAAAAGATTTATATTGGACCCTGCGCGGTGGCCTAGCAGCTAAAGTCCTCGCCTTAAACGCATCCAGGATCCCGTATGAGGGCCAGTTCTAATCCCAACAGCCCCGATCCCATCCAGCTTCCTGCTTGTGGCCTGGGAAATCAGTCAAGGACAGCCCAAAGCCTTGGGACCCTGCACCCACATGGGTGACCCAAAAGAGCTCCTGCTCCTGGCTTCAGATTGACTCAACTCTGGCCGTTGCAGTCACTTGGGGAGTGAACCATCAGATGGAAGATCTTCCTCTCTGTATATCTGACTTTGCAGTAAAAATAAATAAATCTTTCAACAAAAAATATTTATTTACTTACATGTGTATGTATTTGAAAGCATTAAACAGAAGGGGAGAAAAGACACATCTTCCATCTACTGATACACTCCCCAGATGGCTGCAGTGCTGGGACTGGGCCAGGCTGAAGTCATCTGGGTCTCCCACACAGGTGCAGGGTCCCAAGGCCTCTACTGCTTTCCCAGGCCACAAGCAGGGAGCTGGATGGGAAGTGGAGCAGCCAGAATGTGAACCAGCAGCCAAATAGGATCCTGGCAGACGCAAGGTAAAGATTTAGCTACTAGGCTACTGCACTGGGCCTATCAATCATTTTTTTAAAAATGTAATATGGGAAAATAATTACAAAAGTCAAGTGAAGTTTCCTTCCCACCCTGTAACCACACCTTCTGCAGCTCCTCCCAAAACCTTGTAATTTCCTTGGCCTGAAGAAGGTGGCAGAAGTGGTGGACTTCTGTGCCTGATTCTCAGGAAAGCTTGACGGCTTCCAAGGGCTTCTTTTGGATTCCTGCCTCTGCCAACAGGGCAGGCTTGGACTAGCTGGCTGGGAATGAGAAGCCACGTGGAGAAGGGCTGAGGTCATCCCAGACCAGCTGACAGGCAGCAAGCCCCACACATGTAGCCACGGCCAGGATCAGATAGCTCCCTGTCTGAACTGCAACTACCCGGAAGGGCACTTGTGAGCTCACCTGGGGCCCAAACAGTGTCCCCCCAACCCACACATACCTCTAGACTCCTCAAGAGTAATAACTCATTACATTAAGTGTCTGAATTTTAAGATTTTTTTTTATTTTATTATTATTTTTTTATTGGAAAAGCAGCTATTCAGAGAGAAGCAGAGACAAAGATTTTCCACTGGCTTACTACCCTAGTTGCCACAATGGCCAGAGCTGAGCTGATCCAAATACAGGAGCCAGAAGCTTCTGGGCCTCTCATCTGGACATAGGGTTCCAAGGCTTTGGGCCATCCTCTACTGCTTCCCCAGGCCACAAGCAGGGAGCTGGATGGGAAGTAGTGGGAAGTAGAGAGCAGCCAGGATATGAACAGGTGCCCGTATGGGATTCCGGGCATGCAAGGCAAGAATTTAATCACTGGGCTATCTCGCTGGGCCTGACTCTGAATTTTTTCTTTTCAGATTTATTTTTTTTTTTTTATTGGAGAGTGAGATAAACTGAGAGAAGAAACAGAGAGTAAAATCTTCCATCTGGGCCCGGCGCAATAGTGTAATGGTTAAGGTCCTCGCCTTGAACGCACTAGGATCCCGTATGGGCGCTGGTTCTAATCCTGGCAGCTCCACTTCCCATCCAGCTCCCTGCTTGTGGCCTGGGAAAGCACTCGAGGACATCCCAAAGCCTTGGGACCCTGCACCCACGTGAGACCTGGAAGGAAGTTCCTGGCTCCTGGATTGGCGCAGCACTGGCTGCTGCGGTTACTTGGGGAGTGAATCATCAAACAGAAGATCTTCCTCTCTGTCTCTCCTCCTCTCTGTACATCTGACTTTCCAATAAAATAAATAAATGTTAAAAAAAAAAAAAAAAAAAAAGATCTTCCATCTGCTGATTCACTCCCCAAGTGGCCACAACAGCCAGAGCTAAGCCGATCCAAAGCCAGGAGTTTCTTCGGGGTCTCCCATGTGGGTCCAGAGTCCCAAGGCTTTCTCAACTGCCTTCCCAGACCTCAAGCAGGGAGCTGTTTGGGAAGCGAGGCCACTGGGACATGAACTGGCGCCCATGTGGGATCCTGGTACATGCAAGGCTAGGACTTTAGCCACTAGGCTACCATGTTGCCGACTCTGAATTTTTTTGACTCTCTCTTAAAAATTAAGAGATGGAGAAACACAAAGGCAAAGAGAAAGTATGCATACACTCCCGTTCTCTGGTTCTCTTCCAAACAGGACTTGGACTAAAGCCACAGCTGGGACCCAGAAATGTGATCTGAATCTTCCATGTGGGTAATAAGAACCCAAATATAGGAGCTGTCACCACTGCCTCCCAGTGCCCAGGAGCAGGAAGCTGAAGTCAGGAGCCTGAGTGGGATACAGGCTTAACTGGCAGCCCAATTCGCAGCACAAGCCTCAGGATTTCAGAGCACTGGTTTACTCAGCATGACATAACAGTAAATCATTGATACCAATGGTGATGTTTCCCGTTGGATAAGGCTTGCTGGTTCAGGACTCAGCCTCCAAAGGACCCACCTCCCTGGCTCAGTGTCTGGCATGGTACTTGATACTTGTTATATTTGCTTACAAAACACTCGGCATGCCCACAAAAGTATTTGCTTACCTGTCTCCTGTCCTAGAATGTCAACTGTGTGGGGGCAGAGACCTTACTGGTCCAGGTTCCTGCTGTCTCCTCAGCACCCAGCAGGGCAGCCAGGCTGTGTTTGGCCAGTGCAACTGAGATGTACTGAGGACGGTAAAGCACATACCACATTCCAAAGGCTTGGTACAAAGGTAAAGTGTCTTCATTTTCATCTCAATTAGGCATTGAGAGCATCCTGGGTTTTGCTCTATTGGGTTAAATAGAATTGTTTAAAATCAATTCACTTAGAAATAAAAGATGTTTCGCAGAAAAAAAAAATAAAATAAATTCACTTTTTCTCATGCATCTGTTCGCAACTCCAAGTTACATTTACATTTATGACTTGCATTGTACTGCATTGGTGGCATTGGGACAGAAGCTCAAGTAAATATTTGCTGAAGGAAAATATAAAATGTGAGCTCAGAGGGGCTGGCATTATTGCTGGCCAATTATGCCACCATTTGGCACGTGCACATCATCCCATAAGGGAGTGCCTGCCATCCAGTCCTATAGTCACTTCTGATCCAGCTTCCCACTGATGTATCTGGGATCTTGAGGTGATGACCCAGTCCCTCAAGTCCTTGCCACCCGCATGGGAGACCTGGAGGGAGTTCCTGGCTCCCAGTTTCAGCCGGACCCAGCCCCTGCTGATGTAAGCATTTGGGGAGTAAGCCAGTTGTCTCTCCCTCTCTAAGTTGTCCTGCTTTGCAAATTTAAAAAAAAAAAAAAATTTGTTTTTCTTAAATGCATTCGTCCTTGCAAAGTTCCTACAATTATGGCTAAAGCATACATTCAACACATCACTTTCATCTCCTAAAAAAAAAGGTTACCATTAGCCTTCCACTAGGGATAAGTTCAAATCCGGTGTCATTGGCATGTTGGCATTGTGTATTGTTCACCCCGTTCCTACTTCCCCGTCCCCAGGCTCCTCTCCTGACTAGCTGTGCCCAACTACACAAAGGTGTCGCGACTCCAGGCCAGCACTCCTGCTATTGCCTGTGCCTTCGTAGAGTTTAACCATCAGTCACGCATGTGTCCATCACGCTTTACTCCTCAACACAAGGGAAGGGCTCTGGGACAGCAGTGAAATGCCCTCACCTCCTGTCAGAGTGCCTGGGTTTGAAACCTTGTTGTGCTTCCAATCCCAGCTTCCTGCCAGTGCACACCCTGGGAGGCTACAGGTGATGGCTGGAGTACTTGAGTTCCCACCACCCATGTGGCAGACCCTGATCCTGGCTCCTGGCTTCAGCCTAGCTTGGCCCCAGCTGCTGCAGGCATTTCAAGAATGAACTCACCAATGGATAATCCCTGTTCCTGAGCTCTCAGCCTTTCAAATAAATAAAAATGTAAAGAGAAAAAAAGAAATGAGATCCAACTACATGTGTGTGTGTGTGTGTGTATAGGCACACAAAATTTTGGTCATTTTTATGCCTGTAAGTGAAAGATTTGAAGAATGAATGGAAAGTGGAACTTAAAAGGCAAGTTAGTTTGGTGCAAAAAAAAAAAAAAATCTGGAGATTGTAAATAATGGATCATTATCTTGAAAATACTGAGATAACCTCAAGACAGAAACAGTGAAAGCATAGCAGGGCTGTTGAATGTTCAGGAAGATGTGCTAGAACTGAGCTCACATCCTGGGCAAGACGCAGGGGCATCCCAGCATTGGAGCCGAGTTTCCTGACTTCCTGCCCACTAGGACAACAGGAGCCTCTCTGGTGCCACCTGCTCTGAAAGCCAGTCTGCCTCTGCTGGCTGCTGTCCCAAGCCGGGATCCCAGGGTGTGCAGTTCTACCCAACTCAGGCCTGACTCATTGTGGGGACAGTAGTGGCATTCCAATCTCTACCATCATGCAGGAGAGCATAGGGGAGCAAAAGTGTCTGCTCTGGGCTGGGGAGAAGGCTCTACCAGGGACTGAGCCCCACCTATGGCAGCCACGGTGCAAATGTCCCTGCATGGTCACTTCTGTCCCTGCATCTCATCCCCTCAAGGATGTGTCACTGCACTGATGGGACACTAAGGTCATCCAGGGAGCTGGATGGGAAGTGGAGCAGCCTGGACACAAACCAGTGCCTATACAGGATTCTGTCCCTTATAAGGGCAGGAGTAGCCAACTGAGCCCAACTGAGCCAAGGCACTGGACCCACAGCTCAGATTTCAAAGTAGGTCCCTCCTCAAGAGGCCACAGAACACAAAGGACATAAATACCAACGCACGTGGAGGAATCTTCCCCCCCCCCCCATTCTCCCGTTCTCCCTACCAAATGGGCAATGCTTGCTTGGAGGAGTGACACTGTGGGTGGGGGCCACAAGGGAAGACCCCAAGTTCAAGGATGAGTGAGGAATAGCCCTGGCCTGGGAGGAAGCCATGTGCTTATATGTGTGGACCTTGAAGAGTTAGGGAGCAGACAAATGCCTTTGAGCCAAGGCCTTGTCTGTTGTCCATTGCACCCAGGTGCATTGTGGGGACTCAAGAGGTAATGCCTCAGTTAGCCCCAGGAGATCCACAGCTGGAATGGCCTGTGAGTATCCCAAGAATGGACTCCAGCCTGGGCGGGTGCAAGGGTTCCTGGGTGTCCCTCCCGAGCTTTGTCTGGGCAGCTCTACCAAGAAAGGGCCGCTCCTGGGGAGATGGAGGGGAAAAAAAATCTGTCCTTCTGTGTTGACTGCCCTGGATCTTCCCGACTTGGAGGTGGGGGGGGGGGGAGAGGGGAAACCTCTGGTAAACCAGGCAGTGTCTGCCCAGGAGCTGGAGATTTAATGGATTAGGGAGGGCTTAAGTCAGAGACTGGAAGCAGGGGGCCTCTTGCCCCCGTCACCCCCACCTTGGTCTCACATTAACGCGGCTGTCCCAGAGACCGTCAGCGCCCTCGAAACCTTCTGAAGGTCCAGCTCGGTTTTTCCCTTGCACGCAACTCGCGCGTGAAGAGCAGGTGACTTTGGTCACCTCGTAGTCCCAAGGAAAACAGTCCCCGAGTGAACTGGCAGTGTTCATGTCCGCGCTCCCGGACCTGGGACATGACCTGAACCCCTTTGACAAACATTTGCACGAACCTATTCCAATGTGGGCTACTCAAGGCTCTCTCAGGCGCTAGACGAGACTCAGAGGCTGAGCTATCGGGCTAGGCAGGACCTGGGCAGCGCCTGGCGCCCGGCAGGGCTGCTGCACCGCCCCCGCTCCGCCCTGCACCTGTGACCTGGATTCGGCGGTGCGGGGGCGGGAGGCGGCGAGGGTGTCCGGGGACTAGTGCCAGTAGTTAGGGCTTTTGCTGCCCCGGACGATTTCTTAAACTCCTAATATGGGGCACGAAAAGAAGGCTAAAGCGAGAGCTAGAAACTGTGTGGCAATGAACCCACATCTGTCTACAGACACTTGTCTTTCCACTTGAAACCCTACAAGGCCTGCCCGACTCCCACCCGAGCCCAGAGCGTTTTGTTCTTTAATCCTGTAGGGCGAGGAGGCGGTTCCGGGCGGAGAGGGAAGCTCCAAAGCATTAACATTTCAAAAGAGAGTTCTGGGGTGTGGGGCTTGGGGTGCTGGGCTGCTGCTCCCCCAGGGGGCTCCGCTTTGCGCTTGTGTAAGACTGAAGACGGCGCCGGGAAATTGCCTTTGTAGTGCCGGTGACCTAGCAGGCACCTCCAGGCGGTCCGGCGGCTCCAGCAGAGCCGTCCAGATCCCTGCTCCAGGCCGGGATCGGGGAGGGCGCAGGTGCAGGGCGGCAGGGGCGAACGCGCCCTGTGATCAGCCGCCGGGGGCACGGCTGTCTGCCCTCCCTCGTTCCCTCTTTTTCCCCTCCTCCCTCCCTCTTTGGGGCTCTCATCTCCTTATCAGAGACTCGGCTTTCGCCTCCCAAGGGACCTAGCAGCGCTGGGCGCAGTGCCAGCCCCAACACGGCGGACACCCCGCACCTTGGAGCCACCCGGTTGGCTGTGATAGCCCGAAGCGGCAGTCAGGAACGGCTCCGAGCCGCCCACCCCGCCAAACTTGTGCCGCACACCCACGCCCCAGGCCAGCTACCCCGAAAGCCCTCTGGTGCGGTGTACAGGTTGCAGTTATAATTAGCCAAGAGTAACCTCGCTCTCCTTGGAGACGCGTCCCTCCCGGAAGTGTCCCGGGGTCCCGAAAAAACTTACTTGAGCTGAGTGGATTTATTGCCTTTTGGGGGGGGGGGTGTCTCGCGGCGTACCTCCCTTCTCCCAAAGCACGGAGATTGTCCTGCAGGGCCCCAGATAGGGTGCACAAAAAAATTGAAGATAGGCAGGACCATGCCTCCTTTCTCCTCCCTCCATAGATTGTAGGAGGCATTAGTGAGTTAGGAGAGGCTCCCGCTGATAAGCTGTAAAGTGGGATCCCAGGTCCCCTGGAATAGGCGATAAGGTGCCTTTCCAGGCCGCCTGGGTTTTATCTCCTGCTGCCCAGAAGCCCTCGGGCCCTGGTGGAGCTCAACAGCAGGCCCTGAAAAGGGGCCTGCTGCTGAGTCTGCACCAAGTTTCCGGCTCCAGGCCAGGGTTGGAGAATCCTGGTCTGAACCTCACATGCCTGATTCTTTTTGCTCCCAGCGATCTGTTAGGTAGCCAGATAGACGCTAGGCCCTGCATGGAAGATGGCACAGGGCAGAAGTGTCTGTGCTTTGGGACCTGGAGATCAACCCTGATAGCAGCCCAGCAGGTGCTCCGCTGAAGCGCTGCCCTCCCCCCACTTCCCACCGCACCCCTAGTTGCTTTGCTAGGTGGGGGCTGGGACCCCTTTCCCCTGCACCAGGAGGCATGTTAGGCACACTGAGGGCTGTGCAGATCAAGTCTTGGGAGAATTGGGGGGAATTCTACACCCAGGAGGTCCACCACTCAGCAATATCCAAGGAGAGGAACGGGGTGGAGAAACAGGGAACCCATATTCTCATAGCCATAAAAACTCCAGAGGTGGTAGAGGTGATGGGCAGTAGCATGGTAAGCTAACCCTCCCCCTGCAGTGCTGGCATCCCGTACAGGCACCAGGTTCATATGCCAGCTGCTCCACTTCTGATCCAATTATCTGCTTATGGCCTAGGGAAGCTATAGAGGATGGCCCAAGTCCTTGGGAACCTGCACCCACATTGGGAACCAGAAAAGAAGCTTCTGGCTCCTGGTTTTGGACTGGTCCACTTCTGGCTGTTATGACCACTTGGAGAGTGAACCAGCGCATAGAAAATCTGTCTCTCGCTCTCTTTCTCTCTCTGTAATCCTGCTGCCCAAGTAAAATACATAAAATCTTAAAAAAATAAAATAAGAGACTTGTGCTGTAGCCTAGTAGCTAAAGACTTCACATTGCATACACTGGGATCCCATATGGGCACTGGTTCATATCCCAATTGCTCCACCTCCCTTCCAGCTCCCTGCTCGTGGCCTGGGAAAGCAGTCGAGGATGGCCCAAAGCCTTGGGATCCTGCACCTGTGTGGGAGACCCAGAAGAGGCTCTTGGCTCCTGACCTTGGATCAGTTCAGCTCTGGCTGTTGTATCCACATGGGGAGTGAATCAGCAGATGGAAGATCTTTCTGTCTCTTTCTCTGCATAAACCTGATTTTGCAATAAATCTTAAAATAAAATAAACCCCTCCAGTCTGAACACAGGCTGGGCCTCTTGTTCATCTTTGGGATGCCCACCTGGTCTTTGACTTATTTATTACTATTAATTATTTTAAATTTTGATGATTTTTACATAGTTGATTAGGGTGATTAGGGTCAAGGGCTACAGGAAGATGGATGACATCACCATTTCCACATTCTCTTTTTTTCCTTCCTATATCTGGAGGAAGAAGGAGGGGAGTCGAGCAGAGAAGCCACACCCAGCCTCTCAAAGGTCCTTGTACCTTGGGATGGAGGACAGCCACCCAACACCATCCAAGTCCCAGATGTGGGCATGCTCTGAGAGTCCTGCTCATAAGGTTTCAATAGTTCAACAGTTCTGAATTACTGCCAGTCTCGCCACTCCAAACATGATGAAATCTCTCCAGGATCCACTGACTGATATATTCCACCTCAGAGTCTCCGTTTGCCCAGTTATTCACTGCCAATATGTGGCTGGGGTAGTTGACTAATTTGTTCTCTCCTTCATCCTCTGTTGTGGTACTAGGTATCTCTGCAAACTCCAGTGTACTGCCATATCCTGCATGTGCAGTTGGATATGCTGTCCACTGCTCGGTCTAAGCCACTGAGAAGGCCCAGCTCTGACACAGGCACTCCACGGTCAGACCATGGAACCTGTAATTCTCTTCATGGTTGGGGTTCTGAGAGGTCAGCAGTTCAGGTAGAGGGATCCCCAAGGAAACTTCATCTGAGATGATCCCAGAACTGATTCCTGTGTGTGCATGCCAATACTGGGTCTGGCATAGTCCCTATTCAGCTTATGCACATGCTGGTGGTTGCAATTGCTGGGTCAGTTCTATCTTTAGCCCTGTCTTCCACACAAACCAATGGATGTTGCAGTGTAGCCTGATCCTGCCCACCACACATTCAGCCTTCACATACAATTGTGGAAGCTGCAGCTTAGTTGGAGCAACCCGCAATAACCCCCACAAGGCCCACCCCCTACCCTGGTTTCCATGCTTGCCAGTATGTACAGCAGACTGGTCCAGTCTGTCCCACATCCCATTCAGCTCTCATACATATCAATGGGCATTGAAGCCTAGTTGAACCCAACCAGCCCCACCATCCTGACCACACACCTGCTGATGTGTGCCATTCTCTATCTAGCCATGCCTGTCCAGTCCTGGTTTTCATGCTCAGTAGTGGGAGTGGTAACCCAGGAGGAAGGTGCCTACCATTTCCCTACTGGGCCATTTCCACTCCCAAAACATGCACTCTCCAGGTGGTTCTGCAGTTTAACTTGACAGAATTAGTCCCCCATGCCAGTATCTGCCAGCTGATGCTGCAGCAAAGGCCAACCATCCTACACTCACTCTGCCTTATGCATGAACCAGTAGGAACCATCAGCCCAGCCTAGCTTTCCCCTGATTCAGCCCAAATGAGACCCACAAGTGTTGTAGCAGTGTCCGGCCTTGTCTGTCCCCATCCCAGCTCACGCTCTCCAGTGGGAGTGATGGTCCAGGAAGGAAGGCCCCCACAGCCCCCCTACCGGCTTTGCACCCTCCCCCCAGGTCTTATGTGTGCTGATTGGGTGCTGCAACCCAGTCTGGCATGGACTACCTCACTTTGGCATTTTTTTAAAAAAGATTTATTTATTTTATTACAAAGTCAGATAAAACAGAGAGGAGGAGAGAAAGCGAGGAAGATCTTCCGTCTGATGATTCACTCCCCAAGTGAGCTGCAACGGCCGGTGCGCGCTGATCCGATGCCGGAAACCAGGAACCTCTTCTGGGTCTCCCACGTGGGTGCAGGGTCCCAATGCATTGGGCCGTCCTCAACTGCTTTCCCAGGCCACAAGCAGAGAGCTGGATGGGAAGTGGAGCTGCCGGGATTAGAACCAGTGCCCATATGGGATCCCGGTGCGTTCAAGGTGAGGACTTTAGTTGCTAGGCCACACCACCAGGCCCCACTTTGGCATTTGACAGTAGGTGCTGTAGTGTTGCTGGGCCCAGCCTACCCCCAATTCCAGTTTACACTGGTGGGAGCTACAGCCTAGCCCTAGCCAGCTGGTCCCCAGTCCTGGTCCTCTTAAACAAACCATACTCCATTCTAGTACTCAGATTCACCAGCGGGTGATGTGAACTGGCCTGGTCCAGGCTGCTCCCTATCATGGTTCTTGCACTAATCTGCAGGGACTGTGTCCCAACAGTGGAGTTGCCCAAGCTTCTCCATCTGAACCTCTCCAATTGCCAGATCTCAAACACACTGGTGGGTCCATGGGCCAGCCTTATTTAGTCCACCTTCTGTCCTAGCTGGAACAGTGGCCTTTCCTGACTGACCTTCACCCATTCTGGTTTTTACAGTTGGGTGTAATAGCCCAGCCAAGCCTGGTCCACACCCAAAAGCTCACACATGGCTCAGCAGGGGCAGAGACCTAGCCTAACCCATCCTACACCTACCATGGTCCTCACAAGCACCAGTGGGTGCTGGAGTGTAGACCAATCTAACATACCGCAGACCCAGCCCACACTTGTGCCAAGGGACACTGCAGCCATGCCCAGACTACCAGACTAGACAACAGCCCCCACTCTGGCCTTCACACTCATCAGTGTGGACCACAACTCAGCCATGGCATCCCCTTTGCTCCCCAACTGGGCCTGTTTCCAACCATAGAGCTTGCATGTGCCACTGGTTGCTGTGATCCAGCTTTGGCATAGTCCCTCCCCTGTCTTGGCTTTTGCCTTTGGATGTGTAACCTGGCCTGACACAGCCTGTTCCCCGTCCCAACTCTTGCTGGCAGTTGCTAGAACCTGGCCCCGCTCCATCTGCTCCCATCTATGGCTCATGCAAACCAGTAGGTGTGACAGCCTAGCCCAGCATGACCTGCACTCCAGCTTGGTTTCTGCACTTGCTGGTGAGTTAAGGTTTGCTCAGCTCTGCCTGGTCCATCCCCTTCCAAAACCAACCCACACATTAGCCAACAGTTGGAGCTACCTTACCCGGCCTGCATGATTCCCAGGCTTGGACTACATGCTCACCAGCAGGAACTATGACCCACTAGGGAAGTTTCCCACATTCCCCCACTCAGCCCACTCCCAGGCCCAGATCTCACACATGCCAGCGAGTGTTGGGCCCTTGCCCAGCATAGCCTGCTCCTTCATTTTGGCCTAGTATTAGCTGGTGAATGTTGCAGACTGGCCTACACCGCACCCTGTTTTACAGTGCTCTTGTGGGTGCTGCAGCCTGGACCTGCCCAGACTATTCTCAGTCCCTGTACCCGTGAGTGTGGCAGGTTCATGGTCACACTTTGCTCAGCCTATCACACCCCAACTCTTGAGCTAACCAGCAGGACTTGCATTTCCACAGGGTTTGGTGTACAAATGCCCCACAGAATCTATCTCTGGACCTGGTTCTCTCATGTGCTGGCATTGTCACATCTCGTGTGACATTCAGTCAGGTCCTAGGATCAGACATTCAGTCAGGTACTAGGATCTAGTCCTGCTAGACAGACCCCCAGCCCTAGCTTTCGCGTGGACTGGTGTGAGGTGGTCAGCAATGTTCCATGATAATCAGCCCAACTCTGGATTCCCATATGGGCTGGTGCATGAGTCTGACCAATACAGACCTTCCTATCTCTCACCTCCAAACTACCAGGTCTCAGTCCCTTCGCTTACCTGCAAGTACAGTGACCCTATTGTTGAGTGTCCCTCAGGATTCATTCCTCATCTGCATGTACTTTGGCCTTATTCATGGATGTCCCTAGGCAGTAATTCCAGACCCCCAAAACCCCAGAGCTCTCTGCAGGGTGGCCCATGGGCAAAGCCCTGCTCTGTTGTCACCCTGGCTGCCCACAAGCCCAGGATTCGCCCACTGCTTGGCAGCAGTGGACGGGGAGCTAGGATTCCCAGCAGGAAGCCTGACCCAGCCACAGGCTGAGCGTGGTCTTTGATTTCTTTCTGTCACCAAGACAAGAACATCCAAGTTGATGTCTTCACTGACAAAACTGGCCTGTTTGCTGTTCTCTGGCTGGTGCCAGGGCTCTCCAGCTCCAGTGTCACTGCCAGTTGAGAGCTTGCCTACAAGAATGCCCCCTTTTGCTGCTTTGTTCTCCCCACCCATAACCCTCCCTGCCCTGCAGCCAAAGGGCATCACCTCCTGGCCTGCCAAGCAATTTGTTCATCTCCCCTAGTTTTAGAGCTGGCCACTGAGCTGCCTTTATGTTCCTTGGGTTTGTGCCACCGCACTCTTGTGAGGCCAGGTTTTTACTTCCCTCTGCTATCTTCTTCTCCACTCCCATCGGTTTGGCTGATTCTGAGAGCTGATGGCCTTGCTTGACCAACCCTGTGGTGTGACAGCACAGCTGTGATGACTTCACTGGATAATCCTCCAAATGCTGTGCTTCCTCAGTGCCCACTGAGCCAAAGTGGGACCCTAGTGAAAGAAGGTCACCAACCAGACAGAGGTCAGTGGGGCAACCCCAACCCTACCCCAAAGGGACTGCCGTGAAAGGGATTCCAGATTTAGCCAGGTACATTCTCGGGTGGCTGACTGCAGATTTTTGTTTGTTTGTTTGTTTGTTTGTTTGTTTAAGATGTATTTATTTTTTTAGCCTAGTGGCTAAATCCTGTCTTGAAAGTGCTGGGATCCCATATGGGTGCTAGTTCGTGTCCTGCCTATTCTACTTCCCATCAAGTTCCCTGCTTGTGACCTGGGAAGGCAGTAGAGGATGACCCAAAGCCTTGAAACCCTGCGTCTGCATGGGAGACCCAGAAGTTCCTGACTCCTGGCTTCAGATTAGCTCAGCTCTGACCACTGCAACCATTTGGGGAGTGAACCAGCGAAAGGAAGATCTTTCTTTCTTTGTTTCTCCTCTCTGTAAATCTGCTTTTTCAATATAAATAAATAAATCTTTCTTAAAAAAATCTAAATAAAGATTTTTATAAGGTTTTTTTTTTACTTGGAAAGTCAGATTTACAGGGAGAAGAAGAGGCGAAGATCTTCCATCCGCTGACTCACTCCCCAAGTGGCCACAACAGCCAAAGCTGAGCTGATCAGAAGCCAGGAGCCAAGAGCCTCTTCCAAGTCTCCCACACGGGTGCAGGGTCCAGGGCTTTGGGCCTTCTTTGATTGCTTTCCCAGGCCACAGACAGGGAAATAGAAGGGAAGTGGAGCAGCCAGGATATGAACCAGCGCCCATATGGGATCCCAGTGCATGCAAGGCAAGGATTTTAGAGGCTAGGCTACTGCGCCAGGCCCATAAATAAATATTTTCTTTTGTATTAAATTTTTATTTATTTTTATTACAGTCAGATATACAGAGAGGAGAGACAGAGAGGAAGATCTTCCATCCGATGTTTCACTCCCCAAGTGAGCCACAACGGCCAGGGCGCCGATCCGATGCCGGGAACCAGGAACCAGGAACCTCTTCCGGGTCTCCCACATGGGTGCAGGGTCCCAAAGCATTGGGCCGTCCTCTCCTGCTTTCCCACGCCACAAGCAGGGAGCTGGATGGGAAGTGGAGCTGCCGGGACCAGAACCGGCGTCCATATGGGATCCCGGTGCGTTCAAGGCGAGGACCTTAGCCTCTAGGCCACGCCGCCGGGCCCCTATGTGACACAGTTTTATAGGCACTGGGATTCCCCCCCACCCCTTCCCAAACCCTCCCCCATGGTGGATTCCTCCACCTTATTGCATTACCACAGTTCAAATTCAGTTGAGATTCTTTCATTATAAGCATCTACCAAGCATAAAGTCCAGCATCTTATTGTCCAGATAAGTTCAACGGTTTCTTGGGGAGACCATCTCTGGTCTGTAGAGCCAGCAGAGTATCATCCCGTTCAATTAAAAGCCCCGACATTGCATCAGTAATAATTTATAACGTTATGGAATTAGTTGACATGATATTGAGTAACCAATATGTTAAAAGAGAAAAGAAAATACAAGTTCTGAACCACATCCTGTGACTTCTACATTGACATTTCAATTATTAGTTTATATGCAACTGGGTTCTATACACCTTAAAATGGCTACAGATTAGTTTCAGCTGTCTCGTGTCTATTTTAATTTTAGTATTTAGCAGTTTGTAGTGTTGAAGCATGATTTTGCTGAACCTGGCTGTTTTTCGGGTAGTCTAACTCTGTAACTCTAACAAGACATATGTCAACAGTTTAGGTGAACAGTTTTAGGAGGGGTGTGCAGAGAAATCTTCAATACCCCAGTGAGGAATAATCTTTGTATCCCACCCAGTGAATTATAAGTGCATCCCCGCTGACCGAAAAACAGATTTTTAAATTAAGACCTTACACATTGCTTTCTGGATATAATGCTATTGAACACATCACAGATTACAGTGTAGTATCAATGCAACTTTTATGTGTCCTGGGATACCAAAGAGTCCATGTGATCCATTGTATTGCTGTGGTCTGGAACCAAACCTGTAGTGCCTCTCTGAGGCATACCTGTAATGAGGGCACCACAGCCACTTTAGGAAGGACAGATGTGGGCACAGGTTCTGGGTAGGAGCAGGAAACCAGTCCCTCTTCCAGGCACATGGTGCCCCAGATGTTTGCTGCAAACCCCAGCTCCAGCAGACTCCTCCTGGGTAGGTGTGCCCAGCAGGACAGGCTTTAAATGCTGACAGACCTGTTTCCAAGGCCGGTTATGCCACCTTCTTACACTTGAACTTGGCTGAATTACTCCCTATCTTTTCAGGGGTTACATCAGCCAAGGTCCAGGCAGAAAGCCGATGACACACTTGATTAGGTAATCTGAAGAGAGATGAATAAAGGCGTATTTACAGCAGTGAGAAGGTATAGAGTAACTGCCAGGAATGGTACGGGGTCCAAGAACAATGGGGCTGTCACCTCGCTGGGAGCCTGGAGGGACCAGGGAGCAGAGTGGTTTCCAGAACCTGGAGACAGAAGGCTGTGTCAGGACCCACCGGTGTACAAATGAGATCTTGGAAGCTCGCACATGCCCTCTCCTCCTCCCTGTTCCCTCCAGGCCCTAAGGGCAGTCAGAGGAGGACAGTGGCTGCTATCATGCCTCAGCCACAGGGTTCATAGGTGAAGCAAACAGAAAACTGGGAGATTCAGCAACCACTGCCTGGCCCAGAGAAGACAGCAGCCCAGATTCCTTCCAACACCAGATCTCTGGTCCGATGATTCATTCCCCAAGTGACCGCAATGGCCGGTGCCATGCCGATCCGAAGTCAGGAGCCAGGAATTTCTTCCGGGTCTCCCACACGGATGCAGGGTCCCAAGGCTTTGGGCCGTCCTTGACTGCTTTCCCAGGCCACAAGCAGGGAGCTGGATGGGAAGTGGAGCTGCCGGGATTAGAACCGGTGCCCATATGGGATCCAGGTGCGTTCAAGGCGAGGACTTTAACCACTACGCCACTGCATCGTGCCCCTTTTAAACATTTTTATATGTTTATTTAAAAAGCAAAATGTTTAATTATTTATTTATTTGAAAGGCAAAATAAAATATGCATTCCTTTTCTTTCATTGGAAAGAGATCTTTCATCTGCTGGTTCACTCCCTCAATCCAGGTCTCCTATATGGGTGAAGGGACTCAGATACTTAGGCATCCCCGGCTGCCTGCCAAGGTGTGCGTTAGCAGGGGCAGGACTCGAACCCAGTCACCCTGTAGGAGATGCAAGTGTCCCAAGCAATTCCTTAAGGATTAGACCAAACGGCACCCCTACATGACACTTACCATGGTTGCGGGGAGGGTGAAAGAGAGACAGAACTTCCATCTGCTGGTTTGTTCCCCAGGTGGTTGGAATGGCCAGGGCTGAGCCTGGCCAAGGCCGGGGAACCAAGAGCTTCATCCGGGTTTCTCACCTGAGTACCAGGGGTCCCAGGACTCAGGCCATCATCTGCTGCTTTCCCCAGAGATTTTATCAGGAAGCTGGATCGGCAGCGGAGCAACCAGTGTATGAACTGCAGCCCCATATGGGATGCCGGCATCACAGCCAGCAGGATGACCCACTATATTACAACTCCAGTTCCCTCAGATAACACATTTAGAGCCTATCTTTGAGAATATGGGGAAAACACAAAATGAGTGTTCCCTAGGCTCTTGCAACACAAAATATGAAACACCTGAGGGTATCTTCCCACACAGTAAACAAGCAAGCTATCCTGCAGCCCCCGGCCCTCCTCAACTCAGCTCCAAGGCGGGTTCAGTGCCAAGTACTCCCCCTCCTTCCACCTTCAGAAGCCAGGTACAAGACCAGAAATCCAGAATTTCTGATAGGTGGGGTGTTAACTGGGGTTCCCACCATCTTCACCTTGACCTTGAAGTCCACTGACTTGCTGAGCTGACAGCTCTCAGGGAACTCTGTGGGCCACTGGCAGAACTCCAGATGGAGAAGAGGTGTCGGGGAGGGGCTGTGGAGTTTGCACATACCCTCTTAATATCCCCCACCCGCCAAGGGTCCCCACGTGTTCAGCTATGTGGAAGCTGTCCAAAACCCACCGTTTGGGGCTTTTATGAATGCTTCATTACATTGACATCAGCGATGAAATCATCAGCCTCTCTTGGCCAGAGGTTGTGGGTGGGGCTAAAGGCCTTCCCCTCCAGTTGCGCCCAGCTCCTTCCTGTGGCCAGCCACCTCGAGGCTGGCTTGGGCTGCCAGCCGTGTATCAACTCTCCAGCATGAACATATTGCATACCTTAGAGAGTGCAAGAACGTAGGGAGGTGTATGCCAGGCTGGGGTAGAAGAGAACAGAGACCAAGCATGTGGTTTGCAACATCACACTGCCTCAGCCAGTCACCAGCCAGGGCTCCCTGGGGATTCAGAATGATAGGAAGTACCTTGCCTGACAAAACAGAGAACCGATGCTTGTTGGCACCCATCAGCTGACCTCGGTGAACTGTCCACTTTACTTTTATTCCCACCCTTTTAAAAAGAAAAAAATTATTTATTTTTATTGCAAAGCCAGATATACAGAAAGGAGGAGAGAAAGAGAGGAAGATCTTCCGTTCGATGATTCACTCCCCAAGTGGCCACAATGGCCGGTGCCGTGCCGATCCGAAGCCAGGATCCAGGAGCTTCCTCCAGGTCTCCCACATGGGTGCAGGGTCCCAATGCATTGGGCCGTCCTCAACTGCTTTCCCAGGCCCCAAGCAGGGAGCTGGATGGGAAGTGGAGCTGCCAGGATAAGAACAAGTACCCATATGGAATCCCAGTGCTTTCAAGGCGAGGAATTTAGCCACTAGGCCACCGTGCCAGGCCCATTCCTTCCCCTTTTTATTTTAAAGATTTAATTTTATTGGAAAGGCAGATGTGCAGAGAGGAGGAGAGACAGAGAGAAAGATCTTCCGTCCGCTAGTTTACTTCCCAAGCAGCCACAACAGCCAGAGCTGCGCTGTTGGATCCAAAGCCAGGAACCAGGATCCCTTTCCAAATCTCCCACAGAGGCGCAGCGTCCTAAGGCTTTGGGCCATCCTCGACTGCCTTCTTAGGCCACAAGCAGAGAGTTGGATGGGAAGCGGAGCCACCGGGATTAGAACTGGCGCCCTATGGGATCCTGGAGAGTGGCGCAAGGCAAGGACTTCAGCCACTAGGCTACGCTGCCAGGCCCCCTTCCCTTTTCTTAGTGGAAATACAATCTAAGGATTAGTCTGGCGTTTTTAGGAAAGGAAACAGGGAGCTGGTGTTGTGGAGGCCCAGCAGATGAAGCCATCACCTCCATCATCCGCTAGAGGAGCTTACCATTTCAGAGCAACAGTTCAAGTTCAGGCCAGTTTCCTGCCAGATTAGCCATATTAGCCTGGGAAAACCACAGATGATGACCCAAGTGCTTGGACCCCTGCCACCTGTGCGGGAAGCCAGGATGGAGTTTTTGGCTCCTGGCTTCACTCTGGCCCAGACCTGACTGCTGTCTCACTCTTCTTTCAAATAAGTAAACAAATATTTTTATAAATTTTTAATTTTTTAAACTAGACTTTTTAAAAAATTTATTTGAAAGGTAGAGTTAGAGAGTTCCTCCACCCACGGGCTCTTTTCCCCAAACAGCTGCAATGACCAGAGCTGTACCACACCGAGGCCAGGAGCCACGAGTTTCCTCTAGGTCTCCCATTTGGGTGGGTGCAGAGGCTCAAGCACTTTGGCTATCCTCTGCTTTCTCAGGCATATTACAGGGAATTAGGGGCCCGGTGCAGTAGCCTAGCGGCTAAACCCTTGCCTTGCATGCACTGGGATCCCCGGCGTCTCCTGTTCCCAACCAGCTTCCTGCTTGTGGCCTGGGAAAGCAGTCGAGGACAGCCTAAAGCTTTTGGGACCCTGCACTCCTGTGGGTGACCTGGGAGGGGCTCCAGGCTTCTGGCTTTGGATATGCACAGCTCTGGCCGTTGCAGCCACTTGGAGAGTTAATCATCGGACTGGACTTACTCTCTGTATATCTGCCTTTCCAAAAAAAAAAAAATTAATAAATGTTTTTTAAAAAGGGGGGGTTAGGGCCCAGCATCACAGCCTAGTAGTTAAATCCTCAACTTGCATGTGCTAGGATCCCATATTGGCGCTGGTTTGTGTCCAGGCAGCCCCACTTCCCATCCAGTTTCCTACTTGCGGCCTGGAAAGCAGTAGGGGATGGACCAAAGGTTTGGGTCCCTGCACCCATGTAGGCTCCAGGTTTTGGATCAGCTCAGCTCTGGCTGTTGCGGGCACTTGGGGAGTGAATCAGCAGATAGAAGATCTTCCTCTCTTTCCTTCTCTTTGTAAATCTGACTTTCCAATAAATACAAATGAATCTTTTAAAAAATATGAATAAATAGGTTTACTTATTTGAAAGGCAGAAGGAAAGAGAGTACATGGGTGTGTGCACAGGTAAGAGAGAGAGAATGAAAACCTTGTATCCATTGGTTTACCCACCGAATGACTGCAACAGCCGGTGTTAGGCTGGGCCAGAACCTGAACACAGAATCCCATCTCACCTCCCATGTGGACCATACGGGCCAAGCACTTGAACCATCATCAGCTGCTTTCCACAACATAAGCAGGGAGCTGGATTAGAAGCAGAGCTGCCTGGTTTTGAACTTGGTTCTGGGGTGCCAAAAGTGCAAGCAGTGGCTTAATATGCTGTGCCTCAAATACTGGCCCTAAAGTCGGTCTTTAGGCTTATTTTCCAAAGTTGTTACTGTGGGTCTCCGGGGTGTGAGCTGGTTAGGGCTCTGGACTCTGCTCTGAGGGGTCATCTAGTATCTCCCCAGCTCCCCCACAATAGGCTCCTTCCCCTTAGCAGCTGCTTGAATTGTGTTAAATGAAAAAGCTCAAATTATGACAAACTGCCTTAATTTGGACTCTGGAAGCAAAAGCATTTATTTTTGCTTTGTTTTGTTTTAAGATTTTATTTTAGTTGTATTGGGAAAGACAGGAGATGCATAAGAAAGATCTTCCATCCACTTGTTCTCTCTCCAGGTGATACAGTGGCTGGAGCTGAGCCAATCCGAACCCAGGAGCCAGGAGCGTCTTCTGGGTCTCCTGTGCAGGTGCGGGGTCCCAAGATTTTGGGTCAGCCTCCACTGCTTTCCCAGCCAGCAGCAGGGATCTGGATGGGAAGTGGCACAGCTGTGACATGAACCAGTGGCCATATGGGAGCCCAACACATGTAAAATGAAGATTTTAGCAACTGAGCCATTCTGCTGGACCCTTTTCCTCTCCTTTCCTTTTTTTTTTAAAAAAAGATTTATTTTACTTTATTTGAACATCAGAGTTGCAGAGAGAAAGGGGACAGAGAGAGAGGGAGAGAAATAGTCTATCTGCTGGTTCACTCCCCGAATGGCTACAATAACTAGAGTGGAGCTGCTCTGAAGCCAGGAGCTTCTTCCAGTCTTGCACATGGGGGCAGGGGCCCCGATCCCTGGTCTATTGTTCCCTGCGTTTCCACGCAGGTTACCATGCAGCTGGATCAGCAGCAGAGCAGCGGGAGGAGCAGACCAAACATTGCCTAGCTCAGGTAAGGCCTGGGATCTCACGGGCTTCGCTGTGATAAATGTGCTTGGGCCTCAGAAGGGCTGGGATGCAAAATGGAAGGTCTGGGTCGGACCAGTTTGAGTGTGTATCCCGTGCCCTCTGAGTGACACATTATGAAGGGCTTATACCTCGATTTGATACCATTTCAGACCCGTAAGGATACCTTAAATGTGTAAATATCTGTATCTGGAGCTATATGGTGGTACAAATTTAAAAAGATAAGCTACAAGGGTCTGGCACATGAGCCTAGCAGCTAAAATCCTTACCTTGTGCCTTGCTCTGGGATCCCTTATGGGCACCAGTTCTAATCCCAGCAGCCCTGCTTCCCATCCAGCTCCCTGCTTGTGACCTGGAAAGCGGTCAAGTAAGGCCCAAAGCCTTGGGAGCCTGCACCCGCGTGGGAGACCAGAGGAGGCTACTGGCTCCTGGCTTCAGATTGGCTTAGCTCTGGTCATTGCAGCCTCTTGGGGAGTAAATCATCGGACGGAAGATCTTCCTCTCTCTCCTCTTCTCTGTATATCTGGCTTTGCAATAAAAATAAGTAATTTTTTTTTTAAGGCAAGCTACGGAACAGCTCAGCATTGTTTCGAAAGTATATAATTACTGGGTGAAGGTACTGACAGTATGAGATTGAAACAGCTTATTTTGGTACAAAAACTTTCAAAATTTGTGTGTACCTGTTTTTAATACACATTTTCCAAGAATTTCCTGAAGTCTTTTCAGTTACTATGAATTCCTAATTTTTTTTTCTTTGCACCAAAATAAAGTTGATTTTTATTCTGTTTTTGTACCCAGATGTATAAGCACTTTATATAACCTAGCAAGCCCACATCTGGGTATATATGCAAAAGAATTGAAAGCAAGCATTTTTTGAAGATTGTAGTTATTTCTATCGGAATGTCAGATTTGCAGAGAGAAAGACAGACAGAAAGATCTTCCATCCACTGCTTCACTCCCCAAGTGGCCACAACAGCTGGAACTGAGCCCATCCAAAGCCAGGAGCCAGAGCTTCTGTTGGGTTTCCCAGGTGGGTACAGTGTGTGTATATGTGTTTATGTATGTATGAGTGTATGTATATATGTGTGTGCAAGTGTGTGTGCTGTCCGTGCTCTCCCATTAGGAGAGCGTGACTTGCTAACCTCCAGGTGGAGCGGAAAGCGGTGTGGAGCTGGAAGCTGAGCCTGGCCCGGCTTGCTCCGCTGCAGCCGAGCTCCCGGTCGCAGCTGCAGGGCCACGAGGGCGCCAGGCAGCGAGCTGTGTTCCTGCACACAGACAGTGCGGAGCAGCTCTAGTCCTCCCCCAACTTGCGCCTATGCTCCGGGGCCAGGAATCAGTGAACTCCAGCTTGTGCTGCAAATCCTGCTGGCTGCTTGTGTACAAAGGCAGTGTTGGGGAGCCTGGTTGCACCCCCCTTCTCTTAGGCATGGCCTGTGCCTGCCTACTTGCCAGCTCGGCAGAGCTGAGCAGCTGTAGCCGAGACCAGAAAGCTGGCAAAGGCGGCAGTGTTTACTCTCCGGTCCTTTGGGGAGCGAGTTTGCCAGAGCCTGTTCTGGGGAAGTGGAGTCGTCAGGGAAGCTGCACATTCAACTCTGTTCTCTGCTTCAGACCTGAACTCGGCTTCAAGGACCTGACTGGGGTGTGATCGCTGCCCTCAGACCAGTTTCTAAAATATTTGTTATGTGAGAGGGAGAGACAAAGAAAGAGAGGGGAATCTTGGACCCACTGGTTTACTTCCCCAGTGGTTGTATGAAAGTGGGCGCTGGGCCAGGCCAAGGGCAGGAGCCAAGACCACCGCGTGGATCTCCCTCGTGTGTGGCAAGGACCCGGGTCCTCCGGCTCTCACTGCTGCCCCCTGGGGAACGTCAGCAAGGAGCCGGATTAGAAGCAAAGGTGGGACTGAAGCAGGATGATCTGTCCCAAGCAGCAGCTCAGCCTCCCACACCATGATGCCCACCCCTTAACCAGTCTACTCGGAGTGGGATTTCTGTGCTTCTCTTCCATCGGCCTAGACAAGGACACTTTAAAAAAAAAGATTTATTTATTTTTATTGCAAAGTCAGATATACAGAGAGGAGGAGAGACAGAGAGGAAGATCTTCTGTCTGATGATCCATGACCCAAACGGCTGCAACGGCCTGAGCTGAGGCGATCCAAAGCCAGGAGCCTGAAGCCTTATCCAGGTCTCCCACATGGGTGCAGGAACCCAAGACTTTGAGCCGTCCTCTACTGCTTTCCCATGCCACAAGCAGGGAGCTGGATGAGAAGTGGGCAGCTGGGGTTAGAACCGGTGCCCATATGGGATCCCGGTGCATACAAGGCAAGGACTTAAGCCACTAGGCTACCGCCCTAGACACTTTAAACAGTGAGTGGACATTGGGATTAAAAGATAAGTTGGGGGCCCGGCGACGTGGCCTGGCGGCTAAAGTCCTCGCCTTGGACTCGCTGGGGTCCCATGTGGGCGCCAGTTCTAATCCCGGCAGCTCCACTTCCCATCCAGCTCCCTGCCTGGGGCCTGGGAAAGCAGTCAAGGACGGCCCAACGCATTGGGACACTGCACCCGTGTGGGAGACCCGGAAGAGGTTCCTGGTTCCCGGCATCGGATCAGCGCGCACCGGCCGTTGCGGCTCACTTGGGGAGTGAATCATCGGACGGAGGATCCTCCTCTCTGTCTCTCCTCCTCTCTGTATATCTGACTTTGTAATAAAAATAAATCTTAAAAAAAAAAAAGATAAGTTGGGAACATTTTGTGATGTCAGCCCTGCATATCAGAGTGCTTGGGATTAAGCCTTGCCTCCACTTCTGATCCAGAGGCTTTCTCATGTCCCTGGGAAACAGCCGATGGGCCAAGTATGTGGGTCTGCTGCCCATGTGGAAGACACACGTGGAGTCCCTGACCCAGCCCTGTGGCTGTAGGTATTTGGAAAGTGAGCTGATAGATGGAATCAATCTCTCTCTCTCTCTCTCTCTCTCTCTCTCTCTCTCTCTCTCTCTTCCCCTCTCTCTTTCTTTGTCACTTGTTTTTCAAATAAATAAATAAACCTTAAAAAGAGGTGGGGGTGGGGGGAAGCAGTTTACTTTGGTGCAAAAATCTTGAAAACCAGGGTGAGTGCTGTGACATTAGTGGGTTAAAGCTTGCAGTGGTAACATCCGCATATGGGCACTGGTTCAAGTCCCAGATGTTCCAGTTCCCATCCAGCTCCCTGCTAATGTGCCTGGGAAAGCAGCAGGAGATAGCTGAGGGCCCGGTGCGGTGGCCTAGTGGCTAAAATCCTTGCTTGAACGTGCCCTGATCCCATATGGTTCTAATCCTGGTGGCCCCACTCACCCATCCAGCTCCCTGCTTGTGGTCTGGGAAAGCAGTTGAGGATGACCCAAAGCCTTGGGACCCTGCACTCATATGGGAGACCCAGAAGAAGCTCCAGTCTTCTGACTTTGGATCAGCTCAGCTCTGGCTGTTGCAGTTGCTTGGGGAGTGAATCATCTTTCTGTCTCTTCTCTTCTCTGTATATCTGACTTTGCAATAAAAATAAATAAATCTTTTTTTTTTTTTAAAGAAGAACAATTGAAAAAAAGTTCTTGAAATCTTTGTATGGGAGGGATCATCAACAAGTTCATGAAAATGAATACTGTGAAAAGAAACCTGCATGAATTTCAAAATATTTTGTACCAGATAAACTCATTGTTCAATTTGAGTTTTCTAGCAGCTCTGGCAAGTGCTGTATTGATGCACACGAAGGACCCTTTCTACAGACACAGTCGCTGAGTCCTGAGAGCTGTGTCCAGGCGGAGCCTGAGGAAGGCTGGGGAAGAGGCGGAGAGCAGACTTCATCCCCTTCCCAGGCGAGGTGGGATTCCCAGAATTGTCTAGACACAAGGGATCTTCCCCCATGCCCTTGCTAAGTGCTTTATTGGGGTCTGAAGAGCACCCTGTGGCCACTCTGAAGCTACTGGGGCAGGGACCAGAGGGACATCTGCAGGCGGCTCTCAGCTCCCTGGGGCTGCCCTCCTGCGCACTCTGAACACCCCTGGGGCACACCACACCCCCAAGCCCTCCAGCCCCACGTGGAGTGCCCTGGTTGGTCTATCACCCACATCTGGACATCCAGGCCCCCAGTGGTCCCTGGAGGAATCCTACATGAGGGCTGGAAGGCCTGGATACTTTTGAAGCTCACAGGTATTCAGGCTTATTATTATTATTATTATTACTAATGTTTGATGATTTTACATGGTTGAGAAGGGTGCCTATTCACGTGGACCACTGATTAGGGTGGGAAGGGTGGAGAAATAGCAGAACGTGGGTGAGACTGTTGTTTCTGATTTCAATTTTCTTCTTCCTATAACTGAAGGAATTGGGGAGAGAAGGGGAGAAGCCGCACCTAGCATTCTAACCGCTCAATACCCGGGGATGGGGACGGCCAGCCAGTGTCACCCCAGGGTCCCCAGTGTGGAGCATCTGAGGGGTCTGCTCTAGTGCTTTTGATAGTTCTGGAATGCTGTTGATGCTCCAAGGAAGAGGAAATCCTTCCAGAGTCCATTGGCTGACATAGTCCATCTTAGAGTTTCTGTTCGCCCTGATAGTTGCTGTCAATGCTTGGCTGGGAGAGTTGTCCAACTTGTTCTGCCCTCCCTCCTCTGCTATGGTACCAGGTGTCCTCTGCAGGTCCCAGACCTGGACCCTTACCTGGGTGTAGTTGCAAACACTGTAGCAACTCAGTTGCTAACCAAGTGATTGTTCCGTGGGCTCCAAGGAAGCCACTGACTGTTTCTCGTGCCTCTTCTTACATTCAGCTCAAAATCAGCTTAAAAGTAACTTGGGGAGCACTACAGACTCCAAGTGCATGGACCCCCTTTCCACCCCCACATTTCTGACACCATACTCTCTGTACCTTTTGCATTTCCTCCGGCACTGCAGTGCCGCCCAGTGGCTGTTCATCTGTACTGCTCAGGGGAACGTTTTACTTGTTATTTACTTGTGGCAAGTAAGGGATACAATGGGAAGAAATAGTTTTCCAAACTGCCTCTACCTAGGGAAAACAATATATGTTTTAAAGATTTATTTTTATTGGAAAGTTAGATATACAGAGAGAAGAGACAGAGAGGAAGATCTTCTGTCCATTGATTCACTCCCTAAGCAACTGCAATGGCCAGAGCTGAGCTGATCCAAAGTCAGGAGCCAGGAGCTTTTCCTGGGTTTCCCATATGAGTGCAGGGTCCTAAGGCTTTGGGCCATCTTCAACTGCTTTCCCATGCCACAAGCAGGGAGCTGGAAGGGAAGTGGGGCTGCTGGGATTAGAACCAGGACCCATATGGAATCCTGGTGCTTGCCAAGTGAGGATTTAGCCACTAGGCTACCGTGCCAGACCCTGGGAAAACAGTATTTTAAAAGGCTTACTTATTTGATAGGCAAAATGACAGGTATCAGGGAGAGAGAAAGAGAGAGAATTTTCCACCCACTGGATCACTCCCTAGATGCCTGCAACAGTCTGGGACCTGGGGCCTGGACCTTTCACACAGGTGCAGGGACCCAAGCACTTGGGCCATCCTGCACTACTTTCTCAGATGCATCAGCACGGTGCTGCATCAGAGGTGGAGAAGCCAAGACTCAAACTGATCTTGTGATATGGGAGGCCAGTGCTGCAAGTTTTGGCTTTACATGCTACAATTATGACACCCATGCTGGTAAGGTTTTTATTCTTATTTATTTTATTTTTATTTGAAGGCAGATTTATGGGCCTGGCACGATAGCCTAGTGGCTAAATCCTTGCCTTGTGTGTGCCAGAATCCTGTATGGGTGCCAGTTTGTATCTCGGATGCTTTAGTTCTCATCCAGCTCCCTGCTTGTGAACTGGGAAGGCAGTCGAGCTATCCAGGATCTCTTGTCCAGTAAACCCCATACCCAGACCACCGAGGAGTGAGGCGACTAGGCTCTTCTGCAGCAGAAACACTGGAGACAAACTGGTCCATTTATTTGAGAGAAGTCACAAGCTTATATAGCAGAAGGGGGCAGGCAGAAGGGTGGTCCTGACAGCACTTTCAGTCAACAACAACATTGTGATTGGGTAGCAGATATGTCTATCTCTCTGGACTCTCCACTGAAGTTGAAGGTCAGGAAGCACAGGAAACAGGAAATTGTATCTCAGGGCAAACTCATCACCTGCTGAAAAGCAGGATGAATGTAACATTTGACTTAGAGTTGTTTACAAAGGAAGTCCTAGCAGAGTAGGGAAGAGAGACTGGGGTGCAGTCCATCGCTCTTGTTGCATGCCCAGTGAACAGGCCATGTTGGGGTCTGTTAGCCAAGGACACAGTGTGCCATGTGTCTATGGCCTCCCATATGGGCTAGGCAGATGGAGATCCAGGGGCGATCTCCCACATCAAGGATGGTCCAAAGGCTTTGGACCTTGCATCCACTTTGAAGACCCAGAAAAAGCTTCTGGCTCCCGGCTTCAAACTGGCTCAGCTCCGGCTGTCACAGCCACTTGGGGAGTGAAAGTGTAGACAGAAGATTTTTGTCTCTCCTCTCTGCACAATTTTATTTTCCAATTGAAATAAATAATATATTTTAATCTATATATATATTTTTAAGATTTATTCATTTTTTATTACAGTCAGATATACAGAGAGGAGGAGAGACAGAGAGGAAGATCTTCCGTCCGATGATTCACTCCCCAAGTGAGCCACAATGGCCGGTGCGCGCCAATCCGAAGCCGGAAACCAGGAACCTCTTCCCAGGTCTCCCACACGGGTGCAGGGTCCCAATGCATTGGGCCGTCCTCGAGTGCTTTCCCAGGCCACAAGCAGGGAGCTGGATGGGAAGTGGAGCTGCCGGGACCAGAACCGGCACCCATATGGGATCCCGGGGCTTTCAAGGCGAGGACTTTAGCCGTTAGGCCACGCTGCCGGGCCCTAAAATATATTTTAAAAGATTTATTTATTTATTTATTTATTTATTTATTTTTAAAATATTGATTTTTTTTAAGATTTATTTTTTTTAAATTTTTATTACAAAGGCAGATATACTGAGAGGAGGAGAGATAGAGAGGAAGTGGAACTGCCGGGATTAGAACCAGCAGCCATATGGGATCAAGGCGAGGACCTTAGCCACTAGGCCACGCTGCCGAGCCCGATTTATTTATTTTTGTTAGAAATATTTGCAGAGAGATGAGACAGAAAAAACAACCTTCTGTCTGCTGGGTCACTGCCCAAGTGGCCGCAATGACCAGAGCTGAGCCGATCTGAAGCCAGGAGTCAGGAGCTTCTTCCAGGTCTCCCATGTGGGTGCAGGGTGCCAGGGCTTTGGACCATCCTCCACTGCTTTCCCAGGTCGCAGTATAGAGCTTGATGGCAAGTGGAACAGCCAGGACATAAACTAGTGCCCATATGGGATCCCGGGCACTTAAAAAGGGAGGGTTAGTTACTTGAGCCATTGAGCCGGGCCCATCATAACAGATTTTTAAGTTACCTAAACAATATAATCTGATTGTCTGTGATAGCACTGTGGTACATCAGGTTAAGCTGCTGCCTGAATTCCAACATCCCACAGGAGCATTGATATGAGTCCTGGGTGCTCCACTTCTTTTTTTTTTTTTTTTTTTTTTTAAGATTTATTCATTTTTGTTGGAAAGCCGATATACAGAGAGGAGGAGAGACAGAGAGGAAGATCTTCCATCCGATGATTCACTCCCCAAGTGACTGCAACGGCCGGTGCTGCGCCTATCTGAAGCTGGGAACCAGGAACCTCTTCCAGGTCTCTCACACGGGTGCAGGGTCCCAAAGCTTCAAGCCATCCTCGACTGCTTTCCCAGGTCACAAGCAGGGAGCTGGATGGGAAGTGGAGCTGCTGGGATTAGAACTGGCGCCCATATATGGGATCCCGGGGCGTTCAAGGCGAGGACTTTAGCTGCTAGGCCACACTGCCGGGCCCGGTGCTCCCCTTCTGATCCAGCTTCCTGCTAACGTGTCTGAGAAAGCAGTGAAGGATGGTTCAAGTGCCTGGGCCCCTGCACCCACATGAGAGACCCGGATGAAGCTCTTGGCTCCTGGGCAAGCCCTGGCATTGGCATTGCAACCACTTATGGAGTGAACTGGCAGGTGAAAGATAAGGAAAATTCTCTTTTTTCCTCCTCCCTCTCCCCCTCTCTGTTTCCTCTGTTCCACTTCCCACTCTCCATCCCCGTTCCGCTTTCCCTCTCCCTCTAGGTAACTGCTTTTCAAAAAAAAAAAAAAGGGTGTGTGTGTGTAATGTATATGTAGTCTTATTGCCAAAAAAAGTATTAAAAGAGAAGCAAATAAATAAATAAACAAAGCAAACAAAAAAAACCTCCACACATCCTGAAGTCTACAGCAACTCTGCTTTGCATATTTCATAAATCACCACCCAGTGTACTCACCATGTTTTCCCATAGTGACACCTTGTGATGACACTTGATTCTGGGCTGTGAAGTTAGGCCTTTTGGGGACGTGGATCCCAAGGGGCAGCCCAGGAGGGTCCTGTGCCTGCATAAGCTGTTGGTTCCACATTCAATTCCTGAGCAAAGACCTTCTGAGCAGAAGAAAGACATCCAATCTGGCAGGTGCAGAGCAGGCTCTCAGGCCCTCCTGGTAGCAGGTGGGAGGAGCTGGCTGGGCTCTTCTAGGAGAGCACTCTTACAGGAGACAGCCTGGGCTCTGCTGCCCAGCGCAGCTCCCTTGGGGAACCACACAGAAGGCTCTTAGAAGTCCTGCACTGTGGATGCACACTGAGCTCCCACTGCTGACAGGTTTCCTTTGACTTATTTAGCCTAGGGAATCGCTTTCCAAGAAATCGACCCTTCTTACTTCTGCAGGGACTGAAATGGAGGAGCGGCAAGGCTCCCAACCAGGTGCGCTTGCTCAGCAGCCAAGCCCACACTACAGTTGTCGAGGGGGGTATGTTGCCATGACTGCGGTTGAACGCTACTTTGGAGAGCTTTGGCACAGCCAGGGAAAGCAGACGCATAACTATGACATTATGAGGACAAATGCAGGGGTGAGGGTGTTTGCTGTCCCCTGGGGCCTGGCCTGGGTCCCTGGGAGCTGAGGGAAGAGAGTTGGGTGTGGCCGGCTCAGGTGAATGAGGAAGAACAGATGCATGGACCCCTGCGGCTTGCTTCCAAAGAGCCAGGTGGTGGGGAGGAGGCAGAGGTGAGTACCACCTGCACCTTGCACCCACTTCCTCCTGTGCGGCTCCCCTCCCCAGGCAGGCTGCTTCTCCAGATTTGTCTTGTCATGTTGCTACCTCCTAATGAGCCTCCATGTGCTCCTACTCCTTGTCATGACTCTGCCCCTTCACATCTGTCTCTGTCTCACACAGACACACACACACAGGTCAAGTCAGATCACCTCATGTGGAGGGCAGAAGGGGTAAGCAGGTGAAGAGAGACCAAGTGGGGTGAGGCTGGACCTGGCTTCCCATGGGCCCCTACTTCTGTTTTCGGTGGTTTCATGCATGGGAAGGAAGCCAGTGTGAACGGATATTTTAAGTCCAAGAAGGCACCCGCTTCTCCAACCCTCCTCATGACAGAAGGTGAGTGACAGTGCCAGGACAGCAAGAAGTCACAAGTGCACGGGTGGGGTGGGGGATAGTGGGGAGTGGAGATGCAGTGGGTGGAGGTGCAGCCAGGGTCTGCTGTCTTCTAGAGGTCTTTGTTGCTGGCATCTACCCGGCGTAAGAGAGGAAAGAGACAGAGAGAAAGAGACAGAGAGGAGTCAGAGTTGAGAGGGACATAGACAGAGCTGCAGGTGATCAGAGCAGGACCTCTGAGCCAGTACCACTCAGCAAAGCTGCTCCCAGATTCCCAAACCTCAGCACCTGAGGATAATAAGTGTTTGGTGTTTAAAGCCACTACATCTCAAGTTTTTTTTTTTTTTTTTTTTTTTTTTTAAGATTTTTATTAGTATTGGAAAGCCGGATATACAGAGAGGAGGAGAGACAGAGAGGAAGATCTTCCATCCGATGTTTCACTCCCCAACTGAGCCGCAACGGGCCGGTGCGCGCCAATCTGATGCCAGGAACCAGGAACCTCTTCCGGGTCTCCCACACAGGTGCAGGGTCCCAAAGCTCTGGGCCGTTCTCGACTGCTTTCCCAGGCCCCAAGCAGGGAGCTGGATGGGAAGTGGGGCTGCCGGGACTAGAACTGGCACCCATATGGGATCCCGGGGCGTTCAAGGCGAGGACTTTAGCCACTAGGCCACACCGCCAGGCCCTCAAGTTAGTTTCTTAAGAGGATCAGGCCTGGTGCAATGGTTCAATGGCTTAATCATGGTGTCTAAGCATCTCATATCAGAATGGGAAACCTGGCCCTTCGGCTGAGACGCCCTTGACTCCCAGCAGCCGCACCTGCATTGCTCTAGAGAGGGCTGACTGCCTTGGAGGGTGACATCCTACTCCATGTGGGCCACTGGGTGGGTGATAACAGGTGCACTGCCTCCTGGCCCCGCCTCCGTGGAGCTAGAGGTCCTGACCAGGCAGAGGCCAGCCTTGCCTCACAGCTTGGCATGGCTTGTTCCCTCTCCTGTCCCAAGGCTCTCCCTCCCCAGGCATTCTCCATCAACAGAGGTTCAGTTCCCAGCTTGGGCTCCTGGCTGCAGCTGCCTCCCAGGGGCAGACCCAGGGATGAGGCACATCCCTAGGTTCCTGGTCCCTGTGGGACAGACCCGAGGGGCATTCCTGGCTCCTGCTCTGGGCTTGTGGGGGGACTGAACCAGAGATGGGCTTGCCCTCCTTGTCTTTCTACCTTTCTCTCTGCCTGTCAAATAAAATAAATCAAACTTTGAAGCTTTTTTTTCTTTAAGATTTATTTCAAAAGTAGTGTGACAGAGGGCAAGAGGGAGAGACAAAACCAGAGCTTCCATCTGTTGGTTCACTTGCTTAATGACTGCAATAGCTAGAGCTGGACCAGGCTGAAGCCTGGAACCTGGAACTCCATCTGTGTCTCCCACATGGATGACCAGGCCCAAGTAGCTAGGCTATCTTCCGCTGCTGTCCTGGGTGCAGTCACAGGGAGCTGAATCAGAGAGAGAGCAGTTGGGACTCAAACCAGCAATCTGATATGGCTCGCATGTCTCTCTAGCAGAAGCTTAACCCTCTATGCCACAGTGCCAGCCCATAAAATAAAATAAAATAAAATAAAATAAAATAAAATAAAATAAAATAAAATAAAATAAAATAAAATAAGAAATGAAATGAAATGAAATGAAACGGGATTCCATGTGGGTGCTGGTTCTAATTCCGGCGGCCCCGCTTCCCACCCAGCTCTCTGCTTGTGGTCTGGGAAAGCAGTCAAGGACGGCCCAAAACCTTGGCACCCTGCACCCACGTGAAGGACCCAGAAGAGGCCCTGGGCTCCTTCCTGGCTTTGGAGTGGCTCAGCTCCAGTTGTTGCAGCCACTTGGGGAGTGAATCATCAGACAGAAGATCTTCCTCTCTGTCTCTTCTCTCGATGTATCTGAATTTACAATATACATCTTAAAAAAAAAAAAATGAGAAAGGCTGTCTGGGGACTGTCACTGTGGCACAGTGGGTTAAGCTGCAGCCTGCACCACTGGTGTTTCATATGGGCATTGGTTCCTGGCTGCTCCACTTGAGTCTATCTCCCTGCTGATGTGTCTGGGAAAGCAGTAAAGGACGGCCCAAGTGCTTGGGCCCCTGCACCCATGTAGGAAACCCTAAAGAAGTTCCTGGCTCCTTACTTCAGCCTGGCCCAGCCCATGCTATGTTGACCTTTTGGGGAGACGGAACATTTATCTCATACTTTATTCTCTTCTCTCTGTATAACTGCCTTTCAAAAACATTTTTTTAAAGATTTATTTATTTTATTACAAACTCAGATATACAGAAAGGAGGAGAGACAGAGAGGAAGATCTTCCATCCGATGATTCACTCCCCAAGTGAGCCACAACGGCCGGTGCGCGCCGATCCGATGCCGGGAACCAGGAACCTCTTCCAGGTCTCCCACGCGGGTGCAGGGTCCCAATGCATTGGGCCGTCCTCGACTGCTTTCCCAGGCCCCAAGCAGGGAGCTGGATGGGAAGTGGAGCCGCCGGGACTAGAACCGGCGCCCATATGGGATCCCAGGGCTTTCAAGGCGAGGACTTTAGCAGCTAAGCCATGCTGCCGGGCCCCAAAAACATTTTTTAATGGGCTTTTTTTTTAAATTGCAAAGTCAGATATACAGCAAGGAGGAGAGACAGAGAGGAAGATCTTCCTTCTGCTGATTCACTCCCCAAATGGCTACAATGGCCGGAGCTGAGCTGATCCAAAGCCAGGAGCCAGGAGCCTCCTCCAAGTCTCCCGCATGGGTGCAGGGTCCCAAGGTTTTGGGCCATCCTTGCCATCCTTGACTGCTTTCCCAGGCTACAATCAGGGAGCTGGATGAGAAGTGAAGCAGCCGGGATTAGAACTGGCCCTCATATGGTTTCCCCGTGCGTGCAAGGTGAGGACTTTAGCTGCTATGCTACCGCACCGTGCCATCAAAAACATTTTTAAGAAACCTTTTAAAAAAGGGCCTGGTGTGATAGTCTAGTGTCTAAATCCATACTTGCATGTGCCGGGATTCCATATGGGAGCTGGTTCATGTTCCATCCAGCTCCCTGCTTTTGGCCTGGGAAAGCAGTGGAGGATGGCTCAAAGTCTTGGGATCCTGCACCCATGTGAGAGACGCAGAAGCTGCTCCTGGCTTCTGGCTTCAAATCAGCTTAGCTCTGACCATTGTGGCCACTTGGAGAATGAATCAGCACATGGAAGATTTTTCTATTTTCTTTGCTCTGTATTTCTGCCTTTCCAATAGAAATAAATAAATAGACAAATAAACAAGTAAATCTTTAAAAATATTTACAGTATATTCTTTGGGGCCCAGCACAATGGCTCAATTGGCTAATCCTCTTCCTGCACGCACCAGGATCCTATATGGATGCTGGTTTGTGTCCTGGTTGCTCTACTTTCCCATCTACCATTCTGCTTATTGCCTGTGAAAGCAGTAGACGATAACCCAAGGCCTTGGGACCTGCACCCTTGTAGGAGATCTCGAGGAAGCTCTTGACTCCTGGCTTCAGATCGACTCAGCTCTGGCCATTGCAGCCATTTGGGGAGTGAACCTGTGAATGGAAGCCCTTTCTGATTCTTCTTGTCTCTGGAAACCTGCCTTTTCAATAAAAAAAGAAAAAGTAAATCTTAAATGAATGACTCTTTGTCCATCAACTTTAGGAAGATTTATGTATTTATTTAAAAAGCAAAGTTACAGAAAGAGATAGGATGTTCAGGATTCTGCTACTTTCTGCGTGAGTCAATGGTGCCTCTTGTTATACTGCTGCTTCCTGAAAAGGGCTTCAACAGCCAGGACTGGGCCAGGCCAGAAGCCAGCAGCTCCATCTGGGGTTCCCACGTGGGTGACAGGGACTCAGGGCTTGGACCATCTTCTGCTGTCTTCCCAGGTACATGAACAGGGAGCTGGATTGGGAGTAGGATAGTCAGGACTCAAACTAGTACCCCGTATGCGATGCTGGTGCTACAGGCAGTGGCTTTACCTGAGAAGTCACATGTTGGCCCCTAACTGGTATCTGAAGTGCTAGATCAAACACTTGTGTGCTGTTCTTGCTGTCAGTGCAGCCCCAGTAGATCGTTCTAAGTTACCGGATGCAATTTAGATGCTGTGGCCCACACTGCTTACACTCAGGGCTTACAGTCAGTGATTAATTTTCTGGCCTCCCTCTTTTGCTCAGTGGGTTCATTCCAAGTGTTTCCAGGGAATTCGCTTCTAGACTCCCTGAGGATCCCCAAACCCATGATAGTCTGTCGTCCTATATCACAGGGGTCTTTCATCTCTATGCGTTTTCTTCTTTTTTATTCCGAGATACAAGAAATTTGTCATGTAACCCTTTATCCTGATCTGTTGGGACCACCCCTGCAAATGTCAGGCTTTCTGTGCTTTTCTCACCTTCAGCGAACAGCGTTTATAGCACCTGACACCTCTTGGGGTCACACCAGCTTGGCGCCTCCTTTGAGTGCCCCAGTGGGTCTGCTTTCCCACCTATGCTAAGTGTGCCGTCTGACAACTTGTGTCCTGAGATGCCATGAGCGTAAGCAGGGACTTGGGTTTCTCAGGGTGTTGGCACCAGTACTTAAGGGTGGAGCTTTTTCTGGAAACCTGTTGGATGATGCCACAGGATGCAACATGGGGGGAAGAAATCAAGGCCTGGGAGCCCCTACATCGCACACAGTCTTCAGAAGTAAAATTGTGCCAGAGAGAGTAGAATGGAAAATACTTCCATGTTTGTATGAAATTGTCCTATTTGTGTGATACATGGAGTAAATCGAGAAATCAGTGCCATGGTTCCATGTAGTCTGTTTCCTTTTTTTCTCTCTCTCTTTTTAAAAGATTTATTTATTTTTATTGGAGAGGCAGATGTTCAGAGAGAAGAAGCTACAGAGAGAAAAATCTTCCATCTGCTGGTTCACTCCCCGAGTGACTGCAATGGCTGGAACTGAGCCTACCTGAAGCCAAAAGCCAGGAGCCACTTCTAGGTCTCCCACGTGGACACAGGCTCCCAAGGCCTTGGGTCATTGTCTGTGCTTTCCCAGGCCACAAGTAGGGAACTGAATGGGAAATGGAACAGATGAGATCAGAACTGGCGCTCAAATGGGATTCCAGCGCGTGCAAAGCAAGGACCTTAGCCACTAGGCTACCATGCCAGGCCTGTTTCTTTGTTTCTTTTGGAAAGATTTATTTATTTTTATTGGAGAAGCAGATGTACAGAGAGAGAGACACACACACAGAGCTTTCCATCTGCTGGTTCACTCTGCAAAAGGCCAGAATGGCTGGAGCTGAGTCCATTGAAAGCCAGGAGGTAGGAGTTTCTTCTGGCTCTCTCCCATGAATGCAGGGTCTCAAGGCTTTAGCTATCCTCTGCTGTCCTTCCAGGCCATTATCATGGAGCTGGATCAGAAAACAGAATAGGCAGGACTCGAACTGGAGAACTGATGCCAGTTTGCCATAATTAGCTTGCTATGCCACTGCGCTAGCCCCAATTTATTTCTTATTTGTGCTGTATGTCTATTGCAGGTTCCTGGAACGCCTTTCATCTTTGAATTCTTCTTACACTTAGTAATGAACACCAACAGACTCCAAAACAGAAAGAAAGTTCCTGAGAGTGACAAATTGGCCACTACAAACCATATCACCTACTCACAGGTAACTTGCCAGAGATAATATGTGTTGGACAGTTAATCGAAGTCATTTGTTCATGTTCCCTGGAAGAGGGGAAGCTGTGAGGTTAAGAATTTGTGATGGGGGCGCCCATGGCCCAGTGAGAAGAGGAGGTGGATTGTCAGTTAGTGTTGACGCTCTGTCTAGCTGTGAATGCCTCCTCCACCATGCTACAACACAGGAAGACAGCTTTATCCCGTGTCTGCGGGACCAACCTCTAGCTCTGTCAGCTACTCAGGTGGTAAGATTGTTTGCATCCTGGGGCTGGCGCCGTGGTGTTGTAGCTTAAGCCTCTGACTGCAGTGCTGGCATCTCTCTCTGTAAATCTGCCTTCCAAATAAAAACAAATGAAAAAAACATCAAGTTTGCATCCTCTTTGTATCTCACAATGGAGACTGTGATTCAATATGGATGTCAGGGAGGGCAGACAAAACTAGGGCAGATTGCAGGGCAGGGAGTTGGAGAATAGGGTGTTGTGAACAGTGGCTAACAGGCTAATCCATAACTTGTAAGGGCCAGCATTCCATATAGACACTGGTTCATGTCCCGGCTGTTTTGCTTTTTACCCAGCACGCTGCTTATGGCTTAGGGAAGCAGCAGAGGAGGGCCCAAAGCCTTGGGACATTACACACGCATGGGAGACCTGACTCCTGGCTTTGGATGATTTCTGCTCCAGGTATTCTTGCTATTTAGTGAGTGAACCAGTGGATGGAAAAGCTCTCTCCTTCTCTCTTTCTCTCTATAACTCTGCCTTTCAAATCAAATAAAATATATCTTGAAAAAATAAAAGAAACATATCTTTGCCATGTGACATCATTCATGTTTTGGCATAAGCTGGCACATGCTGTTCAACACAGGGGGTGATGCCCGGAAATGGCGTGTGTCTCAACAGAAATTTGACTTCTATGACCATTGGCTTAGAGTCAAGAGATAGGGACAAGGAAGCTGATTCTGGAACCTGCTTTACATGGGCACATGTGCTAAGCCATTGCCTACAGTAACTGGGGAGGTAGATGGGCAGCCTAGCACATTTCAGCCCTAGGAGTAAGGAAACCAAGTCTTAGCAGCAGGTATTGGTTAAGCTTGGCTGCCTGTGAGACCTACAAGCCCTAGGAAAGTACCAGGTTAACTGTGTGTGCATAAATGGAAGGAAATGGAGAGAGAGTATGGAATATGCAGGTGGAAGGTGGCAATATGACTGTATTCATATGTGTAAAATTAAAACAATATAACTACACCAAAACCTATAAGCTTGAGGAAAATGTTTAAACAAAGTAGACTATGAGAGCTGGGAGTTTGAGCAAAGATTCGATCAAAAGTATCCCTGTCACATCCGTCACTAGTGTCTCACAGCAGACTCCTTGTGTTCGACTGAAAAGAGCTTGGTTATCTTGTTTCATGGTGAAGATCGCTTTTTGGTGAACCGTGTTGGGAGTTCTGTGCCCCTCCTGGATATTGTTTCCCAATTCTTTCTCCAGATTAGGGGAAGTTTCCTTTATTATTTCACTGAATACATTTTTAAACTCAGCTTCTCTTTCTGCACCTTCTGGAACTCTCATAACTCTTATATTTGGCCTTTTAATAATGTCTCTTAATTCTTGAATACTTTTTTTTTTAGCTTGACCCAGCTCTGCTTCTAGCTTTTTGTTTCCCTATGGTGACAAAAAATATCTTCCAATTCTGAGATTCTTTCTTCTGCCTCATTCATTCTATTATTAAGATTTTCCACTGAATTTTTAATGTTCTCTATTGCGTCCTTCATTCCCAATAATTCAGTTTGATTTTGTTACAGTGTTGCTATTTCCTGTGTGATATATTCCTTAAATTCCTGCTTTATAACAAGTGTTTTGAATTCTGTATCCCCCATTTTCTCAATGTATTTCTCAGTTAACTCTGAGGTTGGCAAAGGCTTTTGCTCCCTTGCAGGAAGTCTTCAGTAATATTCATTGTGCCTTTGACTCTTCTTTTGGCATTGTATTTCTGGTTGATAGATTCTTCTCCTTGGGGCAGGTTTCCAAGCTCTGTCACCCACAGGTCTATGATTCAATTTTACTTATTGTGGTTGCTACATGGTTCTTTGTTTGCAATCATTTGTGTCACTCCCTCTAGCGAGTTTCAGATCTGGGCTTTTATGTTAGACTTCTACCATGGTCGCTGTAGCCCCAGGTCCTGGCTCAGCACTCTGCCTCCTGTGATACCATGGTGTTGCTGCACCATTGTCTGTACAATGTTTCTCCTAGTTCTGATTCATGCAGTTCCCAGGATTAGGGAGACACCAGATATTCTAAATAGCTAGGTTACTGGCCGTGCTGATCTTGCTGGAATCTGCTGGCTGTTAGGTTAGAGGGCCACATGAACCTATTTTGAGTTGTAAGATGCCAAAGCTGGTATTATTTTCTTTTCTTTTTTTTTTTTTTTAATAAACTTTTCCAATTGTTTTTGTTTGTTTGTTTGTTTGTTTGTTTGTTTTTTAAAGATTTATTCATTCTACTACAGCCAGATATACACAGAGGAGGAGAGACAGAGAGGAAGACCCTCCGCCCGATGATTCACTCCCCAAGTGAGCCTCAACGGGCCTGTGCACGCCGATCCGATGCCGGGAACCTGGAACCTCTTCCGGGTCTCCCACGCGGGTGCAGTGTCCCAAAGCATTGGGTCGTCCTCGACTGCTTTCCCAGGCCACAAGCAGGGAGCCGGATGGGAAGTGGAGCCGCCGGGACTAGAACCGGCGCCCATATGGGATCCCGGGGCTTTCAAGGCGAGGACTTTAGCCGCTAGACCACGCCACCGGGCCCCAAAGCTGGTATTATTTTCGATGTGGGACCAGTGCAAAGCACTGAGCTCAATGAGTTTGCTCCCAGCTCAGCACATGCACAGCCCACTCTTCTCCCTGAAGTGTCAAAGCTTTGCCATACTGTACAAAATGGTGCTTGATGTGTCAGTTGTGGAGTTCTTAATCTGCTGGATGTTAGGTCTGGGTGCTACCCATACATATTTTGGATGGAACCTGTAGGATACCATGTTGTAATAATTCATGGAGCCCAAAATGAGTTCACTCCCAGCTCGGTACATGTGCAGTCCTGTCCCATAGCCTTTGCTTCCCTGCACAAGATGGCACCTGACTCAGCTCTACTGGGGGTTTGGGCTGTGAAATCCACCCTGTTCCCACACTGCCTGTTTGAGATCTGCTGCTCTGTCTCTGCTCCTGGTCAAATCAAACAAACCAACAGGACAGGGAGTTCTCTGTCTGGGTTCACCTCCTGAGCTCCCAGTGAACTCCTATTTCCACTTGATTACTGGTGGAGTTTCAGTTGCTGGTGGAGTTCAGATCGCTGCTCGTTGAACACTGCTGCGGTATCTGGTCACTGTAACACCACACCATCATCTCTGATGCTTTCCTGTGTCTATCAGTCTCCAGGTGTCCCTCAACTGTCATTCTGTCCTCTCTTATTTCCTGGAATGTACCCTCTCTGTTTCACCCTGGCTAATCTTTCTCCATCTTTTTAAACATGTCCTCACCCTATTTTGTCGTCTTGATTTGAATACTTATTTCTAAATTCTTACCTGCTGCTTTCCCTATTGGCCTATTGTTCCTATTGAGCATCTCCTGCTATATTTCAGGTCCTTACAATGGCTTCTTTAAAATGGAGGTGCAGTCCCTCTCACCTGACCTGCTGGGCCTTTGAGGCATACGAGATGTGCAGTGTGGGAAGACTGGGCCTGTATTGTCTCTGATTCCGCATTTGACCTGTTAAAAGCCATTCACTGCAGGGATGGTAAGATGGCTCAACTTACTAATGTTCTACCTGCAAGAATGTGAGAACATGTTCTCACATTTGGAAGCCCTGCAGCTGTTGGGACAGACCAAGCCTTGGAGTGCTGGCTGATTCTCAAAGACAATAGTGATCACCCACATGCACTCCTGTCTGTTGGAAGCCAGGCAACCCGAGGTCTATAGCCCTAGCCTCCTTCCATCTGCCACACACACAAGCCCTGCCTCCCCCAGAGGGGTGGGCACAGGCGGTCAGAGAGCACTCCTTGAACTCACTGACATTTTCCAGACAAGCCCAGCCTGTGCTGTGGGCTCCTCTGGCCTTTCCTATGGAAGCCCCAGGACAGGATCCCCGATCCAGCTCTCTGCCGTCTCTCATTACCTGAGCCCTTGTAAGGCCCAGCTGCCCCCACCCCGTCCACCAGTCCCTTCTCCTGGGGAAGCTCCTGCCGTGGGCACCATGGGCTTCCAAGCCTGGCCTGGGATGAGCATCCGTATGCATACAGGCTTCCCCAGCAGGGCGGTGCAGATACCTGGTCAGCAGGTCTCTGTCTAGGGCTGAGGGCTATAGAGCCTCTGGTCACTCACCAGGAACCTGGGGACACTGCTGCAGCTGGGCTCTGGCAGGAACACAATGGAAGACACATTCCAAACAAATAATTTATTTAATTAAGAATCAAAAGGGTAAAGTCCTGAGGATTTCAGGGGGTGCAGGTGGGCACAGGGAAGTGACTCTAGGCTCTGTTTGCTGACTCGTCTTCCCACTCTGCTCAGGGAGCGGCAGGGGAGGGCCACTGGGGTGGGGGTGGGGGTACAGAAGTCCCTGAGGGAAATCTCAAGTAATGAAAAGGCCGCCTTGCTTAGTTAGACAAGGCAGGCTGTAGTCCATTCTAGTGTACACTGCGGGGCTCACCCCATCTTCCAAGCTGTTACAAATTCCACAGGCAGGAGGCAAAAAGGAGGCCTCCAGCCAGGGAGGGCAGGCTGGGCTGTCCTCCCAAAATTACGCTGGCTCACAGATACTCCAGCTTATCATTCCTGGGAGCCATCTTCAGCCCTGTGTCTGAGGCTGGGATCGTCTTCATGGGCCCTGAGCCCAGGGGCTCCATGAAAGGCAGGGAACAGGCTCTAAAGCCCTCCTGGCTGCCCAGCTCTGGAGGCGGGCAGTCTGCGCCTTGGACAGGCATCCAGAGATTGGGCAGACTATGCCACTGGAGCCGCCTCCCCTTGTCCCACACGCTGCATGGGGTCTTGGCAGGGTTGGCCAAATATGCACACCCTGAAGCACTCACTAGGGCCCCTTGGCCCAGGGACTCTGAGCTGTCTTGTTGGGCATAATTTTCCTCCTCTTCATCTATCCCCCAGACAAGGCGGTAGGTGTTCAGTTCCACCGGGGGAGTCTCAGTGAGGGAAGCCGAAGGCTCAGGTTGTTTGCACAGCGGCCCTGGGGACTGAGCCGCCTCCCCGTCCTGCGGTGTGGTGGGGACAGGAGTAGCCTCTTGAAAGTCAGGGAACAGACCCTGGCCCACACTGCAGGACTCGCCAGGCACTGCTGGAAGGAAAACAGACAAGGTTTTCTTCTCCACAGGCACACTGTGGCTGCAGGGTACACTGCCTGCACCTGATTCCTAATATCCCTGCCACTTTGTGTAACACTGAAGACATCCTGTAACTGCTGACCCCAGAGGGAAGGATGTGTGCAGCATGGAGCAGAGGGCAGTGTTAGGGACACCTCTGGCTCCTCCTGGGCAGCCCCACAGGGCAGCATAGGCCCTGACCTCCCTGCCTCAGCTCTGGGGACACATGGTATCAACTCAGGACCCAGTGATGTTCCAGTCACCTAACCCCCTGCTCCTGTGCCCCAACATGAGGACAGATGAACTGAGCATTAGTGTCCCTCCTAGATGGCTAGAATGAAACTGACCCCTCAGGTGATGATGGCAAGAGCTAGACTGGGGGGCAGAGATGAGGTCACCAGCAGGATCCTTAGGGACAGGGGATGCTCTCCAGAAAAGTGGTGGCAGGACATGCCCTGTATCCTTCGCCCTTGGGCCTCTGCCACCTGAGGACATAGCCCTGGACCTTTCTGATGGGAGATTCAGCCATCACCACCTCTCCCCAAGAGGATCCATGCAAGGTACCAGCTGGGAGGCACAGCTAGACTCCACTAGTTCCTGCACAGGCCTGCACATGGGCCTGCCTCTGCCACTCCTAGAACCGGACAAACCCACCTCTGTTCTGCAGGGCTGACCCAGGCTCAGGTCATCTATAGCAGCAGCTACTGTGGCAAGCACAAAGACCCTGCTCATCACCACATACAGCAGGGTGGTGCTCCAGGTCATGCTGCCCTCTGTGTACACAGACACATGGGCACAGGCTGGGCCTACAACCTCCACACTCAGCTGCACTCTGGGTTCTGCTTGGGTCCACAGTCCTTGCCTCTGCCCCTGCCCTGCTCACACATGTGAGATTGGATGCCCATAAAAGGGTCTTCTGAGCCTTGCTGGTGACCTCAGGTAGCTGGAGGGGATCAAACACCCAGCCAGGAGTTGGCCACAACCCCTAGGACAGTCAGGAATGTTGCTCATCTGGGTGGAAAGTGGGGGTTGCAGGTGTGCTCAGCTCCTGGGTGCAGTGAACCAAGGGCAGCTGCTCAAGCTGGACACTGTAGCTCCAGGCATGGTCTGACCTCTACCCAAACAGTGACATCAGCAGAACACCCAGGCCTACAGCCCAGCCCACCTCCCCACCAGACGCACATCTGGAGGCTGCCCCCTCCCCACAAGAGCACATCTGGAAGCTGCCCAAGGCTCAACCAAGCCTTGTGATTCAAAGCTTCGGAGGCAGAACTGAGGAGCAGGGGAGAACAAGGTGATATAGGAGAGATAAAAGGTCCTGCATGGGTTGGAAGTTGGAAGGTCTGGGCCCTCCCACTTCTAACACATCCCCTTCCCTTCTCCTACCCCATGGAGAATGGGCCCACCTTCAGGAGGCAGGAGGCAGCATAGTTTGGTTAGTTCATGCTTGGAGGCCTGCAGCTGCTTGACTATGAAGGTGTTGTCCTGGGCCCAAGCCTGCTTCAGGGTCTCCTGGAGGAACTCTTGGATATGGCCCCGGGGCATCTTAAGCAGGCGCTCTAGGCAGGAGGGTGGGTATCAGTCTGGGAGGGGCCATGGGGATGGTCCAGCAGCCATGGCTGCTCCAACCTCTGTCCCTGCCCTAACAAGTGCTGGCTGCGGCCCTTCTCAGAGACCTTCCCAAGGGGCCCAGAGCTTGCCAGGCCTCCTCATCCCCACTTAAAACCCTGTTCACTGTACATCAGGGTACACTGGCTACTCCACTCCCAGCACCCTGGCATCTTCAGGGCCTGAGCACTTACTTCGGTTCAATTTCAAGGTCATGTAGGCTGTGGTGGTGAGCATGTGTACCCCTTCCAGTATCATGATGTCCCAAATCCGTAATGCCAGAGGGAACGGCACCTGAAAGAGCAGGTATGAGAGGACCCCACCTATCCAGGCCTGAGCAGGGCCCCTGGGGGCTGTAAGGTAGGCAGTGACCCTGTTTCCAACACAGGCAGAGACCCCAGGAAGCTGCCTACATGAAGCCATAGCTCCTATGTGAGGGTCTCATCTTGCCAGTGGTTGGGGCCCTGTCAGCCACATCTGAGCCCATTGTACATTGGGTGTACAGAAGGGTTCCTGCTGTGTCTGCTGGAGCTAGGGGAGCTCAGGCATACTGTGGGCAACTTGACACGGGAGAGAGAGAGCCAGGCACTAGAGCAGGAGCTTCCTGTGCAGTGGGTTTCCCAGGGACACTTACCACATCCAGAAAACACTGTGTGAACCAGGGTACAGTGCATTCCTTGAGGCTCACTCCCTGCTTCTCCTGAAGAAGAGGCAAAAGTTGAGGGTCAGGAGCAGGCCTGGTACTCCCCCTGGCCTGAGCCCTTGGCAGGGTCCCAGGAAGTAGAAGCCCAGCAGCAAGTGCATCTGCACCTCAAAGCTGCACAGGCTCCTGAAGGGAAAGTCCCTCCGTCCCCTCTCCATCTCCTTCAAATCTATGTCACCTCTGGGGATCAAGTGCTGGAAAGTAAACCCTACCCCCACATTGCTGCAGAGCCAGGAACCAAGGGAAGCCTTGGCAGGACAGTGTCATCCTGATCCAAAAAGGCTGGAGACTGCTTTGTCGCCCCATCACTGTGAACAGAGCCCCCGCTGGAGCCAAGGAGGAACTTTACTCACCAGGTGCTGCTCCAGAGCAGGGAGGGTGCGGTGCACGAGATCTTCCAGGTGGTTCTGGAGCATCTCCAGCTTCGGGAGTCCCGGTTTGTAGAGACCTGAGTAGGATCAGCCCCCAGCCCTCGGATCAGAGCCTCTTCCCAGGAGGACTGCAGAGCCACAGGCAAGGGGTGAGGCCTTTCTGAGCATGCAGGGGTGTGTGTGGGAATCTCAAGGGGACAGGTGGGTAGACACATGGCCAGGGCAGAGGTGCCACAGAATGTGGGTGCATGCAAGACTGTGTGGGAGCGAATCCAGGCTGCCCCCAAGTGACTACTGGGAACACTGTAGCCAGTCTGGGTAGAGGATGACCATTCCAACATGCAGGAGTGAGGCCCACAAGGGATGCTGCCTCCTGAGTACTGGATATGGCTCAGTGGGAGTCTGTGTAGATCCCTGTGAAGCCCAAAGGTCAGTAGGAACATGAGTCACTTGGACACAGATGGGACACACTGACCTATACGTTCCCCCACATGACAGCCTGGACAATGTTGCAGGGCTTAGATGATAGGGACAGGGTGTATAGCTCAGTATAGGTGTTCTGTGGCAGTCCCGGCTTCTAAGGAATCCTCCAAAGGGAGTCTGTCCTCCACACCCAGGAGCCAGTGAGGGACAAAGACTCATTTATGTGGATTCATGGCTATGTGGACTTGCACGCAGTGAGTACACTTCTTTGTCAACCTACCAGACATCATGTATTTCTTGTTCTCCAGGAGTTGGACCAGAGCCCAAAATGCGTCCTCCTCACTTAGCCACATCAACAGTAGTGCCGCTATATGGCTCAGGCCATGGCCATAGCCCACCTCCTGCAAGAATCCGGAACAGCATTTAGTGACCTCCTGGCTAGGATGGTCTCATGTGGGTTCGGTGACTCCCACAGGAGGGCTTGATCACTAACTGAAGGGAATATGGAGATGGAGGAGGGAGCTCCTGGGCCTCTCTTGCCCCTGGAGGTCAGGTCTTTAAGAATTGGAGCATGAGCCAGGTTTCCATATTCCTGGAGAGAACTCTGGAGGGCCTCAGCTCAGGGTTTGCAAGAGGAAGACCAGAGGCAAGGACATGTGTGCACCCCTGGATCTCAGGGTAGGAATCCAAGCTCCACCCCATGGTTTCCCCTGGAGTTCCATTTAAGATAGGAGGAAGCAGCACCAGGGTTAGGCCTACCAAGGCCAGAACAGAGAATGGGCAAGTCATGGATGTGGATCCAGGCTGCCTGGATACTACTGCTATAGGCACTAGGCAGGGTGCCGGGGAGTAAGTCAAAAGGATGGGGAGGCCAAGACCTTGTTGGGGTGACCTGAGGAGTCTGGCAGCTCTGCTTTCCTCATGGGAAAGGTCTGAGTGGGTTTGCCAGGACATTGAAATGTGTGGAGTGGAATTCAGCCCACTGGCACCTGCCACGTATCTTGTGTGTGCCATGGCATTGAAGAATGTCACAGACCACAGCAAAGCCATACAGCTTGCCTATCCCTCCTGTAGAATGCTGGTACTCAGAGTAGCATGCTTCACTCTGCCTGCTCCCCAAGTACAGAAAGCAGTACAAGAGGAAGGCACCCCTTCTGTTCTCAGAACTTGAGGTTGAATCCAGGCAGACCATTGGCCTGACCTCTACACTTGCTGTCTCAGTTGCACATAAGAGAGCTGCCCAACAGCCTTGGCAATCTGTGACAAGGGGCATTCTGGACAGATGTCAGGAACAGGAACTGGGAAGTGCATTCCAGAATACTCACAGGGTTGTACATGCTGTAGGCCATCAAAATTCCGAATAAATCCTGCTGCCTGGAAGAGAGAGGAGCGGCAGAGCTTCCTTCCCTGCTGAGGCTCTCAGTGCAGCTCTGCCGCCCTACCCTGCCAGTCCACTGAGGGCCCAGGCCAACTTTCTACCACTTGCCCAGGGCCGTGCTCACGGCACCTGCTTGTTCTGAGCTGTCTGGTAGAGCTGCCCACCAGAATACACAGGCATTTCAGGGTATAATATGTGCACTTTTATTATCCTTGCGGTGGATTTTCAGTTTGCACAACTGAGCATCTCTGTTGAGATACACTATGAGGGTTTTCCATGCCAGAGAGAGTCATCACCCCACAAGCCAGCTCAGCCATTTAGGGAGCAGCTCCAATAGCCAACAGTTCCCCATGGGCTCTTTTGGCCAAGCTCTCCACACTCCACCGGCCTAGGCCACCCTTGCCTCGTGCTTGCCTCTGGGACCTGGACTCTTTCAGGCGTCCCAGAGTGGATCACAGCTTGGCTAGGCTTTGAGGGTCAGCCTCCTTTCTGAGCATAATGTACCTGAGACCCATTCAGGTGAGCCCAGGGCCCCATACTTTCCTGCTCACTGAATCCTCTTCTCTGAATCAGATGCAAGACAGAATGCTTGTCAATTTCCAGCTGAACATCACCCAGGCTACTTCCATGTGTAATGATTGTGGACACAGCAATGGAGCCTAGCGTGAAGGTTTACCCTTACAGTGATTTCCTCAATGGTTGGGGAACTGTGCGTGTGTGTGCTGGGTTCACGTGGGGGGTGGGTGTTTCTGAAAATCTGCCCTGCTGTGCTGTTGAGTGCCAGACCACTGCACCATCACAGCAATGACCCAGGCGTGGGTCTGTGTCCTATATTCACTGGGAGCTATGGTCCACATTGGTTTCATATCACCCTTTCCAACAGCATCTACTGGCAGCCCATGTTGGTTCAGGCATTCAACATGTGTTTATATGTTGAAGCAATGAATAATCTGTGCTTTCTAGAAGTGTCCCTCCTGAGCCTGTGTCCCTGGGGTGCTGAGAGGCTGTGCATTGCTTCTGGAAGCAATATTGTTACTAGATGTGAGTGAAAATAAATTCTCTTTCCTTGTGTTTCTTTTCTTTTCATGATATCTTAGGAAAGTGTATACAATATAAATAAAGGTCCATGGATTAAAAAGACTTTTTTTTTTTAATCACAAATGACCTGTGTGTTAAGCCTCTACCCAGTCTCCCTAGGCCTCTATCTCTGTACCCTATCCCCTAGGATTCCCCATCTCCTGGGGCCCTTGCAGCCTAGAGGTCTTACTTGATTCCATATTGGTCTCGGAACATCAGATGGTTTCGGAAAGTACACTCTACCGCAGAGTTGATTTCATGGAATTGTTTGGACTGCAGCCTGGCCTGCTCCTTAAGTTCCTGCAGAGGAGACCGCTATGGTCAACATCTGGCCAGGGGCTCCACCACGGTCCCTCTGTAAACTCCCCTGCCTGCCCACAGCATTTCTCAGGAACAGCCTCAGCCTGGGCCCCAACCAGGCCTCAGATCCCCCTCCCTGGGGTCTCAGTCACACCCTCATCAGCCTCAATGCTTCCCCCTCCAGGTAGGCCCATCTCCACCCAGACACTGGAAGCCATTTTTGGCTTTGACCTGACACTGGGCAATTAATTTCTCCAAGCCCAGCTCTCAGGGGCAGCTACAAACTCATGACTTGTATATAAGTAGGGGATGGCAGGGTTGGCAAAGCCAATCAGGCTCTATTTCTTAATGGCATCCCGGAAGGTGACAGCAGTTTTGGCCAACCCTCTGAAATTCTGACTCCTGCATTTCCCAAAAGCAGCTGAGTGCTGAATGTGGCAAGTGCACCAGCCACTTCAGGGGAGGGCCTTGCTAGGGGATGCAAGACCAGAAGGCAGGTCCAAGTGAAGAGAGGGTATGTTAACACAGATTCTGTCAAAGCTTAGGGTCTCATTCCAGGATCTTCATGCCCATCATGGACTCAGCCACTGCTCAGCACCTGCTGTGTCAAGCTGCCAAGATATACCCAACAGGGAGAAGGGCAGGCCCTGGTCAGAAGCACAGCTGTCCAGGCCTGCTTAGGTATGGAGGTCCTGGAAGCAGGATGCAGAATGATCAAGTCCAGATGACGGGGTGGCCCTAGGCCCCGACACTGGACTGCCCTCCCACTCTCCTGATAAGGCCTGAGCAGTGCAGGTTGCTTGCAGGATGAGGTTGCAGCCATACCATGTACTTCCCCGGATTCTGGGCCTTCTTTGCGTTGACATCCAGCATGATCATCCAAACTTTTCCCCGCACCTCACTGGGGATGCCTTTGAAAATTCTTTGGTGGAACTGCACGAGAGAGGAGGCTCAAGTGAGAGGCACCATGGCCACTCTAGAGAGGGAGTACAGGGTGCGTTGTCAGGACTCTATGCTCTATCAGCAGAGAGAGGAGGTGCCTGAGCTTCATGACCCACAGAGAGAAGAGGGGAGTGGCTGAGGGCACAGGCTTGCTATGCACTGTCTGCTCCCTACAGAGCATGAGGTAGCACGTAGGACCCACATTTGGGATTTTCCTTAGCAGTGACACTGGATTGTTTAGCCAGAGAGTAATCTGTGTGTAATGACAAGTGGGGTGGATGACCCATGTTTAGGAAAGAGGTTGGTTTTCCCCAGTATGTGAGAGGCAGGCCAAGGGGACCACCCATCCCTTCTCTGCTCAATGTGGTCCCCAGAGGTGCTCCCTCCGCAATACCTTCTCACTTCCACGATATTTACTATAATTTTTTAACATCTTCACCCACTTTCCAAGTCTCCTAGACTCTGTACGTTTTGGCTGGAAAAGGAGAGAGGATGGCATAAGCCCTGGGGTTGGCACTGAGAGTGGCCCTTAGATGCAGCTCAGGAGCCCTGTGCAGACTCATGGAAGGAGCCCAAGATGCTGCAGACGTGGGCCCAGATGTTGTGTCAGAGAAGCACAGGCGGCCTGGACTCTGACTATAGCACACTCCATCCTCAAGGCAGAGACCTCTGAGCCACAGTCAAGATAGTCACAACAGCCCAGACAGTTACAAGCACAGTTTGAAGTGTCCCAGAGATATGAGATCCCAGAACTGGAGTCAGCTTTGGGACAGGTGAGTGAATTCACAGCCCTGCAGGTGCCTGGAATCACTGCGGGTGCAGGACCTTGTGGTTCCCACTTCCCACCTCCTGCACCCACATACTGTCCAGCACTGCTTGCCATAGGAGGGGCCCATGGCCAAGGGCTGGTTCTCACCTTAGTCCCTGGTGCACCGCCCTGGGGCTGTGACTTCTTCCTGCAAAGAAAGGGGAAGGAAGCAGAGCTGTGAGGCCAGGTCTCAGAGCAGGTACTTCTACCTCCTAAGCAGGAAAGAACTAGCTGCATCATCTAAGCCCAGGGCACACAGAAGTGAAAAGGCAAGGCAACTGTCCTGATGGCATATGCCAGGCATTTCTTGGTGATCATTAGCATAGGGAGTCCAGGGCCAGGCAGGGACTCTTACTTTCCCTGGGGGTGCAGTGCTGTCATCAGGCCCACACTCTGGGCTGCAGAAGCTGTGAGGATGCTGTCCTAAGAAAGGACAAGCTGCCCAGGGGCAAAGGGCTCTGTTTCTACATCAACCATCCCCCAAAGTCACTCTGGAGTGGACTAAGTCTGTGTGCACCCTGGGCTCAGGACACCTGACCACCTCAACTCTCCCAGGAACCATCTCCTCCCCTCTCCCCTATGCACACTCCACCTGGAGTGTCTGCTCCCGCCTCAGTCCTCCATTGACTGAGACATTAGCCATCTCTTCCCACTTGGGCCCTTCTTTACCTTTGGCTTCACTCAGATCATGAAGCCAGAATTCCCACCTAAGCCCAGCCCTAAGATGGGCTGTTAAGACATACCCAGAGGGGCTTGGTAGCATGGCCTGGTGGCTAAGGTCCTCGCCTTGATCCCATATGGCTGCTGGTTCTAATCCCGGCAGCTCCACTTCCTCTCTATCTCTCCTCCTCTCAGTATATCTGACTTTGTAACAAACAAACAAACAAACAAACAAACAAACAAAAGACATACCCAGAAACAGCCCAGGCTCTGCCCATCCTGGTCACTTATACTCACCTCTCTGGGCCTCTCTGCTGTCCCGCACAGCTGTGGGCACAGCCTCAGGGCCTGGCTCCTGCACCCTAGCCCTGCTCTTCTCCCAGCACAGACCCAGGGCCAGGGCCCTCAGCTGCAAATCCTCCTATCCTGCTCTCTACTTTGGATGTCCCAGGCAGTTCAGAGCCCAGAGACGATACCCCGACTGTCCCTCAGGCCTGGTCTCAGCAGGACTTTGGCCTGGTCGCTGAGACCCAGGCGCTAGCTGGACAGATGTGCTTCCTTATAGGGCTTATTTCTTTTTCTTGTTTTTAAGATTCTTCTTCTTTTTTTTTTTTTTTTTTTAATTTGAAAGAGTATCAGAGAGATATTGAGAGAGAAAGAAAGAGATTGTGTGTGTGTTTGAGAGAGAAAGAGAGATCTTCTAGATCTTTTATTTGCTGAGTCACTCTCCAGATAACCACAATAGCTGGGGCTGATCCAGGACACAGCCAGGAGCCAGGAACTTCATCTGGATCTCCACGTGTGTGCAGGGTCCTAAGTACTTGGCCGTCTTCCTCTGCTTTCCCAGGCCAGCAGAAAGTAGAACAGAAGCAGAGCACTGAAACAGGAGCTGGTGCCCATGTGGGATGCTGGCATTGTAGGTGGTGACTTAGCCCCTTATACCAGAACACCAGCTGCAGGAGTTTCTGAAACCCACCCATGCCCAGACATGAGCTGGGGTGCCAACAACTTACCACAGGAACCCAAACCTGTCCAGCACAAGGTCTTCACTGTAGTAGTTTTCATCTCCGATATAAAAAATGGGCCTTCGACAGGGTCCCTGCAGTCAAAAGGGCGGACCCAGGTCAGAAGTCAAGGGTGCTCAAGGTCAAGGACAGCTGAGTCACCCCTCTTCTTTTTCTGTCCTCATGGATGGCAGGGTCAGTGATCACAGGCACAGCCAATGAGACAAGGGATCCATTCCCTCCCCCAGCCACCTGGCCTGTACCTTTTCATACAGACGGATGACCTGAGCACGCTCCTTGTCCCTCAGGGTCTTCAGGATGGCCCAGTCACGTCTGTAAGATACATAAGCAAGTGTGACCCAACACAGGTGAATCTACAGCTCTCCATGCCCCAGGATTTGTCCCCATGGTCAGGGGCGAGGACCCCCAGCAGTCAGGCAGAAGGCACCTGGTGGCCAGTTCCCAGACAACAGGGTAGAGGGGTGGTGGTGCAGGGACAGCCTCTCTCTGGCTTCCTAGGAATGAGACCCCTCTTCTAGGTGGGCATCCACACCCAGGAGTCACCCTGTCCCTTTCAGGCTTCCTGCATCCCTGGGGCTCTCAAAGCCGAACCCACTGCCCCCCACTGTACCCCCAGCTGCAGATAAGAGTGGAGCAGAATAGGTGATTGTGGTCCCACAGAGACTCAAACACACCCACTCATTCACACTCAGTGCATAACACAGTGTAGGACTGAGGGGGCTGTATACATACCCTGCCCATAGGGGCAGCCATGAAGGCTCAGTGGTGTCACCCATGAACATAGGATTGGGAGACCAGGGACACCCACCTGGGAGTGACTGTCCCCATACCATAGCACGGGCAGAGAGTAAGTCCCACTCACCTCAAATGAGAATCCATTTGGTACTCCAAATATGTCTCCTGCTTCAGCCACCAATACCTGAATAGGTCGGCAGTCGGCAGACTACTGGCCACTTTGGCCTAACCACCCAGAGGGTGCACCTCTCAGCGACTGTGACATCACAGAATGCTGCCAGCCACTCACAAGTGGAGTCTCATATGGCAGGGGGGTCAGAGTCTTAAGTACCACCTTCATGAAACACCACCAGAGATTGGCCCTGTGGCTTCTCCAGGGCCAGGTTAAGAGCTGAGGCTGGGGTGCCTTGGAACCAGGAGTGCCAGTGCCCCCCAGTGCCAGTGCCTGCTGGAAAGTTCCCATGTCCCATTAGACCTGCCCCTCTTTCACTTCTTCCTCTATAGTTTGATTCCAGAACAGCTGTAAAGGCATCTTTACTTGAGTATATGGTAGCAAAGGGAGTTCACACATGCCTGTGCTCTAACTGAAGTCCTCTCCCCCATGCCTGTTGTTGTAATGACCATATGTGGGGAACCACAGGGATCCACCTCCTGTCCTACAACTGGCCCCACCCCAGCACTGCCAACTCCAGCACTTTGTTCCCCCCATCCCTGGTACTTTCGGTGTTGGGCACAGGGAGTCCTGTTGGGATAGAGAGGAGGGGAGCGGCCAGCTGAGCACTGCTTGCCTGGACCTCAAACCAGCCTGGCTTGACTATGCAGAGCAGGAGCCAGGGCCTGGCCCTGGACACTGAGTAGAGGCTCAGGCATGAATAGCTGTGACTGCCCAGTGCCAGTCCTCAACCCATAAGCAGGTGACACTGGCCAGGTGCTGAGCACAAGGACAGGTACTGCACATGTGGGCAGGAGAGGCCTCAGGCCTGCAGCCCCTAGGGTGCTCACTGCCAGGATGGCCAGCTATGGGAGATGCAGCAGACACTGTCAGCAACAGCTCAGTCCTGCCAGCACCGGAGGCACCATCACAGTCACCACTGGTTCCACAGAGGCCAGACACCCCAGCGCGTTGGGTCCAGGCTCCTGGAGTCTGGCTTAGTCTGGGTGCCTGAGGTTTCCTCCTGCCCCGCCCCCCCTGGGGAGCGGGGCTACCTTCTATGTGGGTTGTCCCTATGTTCGTCTGTGTATGTGACACAGATATGATCAGGGAGGCTCCCCATCTAAGGAGTCACAGAGAAAGTTCAATGTTTGCTTTTCTCAACTTGGCAATGACCTAAAAAGCCAGGAAGTAGGTAAGATTCTAGTTCAGGATTGCTTTCAAAGTGAAAATGAAAGCCCCTGACAGGATGGAGCCTGAAGGTGGAGTTCCTCCAGAGTGTGCATTGGATTTCAGGAAATCTTGGAGGGTTAAGGGCTCCCTGACCCTCACTCTGTTGTTTCACTGGGAAGCATTGCTCTGGTGGATGCTTTCCCAGATGGGAACCTAGGAAGACCTTTGGCATTGCTGGTGTCTCATCAGTTAAGAAATAGCTAAGCAATTCCTGTGTTGCCTACTTGTACATGTTATCTTCTGACCACAAATAAGGGACAGATGACAACACTCCCGACACATTCATGGCATGTGCCAACATGGGACAGTGATGATATATTGACTGAGGCGGCTACGGCTCCTTAAGGCTTATCTCTGTCCCTGTACTTTCCCTCCCCTCCATCACAGCTGAACAGAATACTTGCTTGTGATCTCATGTCCCACACTTTGCATCTACATTCACACCTGCCATTTAGCACAGTATAGCAGTGAAGTAGTTGTATACATGTGCTGCCCACATGTCCTTCAGGGACAGCCCTGAAGGCTCAGTGATGTCACCCATGGACACAGGATTGGGAGACCAGGGACACCCACCTGGGAGTGACTGTCCCCATACCATAGCACGGGCAGAGAGTAAGTCCCACTCACCTCAAATGAGAATCCATTTGGTACTCCAAATATGTCTCCTGCTTCAGCCACTAATACCTGAATAGGTCGGCAGTCGGCAGACTACTGGCCACTTTGGCCTAACCACCCAGAGGGTGCACCTCTCAGTGACTGTGACATCACAGAATGCTGCCAGCCACTCACAAGTGGAGTCTCACATGGCAGCAGTTAGGATCCTAAGCCCCACCTACCTCAAAAGCCACAAGAAGACTAAATTCTTGAGCTGGTTTTCCAATTAATGAGTTTGAAGGCCTTTTAGGGAAACTTGGGGAACTCCCTGCTAGACTGCAGCTCTGGATAGTGAACACCAAGACCTGGGGCTAGGAGCAGGCCAGACCAGGCTAGGCTGCACCACCTGTTGACACATATGTGGGTATGGTCTTAGAGCATGCTGGGCAGGATCAGTCCAGAGAACACACTGACACGAGCGAGAGCCAGGACAGGGTGCAGGCCAGGCTGGGTTGGACCTCAACACCTGCCAATTGACATGAGAGCTGGGAGTGGGTCAGCCTGGGCTATGCTGCTGCACCTGCCCATGAGAGCTGGTACTGGAGGCTGGCAGGGATGAACCAGGTTGTAACACCTGCTGGCAAATGCTGAGACTGGGAATTGGAGGTTTGAGGCTAGGCTGCAGCGTCTACTGGCTCACATAAGACCTGGGGCTGAGAGTGGGCCTGGTAGGGGAATTCTGGGGACTCCCTTGCAGGGCTGCTAATTCCACTGCTGAGTGTGAGAGTTGGGCCTGGGGCCAGCCAGTCTGTGGGCAGGCCAGGCTGGGATAGGCCTCAGCATCCCCTGATGTTCTCAAGAGCCAGGATGGATGTGGGCCAGCCAGGTTAGGCCACAACACCAGCTGGCAAGTGCTCAGACTGGGTGCAAGTCATGCCAGGCTGGATTGTAGTACTCCCCAGTAGGTGCAAGCTCTGGGGCTGGGAACAAGCCTGCAGGGGAACTGTGAGAACTGCCCTCCTAGGCTGTTCTGCCGCTGGTGAGCACAAAGACCAGGGCTGGGGGTGGGACAGGCTGTACAAGGTGGTGGAACCTGTTGTCATACATGAGGGTTGGATTGGGTAAACTAAGCCACAGCACTTGTGGGTGTGCATGAGAGCCAGGTGGGATGTGTGCTGGGCTGGACTAGGCTGCAGCAGAGGCTGGCATGCACAAAAACTAGGGCTTGATATGGGTCTTGTGGGGGTTATTGGGGTCACCCTGACTAGGTCACAGCACCTGCTGATATACATGAGTCTGGCAGACTGTTTGGGTTGAATCGCAGTGTCCATCAGTTCATGCGAGTTATACTGCTGGGGCAGAACTGACCAGGCAGCTGCACCTACTGATATGTGCATTTGTTGGTGCAGGTGATGGACTGAACCTGACCCAGGCTGCTACACACACGAGTCCAGTCTGTGGTCACCCTTGCTGAGGTTTCGTGAGGGACTCCCCAGCTGGACCACTGGACTCAGACTTCAGTCACAGGGAAAATCACAAGATGTGTGGGCTGACCTTGGAGTTAATGTATCAAGACTTGATGGCTGACACTTGTGCAGTGGACAGCATGCCCAGATACACACAGGGAACATGATAGCCAGCTCATCTTGGCCAGCAGGGGATGTAGACTGCCTTGTCAGAGAATGGAAACCAGAACAACTGGACAATTTTCTTGGCCAAGTTTTGTGGCATGTTTCGGGGTCTGTGGATGCACTAAGGTAAACTTTGTCAACCAGTAGACCTTAAAATGACTTTCTCAATCTGGAGACCAACAACTTCTCAGAACCATCAAGAACAGTCAAGTAACAGCCTCTACATTTTTCTACGTATCAGGGTCTTTAAGGTATCATTAAAGGACCACCCCCTATCCCCAGTTGCTGATGTAGTTTGACAGCAAGAGCAGCCTGCTCCCCTGACTCCCCTGTGGATACAGGAGAAAAAAAAAACTGAAACAAAAAAGCTGTGTGGGCTGTGATGCTTGATAAGTGCCTCCTTCAGACACCATTGGCCGCCTCCTTGTATCCCTGGAGGACTGATATGTGTCTCACCTGCTGTCCTGAGAGAGAAGGAAAAAGCCATGTCCTACCCTGTTTGCTTAAATAAAAACACAATAAACAAACAAAGTGCTTTTATTGTTGCGATTTGTGATTATTTAAAAGAAGTTTACCTATTTTCCTTTATTCAAAAGGCAGTGAGAGAAACAGAGAAAGCGAGAGTGAGAGAGAATGTCTACCAAAGTCAGGACAAGGCTAGGTCAGGACACAGGAACTCCATCTCCCACACGGATGGGGACTCAAGTCCTCGCAGGGTGCACGTGATTAGGAAGCTGGATTAGAAGTGGAGGCAGCTGGGGGTGGCGGACCCAGTGGGACTCAGTCGCCTGGCTTAGGTCCTTGGGCTCAGCTGCAAGAATACACCCTCCTCAGTAGAAACGGCGGAGCAGTGGATGCAGACCCTGACGTAGATGGAGAACATGGCAGCCCATTTGGTACCTCGGCAGAAGAACAGAGCACATCGGACAACTCTCCCAGCCAAACAATAGCAAAAATCTTGGTGAATGGAGACTTGAGGTTGACCATATCAGCTAACGAACATTGGGAGGACTGCATCATTCTGGATCAGTGAAATTGACAGTATTTCAGAACTGTCCAAACCACTTGCACAGGACCCTCGGAACATGCACCACATCAGGTTCTGGCTTGGTATCAGGTGGCAGTTCCCTATCCCTGGGTACTGGCACATTAAGGAAGCTGGGTGTGGCTTCCTTCTTTATCTCTTCCTTTCCCCCAGAAACAACATGAAGAAATAGCAAATTTAGAAGTAATGATTTCACCCATTTATTCCTAACCTTAGATCATTTCCATCCTGATCAACCATGTAATCATCATGAAAAAAGAAGTAGAGGCAGGGCTTGATCCCAGGCACCTTGACATGGGATCGTAGATGTCCCCAGCAATGGCTTAACTTGCTGTATCACAACATTTTCCCAGGAAACTTCTTTTTAATTGTTGTCTACCAGCCACCTTGACATTGATTATTCAATAAGACAAATAGGAATGAGTGTTGTGGCACAGCAAGCTAAATCACCAACAGTCGGATCACCCCATCCCAAATCAGGATGTCTGGTTTGAGTCCCACCTCCCCTATTTATCAAGTGTCCTCCTAATGTGCACCCTGGGAAGCAGATGATAGCTCAAGTACCTGGGTCCGTGCCACCCATGAGTGACCCTAGCTTTGTCCTAGCTCTCACAGGTATTTGGGGAGGGGACCAGCAGATGAAGAATCTATTTTCTCTTTGCCTTTCTAATAAGTACTGTCCTATGAATTTTCCTTAGGATTCTGACTCGAGGGTTGTCATTCTTGTTCCCTTCATTGGGATTTCTGTTGGCTGATGTGAGATTGTACAGCCACTGGTCAGCAGAGGAAACTGGAGAGAAGTGTGCCAGGAGGCTGGTGGGGAACTGGGAGGGCCAAGAATGAATCCTAAAGGGTGCTGTTATCGGCATGGAGGTCACCATGGCCTTAAACAGAGGGCAAACATGGGAAAGTGAGGACTATTAGTGGGCCCCACTCCTCAGGTGCCAGACTCCATATGACTAGGCAGATGAAGAAGCACAGCCTTCGCCTCCATGGGAACAGCTCAAGTCCGCAGCCCCCAGGCTGGCTGTGCCACAAGTACCTTCTGGGGCTCGGCCAGTATGGGTCACCGAGGCCCAAGGCCCAAGGGGCTCTGTCAGGGGGACCCCAGCTCGTCAGGAATCTGAGCATGATCCTCACCCTATCTCCAGGCCAGTGCAGCCCTCAACATGCTTTTCCTAAAGAGAATGATCAGATGGAATGTTTTAAGAAATATTTTGTTTATTTGAAAAGCAGAGAGAGAGATAAAGAGGCAGAGAAGAATCTTCTACCTACTGGCTCACTCCCCAGTGCCTGCAGTGCCCAGGGCCAGCCCAGGCCAAAGCCAGAAGTTCAGAACACAGTCCACATCTCCCCATGTGTGGCAGGGAGCAGCCTCTTGAGCCTCCACCTGCTGCCTCCCAGTATGCACGTCAGCAGGCAGCTGGAATGGAGACCAGAGACTGGACCCAAACCCAGGGATTCTGCTGCAGAATGTGGCCTCCCAGGTGTTGTCAAACACCCACCCCTTCTTTTTTTATTATTATTATCTTTATGTAGTTGATTAGGGCACAAAGGGTCAAGGGCTACGGGAAAGTGGGTAAGACCATTATTTCCACATTTTTTTCTGTATCTGGGGTAAGGAGGGAAATAAAGGGAGAAGCCCCACCTAGCCTCCCACCCCGTCCCAGGGTCCCCGACTCAGGACATGCTCCAAGGGCACTGCTCAAGTGGTCTTAATAGTTCAACAGGTTTGAGTTGCTGCCAATCTCACCATTCCAAGCACAATAAAAATCTCTCCAGAACCCACTGGCTGACATAGTCCACCTTAGAGTCTCCATTTGCCCAACATTTTCACTGCCAACACATGGCTGGGGCAGTTGATTGGTTTGTTCTATCCTCCGTCCTCTGTTGTAATACCAGGTGTCCTCTATAGGTTCCGATGGACTGCCATATCCTCCATGTGCACCTGGATATGCTGCCCACTGCTCCATCTGAGCCTCCGAGGAGGCTCAGCTTTGACAGTTGCACTCCATGATCAAACCATGGAACCTGCAATTCTCTTCATGGTTGGGGTTCTGAGGTCAGTAGTTCGGGTGGAGGGATCCCCAAAGAAACTTCCTTTGAGGTGATCCCAGACCTGATTCTTGTGTGTGCATGCCAATACAGGGTCCGGCACAGTCTGTTACTCCAATCAGCTTATGCATATGCTGACGATTGCACATGCTGGGTCAGTTCTGTTTCCAGCCCAGTCTTCCATACAAACCAATGGGTGTTGCAGTCCAGGCTGATTCTGCCCACCACACACTTGGCCCTCACGGAAACCAGTGGGAGCTGCAGCCTAGTTGGAGCAATCCGCAATAACCCCCACAAGACCCGCCCCCTGCCCTGGTTTCCATGCTTGCCAGTATGTACAACTGGGGCCAGTCTGTCCCACATCCCATTCAGCTCTCACGTATGTCAATGGGCATTGAAGTAGTGCAACCCAACCAGCCTCACTATCCTGACCACACACCTGCTGGTGGGTGCCATTCTCTGTCTAGCCACCTTTGTCCCAGTCCTGGTTTTCAAGCTCAGTAGTGGGAGTGGTAACCCAGGAGGAAGGTGCCTACCATTTCCCTACTGGGCCATTTCCACTCCCAGAACATGCACTCTCCAGGTGGTTCTGCAGTTTAACTTGACAGAATTAACCCCCATGCCAGTATCTGCCAGCTGATGATGCAGCAAAGCCCAACCAACCCTTACCCACTCTGACTTATGTTTGTACCAATCGGAACAGTCAACCCAGCCTCGTTTTTCCCTAATTTAGCTCACATGAGCCCCACAGGTGTTGTAGCCCTGTCTGGTCTGATCTGCCCCCATCCCAGCTTACGCTCTCCAGTGGGAGTGGTGGTCCAGCAGGGGAGCCCTCCACAGCCCCCTACAGTTCTCACATGTGCTGATTGGGCGCTGTGGCCCAGTCTGGCATGGCCCATCTTGCCTCAGCATTTACCAGTGGGTGCTGTAGCCTGGCTGGGCCTGGCCCACCCCCAATTCCAGCTCAGGCTGGTGACTCACCCCTTCTTGATGGGGTTTATTACAGCTCTCAATGTTTCCTTTCTTTTAACCTATTTTATATCTAGAGACACAGACATTGATCACGATCATAGAATTCCATCATTTTTCTCTTTGAAAGTTATTTATTTTCATTGGAAAGGCAGATTTATAGAGAGAAGGAGAGCCAGAGAGAAAAATCTTCCATCCGCTGGTTCATTCCCCAAGTGGGCACAATTGCCAGAGCTGAGCTGATCCAAAAGCAGAAGCCAGAAACTTCCTCCTGTTCTCCCAAGTTGCTGCAAGGTCCCAAGGCTTTGGGTTGTCCTCTATTGCTTTCCCAAGCCACAAGTAGGGAGCTGGATTCATGTATGTCATGATCATGACTAGGGAAGGAGGGGAGATTGAGTTCCCACATCTGCTGCTTCTCTCCCCCAAATGGCTGCCATGGCAGCAGTAGGCCAGACCGAAGCCTGGGGGCTGGAACCCCATCGGGATTTCCCCTGTGGGTAGCACATCCCCAAGTCCTTGGGCCAAGTATCACTGTCTCCGTCTGACAGCAGTTGGAGCTGGGACAGGGACGCGAGTTGCTGCGGCCTGGGCATGCCGCTGGGGATGGCGCCTGCGCAGTGCTCTGGGACCCGGATGAGCGCCATGTTGGGTCCAGCAGAGTGTCCGGTGGTCGCGCAGGAGTGAGCACCGGGTCCACTACCTTGGACCTGGACGGGCTGTGAGGAACCTCCCTGGACGAATGTGGGCTGAGCCTGGGAAGCAGCAGCGTGGCCAGGGTCAGCTGGAGCAGGTGAGGCTGTGTCTGTGGGGCCCGGGAGGCTCCCAGGGCTTCTGGGGCTTGGCCTGGTGGAGCGGCCCAGGCCTCCTTCCCACAGTCTGAGTCCAGGGCCGCGCTCAGGGCCTCACAGAAGCGCCTCTGTGCGGGAGGCTCCCAGGGAGCGGCTGCAGGCATTGGTGTGCCCGGGCCTGTGCGAGCCTGAGGTTGGCCTGGTCGGGTGGGCAAGGGGGCATGGGTGTGTGAGGGGGCACGTGGCTAGAGGGGACATGGGGGACAGGGAGAGGAGGGAGGGAGGAGGGGGAGAGAGGGAGATGGGGAAGGAGAGACAAGGGGAGACAGGTGGGGAAAGGGAACCAGGGCAAGGAATGGGGTATTGGTGTATATGTATGTGTGTATTTATGCATGCTTATGTATATATACATGTGCTTATAAAGGTGTATGTGTAATTATAAATATGTGTATATTTACGAGTGTAAGTATGTGTTTTACGTAAGTATATGTGTATGTATGAATGTTTAGGGGTATGTATTTAGATGTATTTGGTTAAGTATTATATAGATATTTACATAGGTATATGTGTTTATGTGTAGCTATTTATGTAATCAACAAATAGTTACGTGCGCACATACATTCATGCAGTCCTATATACAATATGTTGTGTTAAATCTTTAATTTCCCTCTGGCCTGTATATTTTATATTTATATTCACAGTATATGTGTTATCTTGTTAATGTGCTATTTTTTAAAATATATTTTTATTTTGACTTTTGAATTATGTGGTACAATTTCGTATAGGCTGGGATTCCCCCCCAAACTCCCACCCCCATGAGATTTTTCCAATTTTGTTACAATAGTGTATAATGTGCTATTAATTGTTGAACCAGTTGCCACTTGTTTGTTGCCTCTGATGTAGAATTGAATTCAGGATGCAACTGATCTTTGTTACCTTGCCCTTCTACCTCCTGATCTTGTTCATATCACCTCTTACCCCCAGCAGCTCTTTAGTTAATCCTTTTGAAGTCCCTGTAGGTAACCATGTCCTCAGCAAATTCAGGGAGTTTTACCTTTTGCTTTCTTTCTTTTTTTTTTTTTTAAAGATTTATTTACTTTTATTACAAAGTCAGATATACAAAGAGGAGGAGAGACAGAGAGGAAGATCTTCCATCCGATAATTCACTCCCCAAGTGAGCCGCAACAGCCAGTTCTGTGCCGATCCGAAGCTGGGAACCAGGAACCTCCTCCAGGTCTCCCACACGGGTGCAGGGTCCCAATGCATTGGGCCGTCCTCAACTGCTTTCCCAGGCCACAAGCAGGGAGCTGGATGGGAAGTGGAGCTGCCGGGATTAGAACTGGCGCCCATATGGGATCCCGGGGGTGTTTAGGTGAGGACTTCAGCCGCTAGGCCACGCCGCCGGGCCCAGCTGCTTTTTAATCTGTATTATTCCCTTATGTCTCTCCTGCCTTATTCTACTAGGTTGGTCCCCTACTGCAATGTTAAATATAAGCAATGATAGTGGCTTATCTTTTATGTAATCTAAGGTCAAACCAATGTGTTTTTGGTTGTCACCATGTAAGTATACTAACCATAGGTATTTGTTTTTTTCAAATCTGCATTTGGGTAATTTGTGCATGTCTTTCATATTTTCTTTGTTTAGTCATTTACATGTATACTAGGTTAGTTTTTGTAGCTGAATTAACTGCCGTTCTTATTGCTTTCTGAATTCAGATGGTGTACCCTGTTTTCTGATTTCCAAGCACTGAGAGGTTTTTCCGGTTATTTCTGTTAATGGTTTCTATTTCATTGCATTTAGTTAAAGAATATAGTATATGATTTTAATTTTTTTTAGTTCATTAGTTTATTTTATCCAGTATGTGGTCTATGTTGGTAAATGGCTCATATGAACTTGAAATGAGTATATATGTTCTGCTATTGTTGAATTGGGGTTTCATAGGTGTGAATAGGTCCAGTTTCTGGATGCGGTGGTTGAGTTCTTCAATGTCTTTGCTAATTCTATGCCCATTAATATTATTATTTGTTGTTGGGGGAAAATATTAATAACTGCCTGCAATTATAAATGAGTATATTTCTTCCTCTTTTCTCTTAGTTTTTGTATTTTGTATGTCAGAGATCTGTTGTCAGGAGCAAGCATGTGCTTCATTCAGGGTGTTTCCTTCATGGTGAATTTGCCCTTGCTTTGTTGTGTAAGCTTCACCTATGTTTCTAGTGGTTTTCTTTGCTCTGCAAACTGCTTTTTCGGAAGTGAGTACAGACACTTGAATGTTGTTTCAAAAGATTTGGTTGCTGAGTCTTTTTCTCTTAACCCAACTACAGTGTTAGAGTTGTCTCCTTTCCTTTTGTGATTCCTCTCTGCGGGAGTGGCCTTGCTGTGACATTTAACATATTATTCCTTTACTCTGAAATTCCTTAGATTCTGTTGCTGTACATGACATTGTGCTGTGGGAGAATGGAGATAATTCTAGCTCTTTCCCAGAAATGATTGTTTTTTATTTCCTTTCTTTCCCCTCCAGTTGTTCTGATTCAAAATATCTAAAACAGTGGAGAGACGTAATGGGCACTCAAATGCTTGTCTAGGAAGAAATTTTTCAGTTATTCCATTTATGCGTGATGTTAGCTCTGTGTGGATTTTTCAAGGAAGATTGATACAAATCTGGGGTTTATCTTCTATTATTATTTTGTTGAGTATTTTTTTTTAATATTATGGAGGACGATAAATTTAATTTTTTTTAAAGATTTATTTATTATTATTGGAAAGCCAGATATACAGAGAGAAGGAGAGACAGAGAGGAAGATCTTCCATCCGATAATTCACTCCCCAAGTGAGCCGCAGTGGCCGGTGCTGCGCCGATCCAAAGCTGGGAACCTGGAACCTCTTCCAGGTCTCCCACGCGGGTGCAGGGTCCCAAGCTTTGGGCTGTCCTCGACTGCTTTCCCAGGCCACAAGCCGGGAGCTGCATGGGAAGTGGAGCTGCCGGGATTAGAACTGGCACCCATATGGGATCCCGGCGCGTTCAAGGCGAGGACTTTAGCCGCTAGGCCACGCCGCCGGGCCCGATAAGTTTAATTTTTATCATCATGATTATAATGACATTGTTCTGTATTGTGGCATGTGTTTTAAAACAAATTTTGAAAAACCTTATATGAAAGGCGTTAGGTTTTGTCAGGTAGCTTTGCTGTCAGTGGAGGTGATTTGAAGGTTTAGAATTTTTTATTCTGTTTGATTGATTACCTGGATTGATTTTTGTCCCATATCATCCTTGCATTCCTGGAGGAACTCTGAGTGGTTCACCATTTGTACACATTATATTATGCTGCTGTGTTATATTTGGTAAATTCTGTTTAGCAATTTGGTATATATACATAAATGATACTTTTTAAATTTTTAAAATTTTGTTTTTACTGTTGTTTACTGAGAGGGATGTATGCCCATTGGGGGTTCTGATAAGGGTGAGGAGGGTCAGGTATGGAGGAAGGTAAGTGAGACAAATGTTTCAAAAACTTTTTTTTCTGTTGTTTCTGCAAGACATGAGGGAGCAGGACTGCTCTGTGTAGTCAAACTGCATCAGCACCCAGGGTTAGGGGATGCCTTAGACACCCCGATGAGAAGAGGGTTCTGAGAGTGTTACTTGAGAGGTTTGGGTAGTTCTGAGAAGTTGTTGGTTTCATTGCTCTAGGGTTGAGAAAATCTTTCCAATGTCTGTTGGTTGACCATGTTCACTTTAGTGCATTCACAGACCCAGGAAATTGCTGCAAAGCTTGGCCAGGAGAATTGTCCAACCTGTTCAGCTTTCTATCCTATGACAAGGCAGTCAACATCCCCTCCTGGCCTAGATGAGCTGGATGTCATGTCCCCTGTGTGCATCTGGGCATGTTGTCCACTGCATAGGCATTGGCAACTGAGGAGGCCCGGTTCTGATAGATGGGCTTAAAGGTCAGGCAAAACATCCTGTAAATTTTTTTTTCCTGTGGCTGGAGCCTGAGTGCCCCAAGAAACCTTGTTTTGGGTGGTCTCAACACTTGATCCTTATGTGAGCTAGTGGAGGCGGAGTCAGGTTCAGTCTGTCACCTGCACCAACCCTGGAACATACCAGTGGACATAGTTCCCTGGTCAGTTCTGGCCCAGCTCAACCAGCCCACCACAGAACTGGTCCTCACACATACCAGCAAGTGCCACACCTAGTCAGGGTGACTCCCAGTAACCCCACCAGGCCTGCCTCCACCCCTGGTTTTTGTGCATGCCAGGCTGTAGTATGGGCCAGCCTAGCCCAGTCCACATCCCGTCCAGCTCTCATGTATCTCCATGAGCGCATGAGCGCCATGGCTTAGCTCAGCCTACCTGCTTCCATGCCTAATCCTCACTGATGCCAATGCCTTGTCCAGCCTGTCCTGCCCACAGCTCTGTTCTTGTGCTCACCAGTGGTAGGTACAGCATAGCAGGACAGTGCCACAGTTCTCCTGCCTGACATGGTCCTAGTCCCATGTCTTATGAGTCCCGGGGGGTGCTGCAATCTAGCCTGACATGACTCACACCCAGTTCTGGCACTTGTCAGCTGGTGCTGTGGCCTAGTCTGATAGACCCACATCCATTCTGGCTCTTGTAAAAGCATCAGTGGGTGCTGAAGCCTAGCACAGTTTGGTCTGCCTCCAGACCCAGCCCACACACATGCCAGTGGGCGCTGCAGCCTTGCCCAGCTAGGTCCACCCACAGTCCCGTCTCTTATACTCACCAGTGGAATTACAGCCCAGCAGGGTAGTCCCCATAGTTGCCCTACCAGACTTGTTCCCAGTACCCGGGTCTTACACGTGCCAGCAGGTGTTTCAACCCAGACTGGCATCGCTTGCCCACAGTTTCAGCTCTTGTTGGTAGCTTAGCCGAGTCAGGCATGACCAACGCCCTATTCTGACTCTCCTGTGTATCAGTGGGTGCTATGGCCTGACCCAGCCCAGCCTGTTCCCAGACCCAGCCACATGTATGCCAATGGGTACTGAAGTCTTTCCTGGCCTTAGCTGCCCCAGCCTCAGCTTTTATGTTCCCTAGTGGGAGCTGTGGCCTCGTAGGAGAATTATCCAAGTTTTCAAACCAGGCCCGCTCCCAGCCCTGAATCCCATCACCACCGCAGCTACAGGCCAGTGCTACAGACCCACAGAGGCAAGCTCACAATTCCCCAACAGAGTCTTCCCCTAGATCTTCTATGTTATTTAGTCCGGCCCAGGTTTCTGCCACGGACAGGTACGTTGGCCTGACCCAGACATGCCCTCCGGTTTTCCCCCTCTAAACTGCTCCATCTCAGCTCCCTGACCTACCCACTAGTACAGTGGCCCAGTCTTTGAAAGACCCCAGAAGTCATTTCTCCCCCGTTGAACCTGCCTTCACGTGATCCCACTGCAGTACATCTGTAGATCCCCTTCTGGCAATGTGTAACCCCCCTCCCCGCCGAGGGGGAAGGGTGATGTGTCCCACCCTGGCATTCTTTGTCTACCTCACATATCTTTAAGAAGCAACTTTACGGGCAAATTGGAATACTTAACACAAATTTGGCATTAACCAGGCCCAGAATGCCTGGCAGCTATTCGCTGCTTTTCTCCCAGCAGTATTAACACTTGCCCAGGTATAAGGCAGCCTGGATATTTGCCTACTGCTGGGACATAATTGCTACTTCTGTATAATTTACTTTTTAGTATCCTTTTTTATTTTGGCATCAGGATAATGCTTGCCTGCTAAAATAAGGCGGAAAGTTTTTTCTTCTTCGACTCCCTCCTTTGAAGGGTTTATGACTCATGGGTTTTAATTATGCCCTAAATGTTTGGAAGTATTCATTAATAAAGTCGTCTGGCTTTGAGTTTTTTTTTTTTCATGGGGTTTTTCGTACTAATTCTGTCTCTCTGCAGGTTACAGTATCTTCAGGATTTTTTTAAAAAAGATTTATTATTATTATTATTATTATTATTATTATTGGAAAGCCGGATATACAGAGAGGAGGAGAGACAGAGAGGAAGATGTTTCACTCCCCAAGTGAGCCACAATGGGCCGGTGTGCGCCGATCCGAAGCTGGGAACCAGGAACCTCTTCCGGGTCTCCCACGCGGGTGCAGGGTCCCAAAGCTTTGGGCCGTGCTCGACTGCTTTCCCAGGCCCCAAGCAGGGAGCTGGATGGGAAGTGGAGCTGCCACCCACTTCTGGCGCCCATATGGGATCCTGGGGCATTCAAGGCGAGGACTTTAGCCACTAGGCCACGTCGCTGGGCCCAGGATTTTTGTTTTTATTGAAATTGGCTTTTAGCAGTTTTTGTCTGTTTTGGAATGCATCTATTTTATCTGTATTGTCTAAAGTCTTAAAGTATTGGTTCATGATTTTTTCAAAAGTGTTCACTAATCTTTCCTTTTTTCCTCCTTTTTCCTCATTCTACTTGCTTTACTATTTATGCACTGGTTATTTTGAGATTTTTGATTTTGAGATCTGTATTCTTTGGACACCCACAGCAGTGTAGTTCCTCATGTACTGTCAACGTGAAAACCTGTAACGACATCCCCCCTACTGGGGACATAATGAAGGAAATGAAATATTTTTTTTAAAGATTTATTTATTTTTTATTACAAAGTCAGATATACAGAGAGGAGGAGAGACAGAGAGGAAGATCTTCGGCCCGATGATTCATTCCCCAAGTGACCGATGCGAAGCCAGGAACCAGGAACTTCTTTCCAGGTCTCCCACACGGGTGCAGTACTGGGTCGTCCTCGACTGCTTTCCCAGGCCACAAGCAGGGAGCTGGATGGGAAGTGGGGCTGCCGGGACTAGAACTGGCGCCCATATGGGATCCCGGGGCATTTAAGGTGAGGACTTTAGCCGCTAGGCCACGCTGCCGGGCCCCTGGAATGAAATTTTTTTTAGAAAAAGATTTATTTATTTTTATTTGTTTTTTAATACAATTTTTTTATTGATTACATTGCATTATGTGACACTGTCTCATAGACTCTGGGACTCCTCCCCGTACCCACCCGCCATGATGGATTCCTCCACCTTGTTGCTGTATTACATTTCTAATTCAGTCATGATTCTTTCATTGCAGGCATAGAGTCCAGCATCTTATTGTCCAGATAAATTCAACAGTTTCTTGGGGAGACCATCTGTGGTCTGAAAGGAGAGCTGGCAGAATATCATCCTGATTAATTAAAAGTCACAACATAACATGAACAACAATTTACAACATTATGGAATTAATTGACATGGTATTGAGTAACAAATATGTTAAAAAGTACAAGTTCTTAACCAAATCCTGTGATTACTTCATTGACATTTCAATTTTAGTTTATACACAGAACTGGCTGCTATACACCTTAAAATGGCTATAGGGTACTATTCAGCTGTCTCGTGTCTATTTTCATTTTAGCATTCAGCAGTTTACAGTGTTGAAGCTTAGTTTAGCTAAACTTGGCAGATTTTGGGATAGTCTAAACTGGCTTATAACTCTAACAAGGCATATGTCAACAGTTGAGGTGCAGAACAGTTTTAGGAGGGGTGTGTAGAGAAATCTTCAATACCTTAGTAAGGAGTAACTAATCTTTGTGTCCTAGCTAGTAAGGCATGTGTGAGTCCATGCTGACTGTTTCCTGTCTGGTTCCAAGCTTTCCTTGTTGTCTATCTATTCCAATGTGTGTGTGAGAGATTTATTTTTATTTGAAAGGCAGATTTACAGAGAGAAGGAGAGACAGAAAAATCTCCCATCCACAGGTTCACTCCTCAAATGGCCACAACAGTCAGAGCTGAGCTGTTTGAAATCAGGAGACCCCTCTTGATATCCAATGTAGGTGCAGTGTCCCAAGACTGTGGACCATCCTGCTTTGCTTTCCCAGGTCACAAGCAAGAAGTTAGATAAGAAATGGAGCAACCAGAACGCAAAGCTGCACCCACATGGGATCCTGGCACTTGTAAGGAGAGGATTAGCCACTTGAGCCTGGAAATGAAATCTTTATATCTAAACAGATACCCACATGCCTGTGTTTATTGCAGCCCTGCACAGAGTTGCCAAGATATTCAGTAAACCAAGCTACTTATATGTGGATGAAAGGATAAAAGCGTATGATATATGTGTCCACAGAAAAGGTGAAGGCCAGTCCTTTGATATCACGTATATGGGCCACAAGGACACTACATTAAGTGAAAGAAGCCGGACACAGAAAGACACACACAGCACTTAGTCTTACTCATTTCCTAAGCGGGATGTAGTATACTGACTGCACAGAGGGGTGAAAGGAAAGTGAGAACGAGATTTGGAGGAGCCTGTGGGAGGAAATATAAGCAGAGAGGCAGGTATTGAGGACTGGCCTCTGGGAGTGCACAAGATGCTGCAGGTCTGAAGGACAAAGGGGTGAGATGGAGAGATGAGACAGGGCAGGGACAGGACTAAGTCATGTGACTACACGTTGTCGTACTGATGCTAGTCACTCCTTCAGGTCAGGGGTCCCTGGCTGACACAGAAACAAATCTGCCTGCCCATGCTTACAAGGCACTCAGGAGCCTGGGTTTAGAGGACATTTTCCAAGAAAATTTTCCTTTTGATACTTTAAAGTATACAAAAGTTCCTATGACACCCTGTACTGAGTCAGCCACTAACAGAACATTCCTGGGAACTTTGCATCCTCGCAGGTCTCCCCTTTTAAAACCTCTCCAAGTGAGTGGAGAGAGTGTTTCATTCCCCCCTCTTTTTTTAAAATAAGATTTATTTATTTTATTTTGAAAGGCAAATTTATGGAGGGAAGGAGAGAATGATAGGGAGAAAAAGATCTGCCATCTGTTGTTGGTTCACAGTCCAGATGGCCACAGTGGTCAGATCTGAGCCAATCTGATGCCAGGAGCCCGGATTTTCCTTCTGGCCTTTCATGTACATCTTTCAGTTGAGTTCAGGAGTCCTTGTCTGCTGTTTTCCTACTCCAACAGCAGGAATCTGGATCAGAAGCAGAAGATTAACATGCTACACCATTGTGCTGCAGCTCCATTTCCTCGTCCTTGGTGCTCCACAACACCCATGTCCCCATTCAGAAGCCTTGCCTCTTGTGTTGGTGGTGGTATGTGAGGGTGCCTCACAGAGTCCACAATAAGCAGAGATAACAGAGAATGTGTATTTTCTGTGAACATTCTGAATACTTATAGCTGACCTGGTTGGTCCACTCTTCTTATCCAAATGTTATGGGAGTGATTGGGCCTTCTCTGGGTGAAACCATCAGGCTTGTGAGTTCACCACTGCTGCACTGGGGGGCACATTGTGATTCATCCGGCAATTTCCTGATCTGATCCTGTAGCAGTGGATGCTGAGCTTCCAGAGTCTCTATCTAGAGTCAGCTGCTTACACAGCAGCCAGCCAAGGACAAGCTCTCCATCCTTGTAGTTTGTAGTAACTGGCAAGGCAGAAAGTGGGGCAGGTGGTCAAGTAGATAAATGAGCTAATAGAATATAATCAAGTCATGTGCTCATGGGTGACGAGTTGTGGGTGCTTCAGAGTGGTGGTTCCAGAAGGCTGTGATGACAAGTTGGCATTTGACTGAGACCTGAATGACTGTGTAAGTGAACAAACAGGGCAGTAACATCTGTTGAGACATGGCCAGGGATTTTGTGAATCTGATTTGATTTAATCCGCCTTTTAAAACAGTACCTGATTGTCACAGAGACCCAGATCTTGCAGCTCATCTGTGACTAGATGGGTGTGAGCCAAACCTTTGTTCTCATTTCATCACCCAAACATATACAAAGTATATATCTGTATACAAAGGGGCTGGTTGTCCAGGGGTTGAGCAGCTCCCTCTCCGTATAGTTCCAGCAGGGATGACAGGACAAAACCAGAGAAAGAAATGGCTGTGTCCCTTTACCTCCCCATCTGAAGTTGGAATAGCCCTCAGTGGGCAAGGCTGTCATACGGGTAGAATCAACTGGTTCAGGGAATCTCACTTGTTTTTTGTTTGTTTGTTTGTTTGTTTTTAAAAAGATTTATTCATTTTATTACAGCCAGATATACACAGAGGAGGAGAGACAGAGAGGAAGATCTTCCATCCGATGATTCACTCCCCAAGTGAGCCGCAACGGGCCGATGCGCGCCGATCCAAAGCCAGGAACCAGGAACCTCTTCCGGGTCTCCCATGCGGGTGCAGTGTCTCCCAATGCATTGGGCCGTCCTCGACTGCTTTCCCAGGCCCCAAGCAGGGAGCTGGATGGGAAGTGGAGCTGCCAGGATTAGAACCGGCGCCCATATGGGATCCCGGGACTTTCAAGGTGAGGACTTTAGCCGCTAGGCCACGCTGCCGGGCCCCAGGGAATCTCATTTGTGCCCTCCTCTACCTGCAGGGATAGCCGGGCTCTACTGAGGAGACACAAGTATATGACAGTTTTTTTTAATCAGTTTTCACTTTTTTTGGTGATTTTTATTACTAATAGTGATTTTATGTTTTATCTTTATTAGTGCGTATTAAGCCTTTTTGTTATAACTTAAATTTACAATTTTATCCCAAAAACAAAACACGGAGATGGGAGGAGGGTAAAATCTAGAGAAAGGAAATATTATATTCTTAGGATTGTAATTACAAGTCAGAATCTGTTAAAACTAATTTTTAGAATTACAAAATCAGTAAAGCATACAGGACTCGGGGAAAAAACTGCAGCTGATTCAGAAAAAAAAAAAAAAAAAAAAAAAAAAAAAAGAACAGAGCAGTTCCCCAGCTCCACAATGACAGTTTGGATGGATGTAAGGCTTGTACCTAGGAGAAACCAGAGTAACAGTTTTGGCTGCATTAACTTCTAGGTCCCTAGGGAGACTCTGACCAAAAAGGAGAAGAAAATAATGTATTTATTTCTGTGATACTTACATCTGTATCAAATTGATCTTAACAAATAGCTGTATTATTATGAGTGTATGCATATAGCTGTCAGATTTGTTGACCACCAGGGAAAGAAAAGTATTGGCTGACTGTTGTAAAAGGGCCTTTATTGGGGGGAAGTCCATTCTCGGGCTTTTCCTCCATGCAGCAGAGAGGTGGAGAGGAAGAGGGGAGCTCTGGGAATGAGTGTGAGATCAGGCAATGGAAGAGGTTGATCCTGTAATCTGTCTCTGGGAGACAGATAAAATTCAGTAATCTGAGGACAGGAGTGTGTTGTGTGAAGCTCCTTAGGAGTCGGGAGAAGGGAGGCTGGATTGTGTGGTGGTGATGGGGCTAGAGTGATGTTAGGGAGAGACAAAACAAGTGTGATGGTCAAGGATTTCCATAGGCGAGTCAAGGGCCCCTTTGGGATATCCTTCGCTGCTTGATAGAGAGGCCTGGCCAGTACTGCAAAGCTGGGGATCCAGTATCTGAAAAACCCTACCAGTCCTCAAGAGGAAAGTATAGGGTAGGCATCCTTGGGTGGTTGGAGGTCATTGGTTAATGCTTGACCAAAAAGATGCGGGCTGTTTATGAACCCTTGTGGGAGGACAGTCCACGTAAGTTGTCACGATTGGGCAGAGTCCATATCCTCTCAGGTGAAGGCAAATAAGTGATAACAGTTTTTATGTAGAGGTATGGTGAAAAACACATCCTTGAGGTCTAGGACTGTTTGGACTGGGTCTGAATCCAAGTTTCAGAGGGCAACTAAGAATAGGGTGAGGACAGTGGCTCCTTCCTGGCATGTGCCCCAGGGACCAGCCCAGCAGACACGGCATGGTTTCTTCTTGAGCCCCTTTCTCCAAGAGACTCACTTTTCCCTGTAATACAGCAGGTAGAACTTCAGGGAATCTGGCAGGGGGAGGCACAGGACTTTCTGGCACAGGAAGTTCACAGGAGAGTCTGGCAGCACCTCCTCTTCCTTCTGTCTTTCCTCTTCCAAGTCATTGCAGCTGTTGTCATCAGAGGAGCTACAAATCTGACTAGCAAAGACCTCTTTGTCAAAAAAGGTAATCATCTCCATATGCCGGCATACTCTCCTCCATTTAAATTTGGACATGCTCTTGAGTCTGTGGCCACTTCTGCTCACTGCCTCTTGGTGAACGACCTTCTTGATGGCACTCCGGATGGCAACACATGCCAAGTCCTGGATGCTGCGAACGGCCAGTGGAGGAAGCTGGAAGAGTCTTGACTTCCCTAACTATGAGGGGCAGGGATGGATCAGTGGGGTGAAGGACACAGCCAGGATCTTCTTGGTCTCCCAAACAGAAGGACCTGTGTGTGTGATCTTGGTCAAGCACAGCTGATTCACTCAGCCAAGTCCTCTTTTCATGATTAGTTTACCACGAGTCGAAGTACCAGATATGATGAGGTAATAGGAGGTCCTTTATTCCAGCTGGGTAGGAACTTTAGTGGAGGTGGAGGGAGTAGAACAGGAAGGAAAATGTCTCCTGCCATAGTGACAAGGTGGAGACTGCTAGGCTAAGGGAAGGAAGAAAGATGGGGGACAGAGGAGATCCAGGTAAAAGGGAAGGGGAAGAGAAGGGCAGCTCTCTTCTTTGGAAGCCATCTGCCTTGCTTCTGTCTGTGTCCAGCTGCCAGTACCACGTGGTTCTCTGACGGCTGCAGCAGGCTTGTCCACCGGCTGTGGGTCACTGCCCAGCATCTGCAAGCCCAGATGGAGGGTCTGTTTTTGGAGTGGAAAGAGCTATTTAGGGACGTTGGGTCAAACCTCTCACCAGCCAGGCTTGCTCATTTTGTGTGATATGTTTGAAAAATCAAAGCAGCTGGGCCCGGCAGCGTGGCCTAGCGGCTAAAGTCCTCACCTTGAAAGCCCCAGGATCCCATATGGGCACTGGTTCTAATCCTGGCAGCTCCACTTCCCATCCAGCTCCCTGCTTGGGGCCTGGGAAAGCAGTTGAGGACGGCCCAATGCATTGGGACACTACACCCGCGTGGGAGACCCGGAAGAGGTTCCTGGTTCCTGGCTTCGGATCGGCGCGCATCAGCCCGTTGTGGCTCACTTGGGGAGTGAATCATCGGATGGAAGATCTTCCTCTCTGTCTCTCCTCCTCTGTGTATATCTGACTTTGTAATAAAATGAATAAATCTTAAAAAAAAAAAAAGAAAAATCAAAGCAGCTTGCAGCTCTTGGCCTGAACATATTTGATTAGCTGGTTCATCCTAAAAGATGGCTCCACAGGGTGAGAGTCCAATGAGGTTAAAAGTTGTGGCGTCCATCTCTGTGGCAGGGGCACCTGTTCTGTATTTAAGTCGGTCACTCCATGGGGCAGTGATTTCCTGGTGTGGCTCGGGGGGTGATTTCTGTCGCGGGCTGCTGTGCAGAGTGATTTCAGCCACAGAATGTCAACAGGCATGGAAAGGGGTCCTTGGCTTGGACCTTGGGCACTCCCCATTGCTCTGTGTGTCTGTAAGATGGGTCTGTAACACCATTTTACTTAGTTGTGTTGTGAAGATTCAACAAGAGGACCCATGTAATAAGGCAGTTAGCCCCAGGCTCATGGGGAATAAGCGAAGGAAATCCAAATGGCACTCTGTGGCATCTTTGTTTCCTTCCTCTGCCAGGCTCATCATGGCTCCTGTGTGGGGTGCCTAATTTCTTGAGAGTGTGGTCTTCAGGCATGAAGGGTAAACAGTGGGGTCTCTTCCATAGACTTATGGGAGGGTTAAAGGGGAAGCCTAGAGAGCCCTGGGACCAGTGACCCCCAACTCCATCTGCCTCTGGGACCCTCACTTGCTGTGCATGCCTGTGTTTTCTAAAGGTTTGCCATGTGTGAGGGAAGGCAGCCCTTGTGTCATGACTTGCTCAGTGACGGCTGTGTCCTGGGACTTGTCACACCCCTGAGCGGAGTTAAAGACCTCAGTCCAGGTCCGGGCAGCCTCTCCTCTGCATTGCTGCTCCCACCTACTGCACTGCTTATCTCAGTCATGGCCATCCTGGAACCTGTGCAGCCTGCCCCTGCTACCCCCTCATGCGCCTTGCTTTTCTCCTTCTGTCCCTGCTGCCCTGGTCCCAGACACCCTGGACTCCTGCTCGTTTCCTGCCCTTCTTTCCTTAGCTCAAACCAATGGTCCTCTGGAGACAGCCTGTCAAGATGAAGGTCTCATGTCCCTCAGGCCTCGCCCTGCAGAGGCCTTCCTGACCCTGTTTTGTTGCCTGCACATCACTTCTTTCTCCAGCCTTCCAGCTCATTCTGCTCTGCATCGCCTTCCCCACAGCCTCACAGCCCTAACCTCTTCCTTCTCTTAGGTGCCCTGAGCTCTCTGGCTCACTGCCTCCACCTCCAATCTTCTGGCTCACTGTTGCTTTGTCTAGAAACTTGCTTCAGAATTGTCTAAGTAGAAAACACACATATTTTTCCCACAGCCCTGGTAGCCTTAGTTCTCTCCGTTAGCTTTCTCATCTCTCCCAACTGTTTTCTCTCCCTTTTGCTTTTCCACTGATCTCTGTCAGGCTGCTGATTTCCCCAGCCCCTTGAAAAGACCATTGTCAAGGCCACCTGTCTTCATAGTTCTTGGGTGCTGTGCCCTCTCCTTGCCCTGTCACACTTGGCACAGAGTTGGGCCATGCCCCCCTCCCCCACATGACCTTGTCCTCAGTACAGAGCTCTCCTTACCTCACAGACATTCTTCTAGCCTGCTTTGCAGGGTTCCCCCTTTCCTGGCCAACTTGCAGCCATCAGCAATACCAAGGTAGCAGTCCTTGTCCCTGGACTCAGGGTGGAGACTGCAGGGGACGTGCAGCAGGGTCCTGAGTTGGCTGCTCTCTATGTCTGTCTCATGACGGCATCCCACCAAGCTACAGAGGCTAAGCTGGGTGATGCTCCTTGCAGGAGCTGGTGTGTGCTGGGCTTTGGCCAGGACCAAGCCCCATTCACACTGTGTTCCCTGGCATGGGTGTCCTAGCATCTTTTCCCAGCTCCAGGCCCTGGATGCAGATGAATTCCACTTGCCTGCAGCTGTTGGGAAGGGTCTTGATCCTCACAACCTCTCAGTAGCTGGGCTGCTTTCTTGCCAGAAGCAGCTCATGCCATGGCCTGAAGTGCTAACAGATCCCTCAGGCCACCAAGTTTGGGCTTTCAGCAGACTCCTGGCTTTCGGCTGTGTATGGGGAGGCCCTAGGAAGGTGGAAGATGTGGGAGATTCTCACTGATCCCATGCTGACTGGCTTCAGGTCTGCCGGCTAAACAGGGCAGGTGCGAGGAGCTTGGAGGAATGGCAGGGCAATTTCAGAGAGTGAACTGACACCTATGATCTAATCCCCGAGCAGGACAGGAGACCAGCCCACTGCACCGAGTCTGGAGAGGGGCGAATGCAAGGTTGTGAGCCCCAGGCTATACAGGTGCATATGGAGCCTGTTCCAGCGTGAACCTGGGGACTGCAGGGAGGAGCACAGGCTCTGCTCACCTGTGGTACTAGACATGCCACACACACACACACAGCTCCAGTGATAAAAACTCATTGTCTGTGATGGTTTTGTGAGGTTTGCAGTCTTTTTTTGCACCAGGATGCCTTAGTCAGGATTGTTCATGGGCCCTCAGGACAAACATAGGTCTTGTCCTCTCATGAATACCACCCCACCATCACCCTACTTCTGTCACTCCTCACTTTGTGGCCTGTCTGGAACAGAGTCTGGGCTGCCTCCTGCATCTGTTTTGAACATAGTAGGCCTTAGGATGGACAGAAGAGTTTTACTGAGCATTGGTCACTTTTTCTAAGTGGTTTTGTAGCTCTAGTCTCATTCAGTGTCTATAACAGTCTCATAAAATCGACATGGATCAGATGGGCCATGGGTTGGTTGCGACAGAATGTGGTCCTAAGCAGACCCTGCAGGCTTTGCCACACATAGCTTGTGCTGTGGTGTCCCCCGTACCTGCTGCTGACACGGTGTCCTTCCTAAGGGGCTTCTGCTCAGGGCAGGAGACTGCACACAGTGCCTTTGATGGTGGCAGATGTCTTATAGCCTTGCAGCCTGCAGATCAGCTCCTGTTGTGGCTGAGCAAACTACCCCCGCCCCATGTGATCCTTCCTCCAGAGTCCTTGGAATCAGCCTCACTGTTTTTTAATTTTTTGAATGTTATTTGTTTTAAATTTTTTTTACTTCTTTTTAAAATTATTATTATTTTACGATACAGTTCCATAGGCCCTAGGATTTCCCTTGTCCCGGTCCCAAGACCCCTCCCCCCACTGAGTTCCCCTATATCATTAGTGTAGTACAGTTCTTCATAAACAGTCATATGTCCATCATTGCGGGCATGGACAATGGCAGAGAGTCCAGAGTTAACAGTTTCGTTGGAAGTCCATCTTTGATCTAGAAGTAGAGATGCATACTGCATTGTAACCTCATATGTGGATATGATAGTCTCCATTACACAGTTACTGTACATCTCCTTAAATGAAAAGCCACAAAACAAAATCAACAGCAAGAAGAAAAAAAAAAAAAAGAAATTAAAAATGGCATAAAGTTTAATAGCATGCTACTGGATATGGTAGTCTCCATTACACAGTTACTGTACATCTCCTTAAATGAAAAGCCACAAAATAAAATCAACAACAGGAAGAAAAAAAGGAGTTAAAATGCCATAAAGTCAAATAACATGCTTCTGAATGACTAATGTGTCACTGATGATATGAAAAAGGAAATCAAGAATATTCTTGAAGAAAATGATGCTTCTGTATGATCTATAAGTCAGTGAAGAATTTAATAAGAAATAAAGTATTTTGAAGAGATGGAACTAAAAAAAAATCAAAATCTATGAGATATAGTTTCTGCTGATCTTTGTTGGTGAGACATGTTTCCTTAGGCAACAAGTAGATGGGTTTTGTTTTTTTAATCCATTCTACTTATCTTGATGGCTGATGAATTTAATCCATTTGCATTCAGGATTAATATGAATAGGTGGTAATTTGGTCCTGTCATTTTAGCAATGGTTTGTTCATTGATTTAGTCTTCTGTTATTATTTCATTGGGATGTTCTTCGCATTTGCCTTTGGTTTTGGTGGGTGTTATTCCTCTTCTCTGTCAGGAGAACATCTTTAAGTATCCTTTGTAGGGCAAGTTTGGAAGAGGCATGTTCTTTGAGCTTTTCTTTACTGTGGAAGAATTTTATTTGATTTTCAAAGACAAAGGAAAGCTTTGCTGGGTACGTTATCCAGAGCTGACAATTTTTTGCTTTTAGAATCTAGACTGTATCGCCCTATTCTCTTCTGACCTGTAGAGTTTCCTGTGAGAGGTCTCCTGTGAATTTAATTGGCATTCCTTTATATGTCAATTGATTTTTTTCATGTGCGTATTTAAGGATCTTTTCCTTAAGTTTGATTAAAGAGAGCTTGATTATCATGTGTCGTGCTAAAAATCTCTTTTGGTGAGGCCTATTGGGAGTTCTATGCCCCTCTTGGATGTTGTTTCCCAATTCTTTCTCTAGATTAAGGAAATTTTCCCCTATTATTTTATTGAATACATTTGTAAACCCAGCTTCTCTTTCTGCACCTTCTGGGATTCCAATAACTCTTACACGTGGCCTTTTAATAGCGTCTTTCAGTTCTTGAATACTTTTTCTTTAGCTTGATTCAGCTCTGTTTCCAACTTTTTGTTTATTTCCCCCTGGTGACGAGAAATATCTTTCAATTCTGAGATTTTTTTTCTGCATCTTTCATTCTATTTTGGAGACTCTTTTTTATATTTTTCATTTGCTCCACTGTATTCTTCATTTTTGATATATCAGCTTTCATTTGATTCATTGCCTATGTGATATATTCCTTAAAATTCTTTAACTCCTTTATTATGTGTTTCTTGTTGATAAGAAGCTTCATAACAAGTGCTAAAATTTTTATTTATTTTTGTTGGAAAGTCAGATATACGGAGAAAAGGAGAGTCAGAGAGGAAGATCTTCTGTCCGCTGGTTCACTCTCCAAGTTGCCGCAACCACTGGAGCTGAGCACATCTGAAGCCAGGAGCCAGGATCCCCTTCCAGGTCTCCCACGTGGCATGTAAGGTCCCAAGGCTTTAGGCCATCCTCGACTGATTCCCAGGCCACAAGCAGGGAGCATGATGGGAAGCGGGGCGACTGGGACACGAACTGGTGCCCATATGGAATCCTGACACATGCAGGGCAAGGACTTTAGCCGCTAGACTACTGCATCAGATCTAGCCTCACTGTTTTTGCTAGTCACATGGGGCTTCTGAAGACTGCCAGGCCTGCAGGCAGGGGTTTGCAGAGCTCCATGGAGCTGAGCCTGCCCAGGCTGTGGCCAGAGCCCCTGTAGTTTCTTAGGCTGCTGCAGGGAACAGGGACAGCTGGGCAGTGTCTGCTGCATAGCAGCCTGGATCAGGAGGACACTGCTGCCGGGGTACATGTGGGGTGGCAAGGGGGCAGAGAAGCCGGATGAGTGGGCCTGGTTTTCTAAGATAAGGAGGCAAGGGCTTGCCCTGAGGTGGGGTCCAAGAGGAGCCAGAATCAGGAACTTTCCTTCAAGTTGGTGGGAATTTGGGAGGAGCAGGTGCTCTCTGCGGAGAGCCCCTGGCATGGGATTGGTGAGCAGCACCTGAGTCTGTGTTTGCCCACCCTGGAGGCATCCCTGCTTCTTGGAGCTGTGAAGCCAAATGGTGTGTCCATGGGACTTGCCAGTCATAGTGATATATTGATGAACACTGCCAAGAGCAGTGATTAACTTGGATTAAAGTGCCCAGCTGAACACACAGCCTTGCCAACAGGTGAATTTTGATAGGAAACTGTCCTTCTCTCAATAACCTTGGATTTCCATTAGGGTTGTTGCACTTGCAACAACAGAGAGGGTATACCTAAGAAGCCGTTGAACTTGACTGGACAATAAGATGCTGGACTCTATGTTTGATATATGCTTGCAATGGGGGAATCTCAACTGAACTTGAACTGTGGTTATGCAACAAGGTGGAGGAATCCACCATGGTGGGAGGGTTTGGGGAGGGGTGGGGAGAACCCGAGTACCTATGAAACTGTGTCACATAATACAATGTAATTAATGAATTAAAAATAAATAAATAAAAAATAGTAATAGTAACTTAAACCAATATGCAACAGGACATAAAGGATAATGGGTTGTAGCTGTGCATAGGGGAAAAGGAGACCCGAGTGTTTTAGCTGACTTGAAGTTCATGATGAGTTATCAAACTGTGCAGTGAGAAAAACAGGCCCAAGGACCAGAGGAAATAGACCAGGGAAAGAGCCAGGCTGGAGTGTGTGTGTGTGTATGTGTGTGTGTGTGTGTTTTAAACATAACTTTTTATCTTGCTATTATTAATGTATTTTAAGTTTACTTTCACTGATGAAAGTAACACAGCTCTTTTTTTTTTTAATAAAATATATATTTTTTTTATTGGAAGGTTGGATATACAGAGAGGAGGAGAGACAGAGAGAAAGATTTTCAGTTCGCTGATTTACTCCCCAGGTGGCTGCAACAGCTGGAGATGAGCCAATCTGAAGTCAGGATCCAGGAGCTTCTTCCAGGTCTCCCATGCAGGTACAGGGTCCCAAGGCTTTGAGCCGTCCTTGACTACTTTTCCAGGCCACAAGCAGGGAGCTGGATGGGAAGTGGGGCCGCTGGGATGTGAACAGGTGCCCATATGGGATCCTGGCATGTGCAAGGCGAGGACTTTAACCTCTAGGCTACCATGCCAGGTCCATAACACAAGTTTTTAATTGCAGTTTGGTGAAGTACCTAAAAACTTCATTTTCGTGTGGGGTTTGGCACAGTGGCGAAGCTGCCACCTGGGACTCCCACTTCCTGATTGGAGACAGTAGGTGATGGCTCTATGCTTGGGAGTTTCCCACCCACATGGGCAGTCTGCTTTGAGTTCCTGGTGCCTGGCCTGGCCTGGCCCAGCTCTGACTGCTACAGAGACTTGGGCAACCACTGAAGGGAGATTTCTGTCTCTGTGTCTCTGCCTTTCAAACAAGTAAGTTTTCATTCATTCTCATTCTCGGTGGTGTTCCTCTATGATGGATACTTTAGGCCGTTTCTTTGTTATTCTGAATGCATGACACAAGAGGTGCTTCTGATACTCTGATTTCATTATTTATTTTCCTAAGGGGGAAGATTAGGTTTACTGATTTAAAGTCTTTCTTCCTTTCATTAGCTGTTTCTAGCATCCAAACTAAGCCCTCACTGCATTTATTATGGTGTATTTACTTTGTTTTCATTGACCCCAAACTATTCTTAAGCTTCTTATGTGATTACCTTCTTAACTCGTTGGTCGGTCATTGAGGGGTTTTGCCCTTCACATATTCATGAACTTCTGAAATTTTTTGTTACAGATTTTTTATTTCACCAAAGCTTTATGAACATAATCTGTATAATTTTATCCTTTCAGTTTTGTTGAGCCTTATTTTATGTGTAGTATGTGCCTGGGCCACCCAATCTAGAGTCACCTCTGTTGCTGCCAGGTGGGTGGAGGCAATAAAACTCCGGTCAGGCCCCTTCCAAAGTTGCCCGCTGCCCCTGCTGGGTATTCAGGATCAAGATGGCTCTGGGCAAGCCCCAACTGTAGTCACTTGTGCTGCCCCTGGGTGGGTGGAGGCAATAGGACCCTGTGTAGGTGAACTGACTCATTCTTAAGTGAGTTCAAATCTTCTGGTTGATCCTTCTATGGCATCACAAATTCTAGCTACTCTGCTTGCCACCTCTAAGATTTTTATGTAATTCTTTTTTAAAAAGGTTTATCTACTTACCAATATTCCTTAATTGTCTTTAGTTGAATACAGTTTTCTTGAGTTATTTGAAAATATTTCTAAGTATTTAGTGAAAGACTTTTTTGTATAATAATTCCAACATGTGCTTGTCTCTCACACCCAGAATGTTGGCTATTAAATACATTCTCCTTTTTTCTGAATGCCTCATACATTTTGTTGATAAGTGGACATTTTAGGTGACTGGTAGGATCTTCGGTGAGCTAAGTGTATGAACTGTGATTTCCACCCCATTGCTCCATGTACATAGTTGTGGCTGATGGGATGGAGGGCAGCCTAGATTGGTGACCCAGGATTTCCCCCAGCAGCTGCCTAGAAGTGACTGGTGGGATTTTGAGTCGAGCTGCTACTCTGATCAACTATGTTAACATCATCTAAAGAAATTAGATCGTTTAATGTATTAACTTTTGGAATTAGATCCCTCTCCTTCTCTGGGGTGTGTTGCTGTGTGTGTGTGTGTTGCTGTGTTTGAGTGTGCATGTTGCTCTATGTTTGTTCGGTGATTTCCTGCCCCTAGGTCTCTGAAGTCTATATTCCAGCAGTCTACCCTCCCATTGAAACCTTCTCAGTTTCCTAGTAAGTAACTAATGATTGGTCGGATATCTCTTTTAAACAATACGTTTTTCAACCCATCCAGAGGGATTCTGTTATGTGTTTTGTGTGGCATACTTTCCCTGGTGAGACAAACACCTTTCCACTCTGGCTATTCAAGGTCTGTGAGACCTACAACCCTGGCATTTTGTAATCTCTCTCCCAGCTATATACATGTAGATGAGCCCACCCATACAATTCTCTAAGCCTCCCCGCTAGGAATACAACAGCGCTCCCTACAAACATCTCATTTTCCTCATGTCTCCTTGAAACATTGTGCCAACTGATGTTTGTCCCAGGGATTGTTGCAGACCTGTGATGCTCAACAATTGCTGCTGGTTGTTTTTGACAAATGCTAACTTGGAAACAAGTCAGATAATGGCACTGCCTTATGAAGGAAGGTCTTCCGGGGGCAATGAGCCGAATCAAATGGTGACGGTGCCCTGGGGTTGGAGCTCCTGGAAGAGTTCCAGAATCCCACCTTCACCTCTCACAGCTGCAAGGACACTGACTGTCAGCTACCTGCAGTGAGAGGCTGCTGCTCTTTAAGGCCACTCCAGAGTCAGAGAGACATTGCTGGGACTAGGTGATGTCAAAGCAATACAGATCCTGATGCCCTTAGAACAGTTTCTGCAGCTTTTTCCCGTAATGTATGGTCTTCAGTTGTTAGAAGCCTTCGATTAGCCTCTGGACATCGGAGAAAGTTGTTTTTGACAATCACCTGCCTGAGTCCTCCTTGCTTTTATGAAGGAGTTTATTGGCAGAGGCAGGAACTCTGTCATTCCAGAAGTTCCCTTCAATTAAATCAGACATCTTCATAAAGACCTTCTGCATAGCCGGTGCTAGATCCTGTGGCAGAGTGATGGACAATATGTAAGGTAGGGTGCACACAGAGCAATGAAGCATTAAATGGATGAAAGGACATGCAGGGTGAGGTGGTGGTTTAGGGCATGTACCTGTTCCTCCTTCCTTGGGGAAAGGTGTGGCCAGGAGACATTGTGAAGGAGCAGGCTTTGCACACAGATAATTGAATAACCCCATTCTTTGTGAGCGTTGCTTTGGAAAGATGAGAGGGGAGGAGGACATTGGGATCTTGATGTCATGAGTTCAGAGGGTATCTTTTATTTTCTTTTTTGGAGAGGCTATTGGAATCCTTGGCAGGTGTTGGAGAAGGCATCTGACTTGTTCTGATGGAAGTTGGGGGAAGTGACAGCCATGGTTGGGTCTGACTTGCCCGTAAATGTCTCTGTGCTAGAGACTTGGTCCTCAGTGTGGTGCTGTTGAGCTGGTGTACGCGTTGGAAGGCAGGGCTTGAGGAGGGTGGTCAGGTCTGGGAGATCCAGCCTCACAACTGTGTTGCAGGAGTGGGTTAGTTCCTAGGAGAGTGCGATCCCTGTGGTGAGAATGAGGCATTACACATAAGTGAGCCTGGAACTGCTGCCCGAGTCCCCCATCTGCACTCACCACTCCTGCCTGATCTGCCACTGGGATGCCAGCTGCTGTGAGGCCCTCCCCAGAGCCAAGCAGGTGCCAGGACCGTGGTCTTGAACCTCCAGAACTGTATGCTAAGTAAACATCTTTTCTTCACAAAATTCTCAGCCTCCAGGATTCTGTTGTGACAAAAACACAAATAGGGACTAAGACTAGCCCCCCACCAGGTGTGCAGGGTACGTAGGAGGGTGGAGGAGAAGAGAGACGACACCCTGCAAGAGAGAGCTGCTGTCCTGGTTTGGCTGGAGAGGGAAATTCATTCATTTATTTGAAAGAATTAAAGAGAACTCTTACATCCACTGGTTCATTTCTCAAGTAGCCACAATGGTCCACGGGCCAGTCCCAGGCCAGGAGCTTCCCCTGGGTTCCCAAGTGGGTGCAGAGGCCCAAGGACTTAGGCCAACCTCTGCTGCTTTTCCAGGCCACAAGCAGGGAGCTGGATCAGGAAGTGGAGCAGCCGGGACATGAATCAGTGCCTGTATGGGAGGCTGGTACTGCAGGTGGAGGACAGCAACCATTTAAAAATATTTCATAGATGTGGGTGTGAGGTCAGAGTTCTTAAAATCTAAGCTATTTTCAAGAATGCAGCATATTGATAGGAATGATTATTACCATGAGGTACAATTGCCCTCTTTTATTCACTCTTCCTGTCTAGCTGAAATCATGTACCAGCCCATCTCTCCCTGACCCCCAAAGGTCCTCTGCTCTGATGGGGCTTGAGCTCCGAATCAGTTTCCCTGTCATGGGTTAGACAGACACCTACTGAAGTCTCCGCTCAGCTCATGCCTTCCTCTGCATTCCTTGGAGTTTTGCCCTTTGTGCAGACAGCTTGGTAGGAAACTGTCCCAGGGCTTCTCCCTCTGCTGACCTCTTCTCTTGGATCCCACTGAAATTTCGGCTGCTGTTAAAACCCTAACCTTGGACCTCTCGTTTCTCATTCAAGCATGTTGGCCTCTGTCTGCTTGTATTCTGTTGGTGCACTACTACCTCACAGGGTGGTTCAGTGATAGGAAGGTGGAGTCAGGAGTCTGAACAAGTCTCAAACCCAGGCACTCTGATAAAGGATGTGATTGTGCCAACAGAAGTCTTCACCACTGGGCCAGATACCCACCCCAAGGTGTACAGCTGTCCATGTTTCCCTATCAACTCAGTGGGGAGGCAGCAGCATGAAGGAGGGAGACCATGAGGCTGCTGAGGACTCTGTCTCTATGATGGCTGAAGTGAGCAGAGGGGGTGCTATTGGTGGCAACACCAGCATGGCCATGCCAACTGGTAGACCACTGGTGTAGTACAGCAGATAGGAAGCCAGCTCACCATTCTGGGAAAAGCATCTAAATACATAGTAGCCTATGTGAGCCTGCAGAAGGCTGGAGCTGAGCTCCACACAGTGGACCCCGGCTCCTGGGATATCCCAGAACAAGATCTTGTACTTCTATAGCACCACCTTACCCTGCCTGTGACCTTTCCCTTGTCTCAGCACCTCTGTCCTGTCTTCTTATTACTGACTGACCATGCATTCTGCGAACACCTTTCTCATTCTTAGTGTGTGTTTGTGACAATCTGAAAGCATAGAGAAACAAGACATGTGGCTACACTCTATTTTTTTTTAAAGATTCATTTATTTTTATTGAAAAGTCAGATATACAGAGAGAAGGAGAGACAGAGAGGAAGATCTTCCATCTGCTGATTCACTCCCCAATTAGCCGCAATGGCCGGAGCTGAGCCGACCTGAAGCCAGGAGCCAGGAGCCTCTTCTGGGTCTCCCATGTGGGTGCATGTTAGGAGCCACAGACTTATGGGCCTTAGACTTGGCATACCTGACAGCCTGTTGCATTGCAAAGCCTGCCTTGGGCAAGCAGGGCCACAGCAAGCAGGATATTAGGTCAGAACATCCTGTGTAAAGCAAGAGGAATAGAACCTCCACCCTTGTTCCTGTTCAAATAATTAGTTCCTCCCCTGTTTCAATATAGATGATTAATTCCTCCCCTGTTTCAATATAATGATTAGTTCCTTCCTTGTTTTAATGAAGATAATTAGTTCCAGGAAACCCCTCCCCTTCCCCTCCTCCCCTAGAGAGGAAGATATATATATGAGGAGTAAAATAAAGAACATGAGGCACTCTTTTCCACCGATTACAGGTGTCTGTGTGTTTCTTGGGCCAGCAGCCCAGGACCTAGCAGCCCAGCATTCCCAGTCCACCCTCAGGGTTTGAGCGTTGGTGTCCTGCAGGTCGGAACAGGTACTGGGTCCCAAGGCTTTGGGCCGTCCTCGACTGCTTTCTCAGGCCACAAGCAGGGAGCTGGATGGAGAGTGGGGCTGCTGGGACATAAACTGGCACCCATATGAGATTTTGGCATGTGCAAGGTGAGGACTTCAGCCACTAGGCTACTGCACCAGGCCCACGTGACTGCACTCTTCTATGAATTGTGCACTGTGAGTCAGATGAACATGTCACCGAAATGCTCAGGTAAGATTCTGCGTGGCCCCTGGGCCTTACACTGAGCACTTCTTTCCAAACATGCTAAAAACTGAAATCTGCTGGAGCGATGCTTTCTCTTCTCTAAAGTGGTTCAAAGGCATTGGTTTTCCTTTCCGTATACTTTTGTTAAGTCATTCAGACAAAAATATTTTTCTATGAGGCTTTACTTTTGGCAAAATGCTTAGGATAGGGTCTAGGGCATAAAGAAAATGTACTCTCATACTTTCATAAAAGAATCTGAGTTTAGCTAGAATACATGCCCAAGGGCAGCCAAAAGATAAACAAAAAAAGAGATGGGTTTGGACAAAACTTCACTTTCTAGGCATTAGAACACATTGTAGGGCCTGGCGGCGTGGCCTAGCAGCTAAAAGTCCTCGCCTTGAACGTCCCAGGATCCCATATGGACACCGGTTCTAATCCCGGCAGCTCCACTTCCCATCCAGCTCCCTGTTTGTGGCCTGGGAAAGCAGTCGAGGATGGCCCAATGCATTGGGACCCTGCACCCGTGTGGGAGACCTGGAAGAGGTTCCTGGTTCCCGGCTTCGGATCGACGCGCACCGGCCGTTGCTCAGTTGGGGAGTGAATCATCGGATGGAAGATCTTCCTCTCTGTCTCTCCTCTGTGTATATCTGACTTTGTAATAAAAAATAAATAAATCTGTAAAAAAAAAGAAGAACACATTGTAGATCCTTTACAGTCAAGCAGTGTGGCATAACCTTAGGCAGGGGCAAAAGGTGGGAGAGGATGACTCATTAGAGGACCTGGAAATGCATGCAGTGTGCATGAGGACATCCAACCTGGGTGGTTGTTGAGTGCGGTGATGACGCAAATGCATAGTTTGGACGTGGTGTTGGCACCAGAGCTTGTGACTGAAAAGAAGGCAGACATGTGTGGGCCACCTCTGCTTGTGGGATATTGTTTGACTTCAGTTTCCTGCGGGACCATGGTGGGAATTGCCAAGCCAGTGTGGTGGGATGGTGCTGCCAGCCCAGTGGTCTTACAGATGACCTGGTCTCTCTGCTGGGTATCTGAGGTTACAGCAATGACTGAGGCTGTGGCCCTACTCTTCAGGGATGTGGCAGCACAATGAGGTGAGGTCTGTGCCCGAAGCATGGACAAGGGAATGTCCACATTCTTGTCAACAAGCCTGTTGAAAGTGAAATCAAAAGTGGAACTCAGTGACACAGTTTTTGGAGTGGGCATTTGACCTATTGACCCAGTGGTGAATACATTGGCCAAGATGTTCACAACTGGTATATAATACCTTGCACTGCTCCTGACCCCAGGTTCTGCCAGTGCAAACCTTAAAAAGCGGTTTGTGATGGCTCAAGTACTGAGACTCCTGTCACCCATGTGGGAGACCTGGCGCTGTTTCTCCCAACTTCAGCCTGAGCCCTTCCCTAGCTGGCCATTGCAGACCTCTGGGGAGTGAACGGTAGGTGGGAGCTCCATTTTTCTGTGTTGCTCTCTCTTTCAAATAAGTTGGTAAAAATTGGCATCTGCACATAGTGCTCTCATAACATTATTTCTTATGAAGGTCTTCAAAAAGTTCTTGGAAAATGAGAGTGTGATAGCGTCACCTGGCAAATGACAGGTAACCTGGTTTGAAAGGTGAGCATGTGGCTTCACTGCTGGGGTTGTTTCTGCAGGGAGGAGAGTTGTTCCTCACTGGCCCTCCCAAGCATGTCCATCCCAGAGCAGATCCCAGGGAGGCCATCAGAAGTACTTAGGAGGAGCCTGTGGGAACCAAGTGGTCAGACAGCGACTAGCCAGGCAGGGCAAAGGGACAAAGCCAACTGCCCATGTCACCTGCAATTCTCACCTCAGCAGCCAGAAGGACCCGGTGGCCTTCTAGCTAGTCTAGTTTTCTGGGTACCTTGTTGGAGCCTGGCTTGGTCTGGTGCAGTTGTTCTACATGAGTTGGTTCTGGAAACATCCCAGATTGGCAGAAGGGTCTTTAAGCGGGCTGGCCAGGTTGACCCCATGGGCTGGATGGAGTCTTTTCCTTTCGTCCTTCAAGTAGATGTTTGGGAGTTGGGATCCAGAGGTGGCTTGCCTACCCCTCTGAGGACATCTCCAAAACTGAGCTGTCTTGCAAAGCACACAGCCAGCTCATGAGGCACCCATGCTTTGTGCCTCCCCTTCCTCTCCCTGCCTCACCCCTGCCTCTCTGGGCTTCACCCACTCTGAAAAGTGTGGCAGCTCAGCATAGGGCTTGGGCTGTTTCCCAAGGTGGCCAGGCTAGACCAAGGTTCACTCTTCACACGTTGTGTCAGTACTGAGAGTCTCCCTGTGACATTAATTTTGGCTCCCTGTTACTTAGCACCTCTGCCTGTTTGCTGGGCTGTGTGGGGTCCTTGACTTCTCCTTCTATCCCAGCCCCAACAGAGTCCTCAGCAGGTGGGCTGGTTCCCAAACAACCCAGGTCGACAAATAGCCCATTCCATAACAGGAGAGACAGGTAAATTCAAGGAGTTTCAGGCCTTTGTAGTCAGTGCTAGAAAATTCTAAAAACCGAGGAAGGCAGTGGTGACGAGGTTCGCTGGGGTACCAAGTAGTACCTACTTTCCTGGAAAGGGCAAGAGCAGGGGGTGCAGTAGCCATTGGGTGGCATCTGCGAGGGGCTTGTTGGGGGCTGGTGGGTCAGTATGAACACAGGCAGGAGTCAAGGCACAGAACACTCTGGTAGGCTCTCCAGCGAAGGCTAACATTACAGTTTTGACCTAAGGAGCTTTTCCCTGTTCCTGAAAAGAACCAAGCTGAATCTGGGGTCCACCTGTACTTGCTGTGGGCCCAGCTAGTCAAATCTCTGTCCCAGGTCCCCACTTCACGCAGAGGAAAGAACTCTAGATGGAGATCCATATAAAGATGCACACAGTGAGAATGGGGCTTATTATACTTCTGGCCACTCCTCCTTTTCACTACTCTGCTTCCCCCAACACTGTGAGGCATGACTGAGAGCCCTTCCCACCCTGACATGTCAGCACTCTGGAATTTGAAGTTTCATTCATTTTGAATCCAAAGCAGCAAGGGTGGTGGCTGCCTCCAAGCTGGCTAATGGTGCCCCACGTCAAGGGACCCCTATGTTGGTGAGTCTCAACTTCCTATCAGATTGAAAGCCTTAAAATTTCCATGCATTCAGTTAACTAAGTGCAGGAGGCAGGAAAGGAGCTGCTTGAGCCCAAAGTTTCCATGTAGTCATTAATCTGAAGTATCATGAAAGGAAGCAGGAGGGGCCAGATGCACTGAGCCTCCAGAGGCATTTCCTTGCTGTCATAGCTTTTGAATGACATGGGAGGCAGGAGGGGCAGGGCATGAATGAGGGGCCCCTGGAGCTGGTTTCAAGGGAGGTAGGAAGGGCAGAGCCCAGAACCTCCGTTTTCATGCTATCAATTAACTTGGCAAGCAGGTGCTAGCTAATTAACCAGCTGCACACCACCACAAAAGGGATATAGAGTAAGGCTCAAGCAAGCTTCTCCTGGCCTCTCCCAGAATGGCTTCACTCACCTGCAGCCCTGGATCTGGGGTCTGGTGTAAGCATGGACTAGCTGCAGCCAGGACTGCAACCAGGGCGGGGAGTAAGATGACTCTCAAGGAACTGCATGGGAATCTTCCGCTGGCTGGCCCTCCATGGGATCTCACTTGTTCCTAAGGAAGACATTGTCACTCAGCATGCTGGCCTTCTCCTGAAGACTGGCCCTGCTTCAACTCCTACAGACCTCTGCCTTGGTATCTTTAGCAGGCACTGGACCCTGAAGGGTCTACACCACCTCTTCCGGGTCCAGCCGGAGGTACAAGTTTATGCGTCAGGTCCGATGCAAACTTTGCCCACCTCTGTAGCTGCAGTAACCATCAACTAGTCCTGGTGTTTGGGGTGAAAGTGTTGGGCTTGTAGACTTGTGGATTTGGAATCACACAGTTCAGATCCTTGCTTTTATTTTTATTTTTATTTTTTAAAGATTTAATTTTATTACAAAGTCAGATATACAGAGAGGAGGAGAGACAGAGAGGAAGATCCTCCTTCCAATGATTCACTCCCCAAGTGAGCCACAACGGCCGGTGCTGCGCCGATCCGAAGCCGGGAACCAGGAACCTCCTCTGGGTCTCCCACACGGGTGCAGGGTCCCAAAGCCCTGGGCTGTCCTTGACTGCCCTCCCAGGTCACAATCAGGGAGCTGGATGGGAAGTGGAGCTGCTGGGACCAGAACCGGCGCTCATATGGGATCCCGGTGCGTTCAAGGCGAGGACCTTAGCCACTAGGCCACGCCGCCGGGCCCGATCCTTGCTTTTTTTTCAAGTTGCCAGATCAAGGCAGTTGGTTGTGATTTGGGCTTTTCATTCGGCGCAGACCATGCCACTGCTAAGCTCAACTGGGTAAGTCCAGTACAGGGGGCTGCTTGGGTGGGTGGGAGAAGCCACTCTCAGAGCAGGATCCTCAGGGGCTCATGAGGGCAACCCAAAAGAAACTCCTGGGGCCCAGCACGGTAGCCTAGTGGCTAAGGTCCTTGCACTCACCAGGATCCCATATGTTTGCTGGTTTGTGTCCTAGCTGCTCCACTTCCCATCCAGCTCCCTGCTTGTGGCCTGGGAAAGCAGTTGAGGATGACTCGAAGCATTGGGACCCTGTGCCTGTGTGGGAGACCCAGCAGAAGCTCCTGGATCCTGGCTTCAGGTCAGCTCAGCTCCAGCCATTGCGGCTGCTTGGGAAGTGGACCAATGGACGGAGGATCTTCCTCTCTGTCTCTCCTCTCTGTATATCTGCCTTTCAAATAAATAAATAAATAAGTAAACAATTAAAAAAAAAGCAGCAGCAGCAGCAGCTCCTGGCTTTAGCCTAACCCAGTCCTAGCTATTGCAGGCACTTGGGGAGTGAACCAGCAGATGGAACATATCTTCTCTGCCTTAGCTCCCCTCTGTAATTCTGCCTTTCAAATAAATTAAGTAAATAAATTGAAAAACATTTTTAACATAGAAAGAAACAGGTAGATTCCCCTAGCTTTGGGATGAGCCAGCAAATGGAAGATCTCTCAAACGTTTTTAAAAATAGGGGCCAGCATGGGATTGGAGGGTCAAGCCTCATGCTGCTGTGTTGGCCTCCGATATGGGGAGCCAGTTCGAGTCTCAGCTTCTCCACTTCTGACTCAGCTCCCCGGGAAAGCAGCAGAGGATGGCCCAAGTCCTTGCACCCATGTGGGAGACCCAGAAGAAGCTTCTGGCTCCTGGCTTTAGCTTGGAGCTCCAGTCCTAGCTGTTGTGGCCATTTGGAGAGTGAACCATCAGGGAAAAAAAGCTGTCTATGTCTCTGTCTCTCCTTTCTGTGACTTGGCCTTTAAAAAAAAAAAAACAACAACATAAAATACCAAGGGCTGTGGGTGGTCACAGAACATCTGCTATGGGCTTCCTCCTGCCTGTGCAGACCACCAGAAAGGGCTCTGAACTGTCAGGAATCAATGTGGGTGGCCTCCTGCCTGCTGGCTAGCTCAGACTTCCTGCTCTGCAGGGAGGGATGGCTGGGACGTAGGGTGCCTACCAAGCAGGTACACTGAGGAGCAAACCTGCTTCTCCTGCAGTCCCAGCCTGTTACCCAGAGGTATCCAAAGTACGCAGTCCTCAGGCATGTCAGCCTGCCTCTGTGTACCTCAGTGGGACTCTTCTGGATGCCAACCAGGAAATGTCGAAGACCCCAAGGAATGCATTTGGCTTTTCCTGCTCTGGAGGGGCTGCTGGCTGTGCCCCAGGTATGTGGAATACAGAACCGCCCACTGGGTGGGTTTATTGTGCACCACATGCCTCACTTGGGTGTGTAGTCAATGTTGAGTTTAAACATTTATTCTTTGGGCCCTACTCATGTTTTCCTCCAACCCTAGGCTTCCTGATTCCTTTGTCTTTGCCCTTCTGATCCTTTGACTAAGCTCCAAAAGGAGTGGGCCATTTCCTCGGGCTTGGTTGTGACTGGGTCACTCCTCCTGGTTCTTAGCATGGAGCTAACTCAGGGCCAGCCTGAGACATGGTGTTCCCCTGTAGGGATTTAGTGAGTGCATGACAGTCACTTGTAGCTATGTCGAACCCTCGCCTCCCCAGTGGGACTCCCTGAGCCAACACACGGATGGCAGCACCAGCACTGGGAATCGCCAGGAGCACTTGGCTCAGGAATTTGGATCAGTGCCATCAGTGAGAAAGCCAGGCGCTCTGTAAGGATAGGAAACCATCTTACTGTCTCTGTACCCACTCTGTCCCATCCCACACACCTCAGAGCTGGCACTGGCTGCTCAGCAGGGAGCACCTTGGAGTGGCAGGGAGAAAATAAAGGACCAGGTGGATCTCAGATCATGAGGCAATTAACAGGACCACTGGGTCACTTGGCTGACCCCAGGAGCAGACCAAAACTGGTAGGGTTGGCAGGGGGAAGCGTCTCTAGACCCAGGGCTTGGGGGAAGGGCAGGGACACTTGTTCTGTAGCATGAGCAGCAGGAGCAAAAAAGGGAGAGGAAGATTTGCTGTTTCTGCACATCTGGTTCCTCCTCCTAGCCATGAGGAGGAGGGTCCCAGCACAGCAGCCTTATCCCTTAGGTGAGCAGCTGGCCAGGTGCCTATAGGACTAAGATGGTTGAGTTATTTAATCTTCTAGCAACAGCTTCCAAGAGTTTCCCAGAAGTCTCTGGGTAACCAAATCACCTCTGCTGGGCCCCGGACGGGGAAGCTGATCCCAAGGCAAAGACAGATGAGCCTGGCACGGGGCTGGCATTCCAGGGCTGCTAGCTGGGCTGGCCAGGGAGACCTGACTCCTGGCTGCTAGCTGCTGGGCCAGAAATAAAGAAACGCAGGCGCCATGTGTCTCCTTCCCTACCTGCCCCTTCCATCATCAGCATTGCTCAAGACGGCTCTCTGGCTTGGAACTTTTAGGGGCCAGAGACGCTTGTCAGTGAAGTCAAAGTGGACTGGGTGTAAGATCTCAGTCCCCAGATGGTAGCCCACACTTCTGCCGAGGGCCCTCACCCAGCCATCTGACCTTTAAGGCCTCACACCATGTGTTCTGCTCACCACCAGGCTTGGTGACTCCCCACCCTGGGGGCCTTGAGGAGCCTGCAAAGCTTTTCCCACCTCCTGCCTGGCCAACAGGGTGTGAAGAGCAGGGCAGAGCTTTGGGGCGGGCCTGGGCCCTGGTTCCCAGTGCTCACACCACCCTCTCCTTCTGGGGGTGGGTAGGGGCAGAAAGTACCTGAAGGCCTACAGCCTCCCAGGCCACGTGGTGCCCAGGCCTCTCTCCCTGGCTGGCACTGCAGACACGGGAGGCTTCAAGCGCAACCACACCTCTGAGCTCAGGGAAACTTCCATGAAGGAGTGAAAGCACCTAGTGGCTGCAGGGTGTAGGGTCAGGGGGCAGAACTGTTTGCTGACTCTTTGCTGCAGGTAACAACATCCAACCCACCATCTGAGCAGCTTCCCTGTAGACCTGGCTGATACAAGGTACCTGCAGAAGACAGGAAGGAAGCTATGCCCCCTGCTCTGATCACTGCGGGGCCACTCCAGTAAGGCACCCTGCCTGACAGCCCCGGTCCTGGGATCCTTCCTGTCCTTGCTGCCTAAATATACCCTTCCTCTTCCTGTAGTTTCAGCTTTGGGGGTTAGCACCATATACTTCTGTCGCTAATCTTAATCTCTAGCCACCTCTGCCAACAGTCTCCAGGGGACATTGGTATCGCCCATCCTTGGCCATACTTTTGAGAAGCAAGGAATAGGGAGGGCTTGCTTTTCTTGGCACAATGGCTGGACAGCAGGCAGCCAAGGAGAGCAAACCATCCTTGTCTGAGGTCCTCCCTGGAAGCTCAGCTCCAGGGGCCGCTCTATAAAGTGCAGATGCCCCCTTGATGGCCGTAAACGGGCCAGGGAGCTGTGCAGGCATATTTAGGGGTGTGCCAGGAACTGTGCCTCTAGTGGTCTCAGGAGAGGCCAGCCTGGTCACCCTTTCCCAAGATGGTGATTCCCAAGGGCAGGTTCCACTGTTGCTGTTCCCTCCCCTGTCTCCCCCACCCCACCCCGCCTGGTGCTGGCAGCTGATGCTCAAGCTCCTTCCCCTCGACTGGCAACCACACCCAGAAAGACCACTGGGTGCCTGTGCTTGTTGCTCAGTCCCAAAACAAGACTGGGTAGCCACCTGGGTGCCAACAGCTACACCTCCTTCCTCTCCAAAGAGCTGGTGGGAAAATGAACACAAATGTGTCATGGAGATGTGTCAGGTTGCTCCCCGCTGAGAAGAATTGCAGCCCCCACCCCAACGTGACAGACCCAGCAGTGGGCATGTTCACTTTGCCATTAAGAACAGAAAGTAGTGCCACCTGGTCAGGGTGACCTGCAGGGGAAGGGGCTCAGCTCAGCCCAAGGATCTGATCCAAGAGACAGGGTTCGTTGGGGCAGTCTTGGGGGTACCTAGCCTGGGGGTCAAGAGTAATGGCTTAAGGACTTGGATCTATGCCATCCTTATGGTACACTGGGATGGAGTTCTACGCTTCTGGTTTGAGCCTGGCCCAGACCTGGCTGTTGTGGCATTTGGAAAGTGAATCAGTGGGTGGAAGATCTGTGTCTCTATCAGCCTTTAGAATAAAATTAAAACTGATTTTTGAAAATCAGAGCTGGCATGGTGGCCAGGCTAATCCTCTGCCTGTGGCACCCGCATTCCATGTGGGTTCTGCTTTGTGTCTGGCGGCTCCATGTCCTGATCCAGCTCCCTGCTTATGACTTCAGAAAGCAGCAGAGGATGGCTCAAGCCTTTGGGCTGCTGCACATACACGGGAGTCCTGGAAAGAGGTTGGCTTGGCTCAGTTTTTGCTTTTGTGGCCATCTGGTGGGTGGACCAGGGGATAGACAATTTCTCTGTCTCTTCTCTCTCCCTCACTCTGTAAACATGCCTTTCAAATAAATAAATAAATCTTTTTTAAAAAGTTAAAAAGTTTAAGTATGTTGTGGGCTCATGTGGGTGGGGCATGGAGTCAGGGCTGCTGTGGGGAAGGTGAGGCTGAGTGCCACAGGTTCTCCTGCTCAGAAACAGCCCTTGTGGCAGCGGTGGTGGGAGTGGGCAGGGGGGAACAGGGGAGAGCAGGGGCTGTTGTTGGTGCTGGAAAGAGGAGAGAGTGGTCAGAGGGGAGGACGACGTTTTCTGCCCAGGAGCCAAGCCCACAGAGTCCCCTGAAGCATGTGTGTGTGTACATGCATTCACACCACCGCATTACCAGGCCCTTGTGGATACACACCCAGGGACCTGGGATGGAGGGAGCTGGAGGCAAGGAGTGACCAAGCTTGTGCAGCCCAAGTGCACTACTTAAAGGAGCTATGAGCCGCGGGTCTGTGACACTGGCTCCTTGGCACCTCTGCAGTATCGGACTGCCCCACCAGTCTGGACAGCAGCAGCGCCGGGCTGGGTTGGCAGGCAGGCAGACCAGGTGGGGGTGCCAAGGATGAAGGAAGTGAGGAGGCTGGTGCAGTGAGAGTACTGGGTTCCCCACACCCTTGATTTTTCTGTGGGCTCCAGCAGGGAGGACCTGGTCTCAGGATGGATCCTCCTTCAGGCTCAAGAGTCCTGGCCAGCCCAACCCAGGAGCCCAGCAGCAACAGCAGCTCAGCGGCCCCAGCCAACAGATGGGACAGCTCGCAGAACAGCCCCTCCAGCCTGGGCCAGCTGTCGTCCAGCAGCCCAACGGTAAGCCTTGGGGAGTGTGCATATGCACTGAGCCCTCTTGTAGTGATGATGGACCTGAGGAGTCTAGGCTTGGCTGTGACCCCTCCAAGCATTTTACTTTGCCCTCTCAGCATGTCCTCCATGCCCTAGCTTTCTTTCTAAAGGGAATCTCCCTGCTGTTCCCATGCCAGGCATCAGGGTTAGCAGCATCCTTGTATTTTCCTTTGAGCTGTGGATGGGGTGTGGGTCCCTAGACGAGATGCTCCACCCAATTGCACCATGCCACCAGTCTACAGAGGCCCTGAACTCCCTTAATTGCTTTAGATACTTGGGATAGCGTCCAGATGGCAGGGAAGCACCCAGGAGGTCACCGTGCCTTGTGTCTGAAGGTTGCCCCTGCCATCTCCTTGCTAGTCAGGCTCCTGATTGTCCTGCTGATCTCCAGCGATTGATCTGAGCCCAGTGATGGATGCCTTCTGCTCCATGCCGTGGTGTAGGAGCTGGTTTCAATTCTAGGAAGACCTGCATTTCAGTTCCAGCTCCGCCACTTGCCAGCCGTGTGGACAAGTGGTCTAGCTGCTCATTGCCTCTTTCCTCCCTGCCTCCAGGGAACCCTAGCTCTTTGTGATTAGGGCTGTGTTTGCAGGTGACAGGAGATAATGTGATAGCATTTTCACTCTGCTTCTTTGCAGGTGCTTGTGGTCCAGGACCCCTTCCCCACAGTTGATGTTCCAGACCATGCCCACTACACTTTGGGCTCTGTGATCCTTTTGGTGGGGCTCACTGGGATGCTGGGCAATCTCACAGTCATCTACACCTTCTGCAGGTGCCTGGTTGGTGGGGATAGGGGTGGGAATGGACTCAGGGCAGCGTGGAAGGGCTAGAGTGTCAGCATCCAACTCAGGGCAGTGCTGAGACTTCCAGGCTCAGATTTCAATGATCAAGCTCAGGGATAGGGCTGAAAAATTAAGCAAAAGATAATAATAATAATAATAATAATAATAATAATAAAGGCCCAGGGAGGCTTAAATGACACATGTCTGTTGTGCCCTAGCCACAGGGACCATCCTCCCTCTGCCCTTACACAACAAGCTTGGGGACCTCACATTGTCTGCTACCAACCCTGGCAATCTCCTGCTGCCTCCCAGTCCCTCTCGCCCTGGCAGGCTGAATGGCTGAGATGGATGGATAAATGGGTTCAGATGTTGGTGACTCTGGATTCACCCCCTGTGAGTGGAAGGGCTGGGTAGGTCATTTATCTTCCAAGCTCCCTTTTCTGGCTCACCTAGTGGAGCTGGGATTTCCTCTTGGGACTCAAGGTCATGATGACTGCATAAGTCCGGTCTGATCTCTGCCCTGCGGAGGAGCGTCTAAATTCTGACCGTGCCTTCAGCTGAGCTTTGTGATCTTCAGCTAGTCACAGTGTGAGGGGGAGACTCCAGGTTCTTGCCTGAGCAGTGGGGCGGGGACACTCCTGCCTCCCTCAGGGCTAGATGCAAAAGGTTTGTGAAGGTGCTCGCTCGGAGAGGGGGCAGAGCAGAGACAGCTGTGCTGGGAGGGACCAGGCTACGTGAGACATGGAAAGAAGGGGGAGGGTGCTGTGGAGAAGCCCCTGGGGAGACCCTGGCCTTGAAAGTTTTATCTGAGGAGAGAGTGAGTCTTGCTGAGGGAATCCAGAGACAAGGAGCAGATAGGTAGCCCTAGGCCTGAGCACCAGCTTCCCCTGGGTAGGGTTCGGAGATGCCTTGCTCACCTACTTGAGTCCTAGGGAGTCACCCTGGGGGTGCCCGCTCAGTCCACATGACTTGGCTCCCATGCTACACAGCAGGCAGCTGCTGGACAATGAGATTGGTCTATGGCCCAGCAGCTTCTCCTGGTCTGCATGTACACTTGTGTGCGAGGGGACATGTGGGTTTGAGACACATGTGTGCGCATATACGTGCATGTGGGTCTGAGACACGCCTGTGCATATGTTCACGTGTAGCTCTGAAATACACATGTGTATATATGTGTGCACGTGCATAGTCATAGGGTAAGGGAGACTCAGTCCTTCTGGAAACCCCTCCTGACAGCACCTGATCCTCACAGGAGCAGAGGCCTGCGGACACCTGCCAACATGTTCATTATCAACCTCGCAGTCAGTGATTTCCTCATGTCCTTCACCCAGGCCCCTGTCTTCTTCGCCAGCAGCCTCTATAAGCGGTGGATCTTCGGGGAGACAGGTGCATACTTGGGGCTCTGTTCTACTGGAGGGAGGAGGGAGGTCTTGATAAGGGGATATTCATGCTGGTGGGAGGGGGCAGCCCAGAGGAGGAGGACACTGCCACCCTAAAAGCTCCCTCCTGAGCGCTCAGACAGGGACTGTACCTGCAGGCTGTGAGTTCTACGCCTTCTGTGGGGCCCTGTTCGGCATAAGCTCCATGATCACACTGACGGCCATAGCCCTGGACCGCTACCTGGTGATCACGCGCCCACTGGCTGCTGTTGGCATGGTGTCCAAGAGGCGGACAGGTCTGGTCCTACTGGGGGTCTGGCTCTACTCCCTGGCCTGGAGTCTGCCGCCCCTCTTTGGCTGGAGTAAGTGGCATGGCTTGTGGAATTGCGGAAGTGGCAAATAATCTGGAAGGGATAATAGAAGGGGAGGTAGGTGGAGTCAGGCCTGCCAGGTTGGGATAGGGTAAGGGGGTGGAAGGAGAGGTCAACCCAAAGCCTGTTTGAGCTTGGAGTCAGGTGGATAGTCAGGAGGTCTGAGGAGCAGCGGGGGAAACTGAGGCTACCCCATCAACAGCCAGAAAGTCACCAGGACAGCCAGTTTCTGGGTGGGGTAAAGCAATAGGTGCATAAGGTGCCAGGTGTGTGGTGGCAAGTCAGACAAGCCAGGGGCCGGCAAGTGAGGTCTTAGTGTACAGGACAGATTGCATAACAAGGCCAGGTCAGGCCACTGGCTGAAGTCTGGGGTAGAGGGCTCACAGTGAGGCTTCTGTTCCATTCACAGAAATGATGGTGGAGGATGAGGGGTTGGCCAACTGTATCCTGAATCAGCATCCCCTGCAGAACCCTCCCTGCTTCCTAGCTGCCCTGACTTCCACATAGATGCCAGGGCAGGATGCCAGGCAGGACTGGCAGGTGCAGGGGTCTCAGGTCTGTGATTAGGGATACCCTCACCCCTGGGGACAGAGCTCCATCTGAGCTCCCACCTCGGGCTTCCAGGTGCCTACGTGCCTGAGGGGCTGCTGACGTCCTGCTCCTGGGACTACGTCACCTTCACACCATCTGTGCGCTCCTACACCATGCTTCTCTTCTGCTTCGTGTTCTTCCTGCCCCTGCTTGTCATCATCTACTGCTATATCTTTATCTTCAGGGCCATCCGGGAGACTGGCCGGTGAGTGCGGGCCCAATCCCACCCCTGCCCCCGGGCTCCCCCACACCCACGTACCCAATACCAGAGCACTCCCAGCTCCAGGCAGGCAAAGCCAAGCTAGGTAGTCTGGGCCAGGGAAGTAGCAACAGGGAAGGCCCTCTTAATCAGCTGTTGTTTTCCACAACTGAGATAGTGAAGAGGGCACCTTGGGGGACCCATCAGAGGCAGGGATGCAAGCCCTGGCACTTGCTGCAAGTCCAAGTGACCCTGGCGCTCACTGCAAGCCTGCTGTGACCCTTCCTAGGGCCTGCGAGGGCAGTCGCGAGTCTCCACAGCGGCGACAGTGGCGACGGCTGCAGAGCGAGTGGAAGATGGCCAAGATTGCGCTGCTGGTTATCCTTCTCTTCCTGCTCTCCTGGGCCCCCTATTCTACGGTGGCATTGGTGGCCTTTGCTGGGTGAGCAGGGGCTCGGGGGCTGGAGGAGGGGTTAAAGTGGGGTTGGGGGCAGGGCGGGAGAGGGACCCCCTGGTCAGCCCCTCCTTCACGGCGAGATGGTGCCACAGCCGCCATCAAGCCCAGGTCTGGCCTCACAGTCCCTCCCAAGGAGTGGGGAGGCTGTCCCAGATTCTGGAAACACACCAGCATAGGCTAGGGAGATCTGAGTGCCACACCCAAAAGTGGCCTAGGGGCTGCTGGCCTTGCTGGGACCACACAGCTCCCCCTAGAGGTTTTGGTTTCCACTGCCTGGAGCAGTGGAAGTTAGGAGGGTGGAACAGACAGACAGGGGTGCCGTCACCTCCAGGAATGGGTCTCCCATGGTGAGCACCTGGAGACTTGGACATCTGCAACTGCATGGATGCAGGCTAGACTTCAGCAGCACATTGGATACATGGGAACTGTTATAACTTTGCCCTACTGTGTGAGCTTTCTCTGAGTTGGGTACAGTGAGTCTCAGAGTGGGGAAGGGTGGTGAGAGGGCTAGGGTCAAGGTCAAGGACAGTGGTACAGAATCCCATCTTCAACCACCTCTAGCCTCCCTCTGCTCTCACCTGGACCAGAATCCTCTCTGGCCCTGCTGGTCCCTCCCTAGGGGCTGACTTTACTGCTTTGGGCCTGACTGGTTCTAGCTCAGAGGCCAAGGGTTTGTAGGAGTCGGGGGGAACAGCAGCTGGCAGGAGACCCACACCTTTTCGGTCCTAGGCATGCGCACAGCCTGACCCCCTACATGACCTCCGTGCCGGCTGTCATCGCCAAGGCCTCTGCTATCCACAACCCCATCATCTACGCCATCACACATCCCAAGTACAGGTGGGACCTCTGTGTGTAGGGAAGGGGACAACTGTCACTGATACTGGGTTTGCAGTTAGGTCGAGCCCATCACTTGCCCCCAACTTCCCCGGGGAGCTCCAGTTGAAGGGAAGCCAGTGCTGATCCTGGATCTTCAGAGCCAGGAATCAGGTGACCAGGATGGCTGGTCAGCCTTATTGCCCTCCAACACCAGCTCCCCAGTGTGATGAAACCCTGGACATAAACTCGAGGGTCTTGTGTGCTTGTCTGCCTAGTGATGTCAGGCACCGAGCCCTCGCCCACAACAAGCTGCAGACTTCAGCCTGTGCTATGCAAACTGCTCTCTGAGTTGTGGCTGTGCCTCAGTCTGTGAGGGTGGGGCCTGATGTCCACCAGCTGGCCCTGCTACCCTAAGCTTCTCCCCCATGCTCACTGCCTCAGCATCCATCAGCCTGGGAGCCAGTTGGTCTGTGCTCAGCAGTTGTCTGTTGAGCCTCATCACCTCCCACAACCTGGGTGTCTGCCTGCCTGTCTGTCCTTGTGACCCCACTTCCTCAACAGCTCTCTGTCCACTAACCCCACATCTGCATCCATCTCGTCCCTCCTCTTCTGCCCCATGTTCATCTGCCCATTCCCCCACCCTAACTGGCCACGCATGTGCCCCTCAGGGTGGCCATCGCCCAGCACCTGCCCTGCCTGGGGGTGCTGCTGGGCGTGTCGGGCCAGCACAGCCGCCCTTCCCTCAGCTACCGCTCCACGCACCGTTCCACGGTGAGCAGCCAGACCTCCGACCTCAGCTGGATCTCAGGCCGCAGGCGCCAGGAATCCCTGGGCTCTGTGAGCGAGGTGGTAAGGCTGCTGGTTCCCTAGGGCCTGTGGGAGGGGGGGCTCGGAACCCTGAAGACCCTGGGAAGCACCCTCCTCCCCAGTATCTTGCCACACCTCCATAACCACCAGGAGCCCAGGAGCCCAGAGAGGGTGTGGACTGGTCTGAGGTCGGCCAGTGGTAGGGCAAGGCCACCTCTTTCCCATGCTAGCACCATCCTTACAGATGAGTGTCCTGGCACCAAATGGACCCCCAGGGAGATGTGGAAGCAGCTGCTGGCAGAGGAACACTTGTCCCTCAGCACTGAGGCCCCCCACTTCCTGCATGTGCTAAGGGGTACAGCGGAAGGGACACTGTCTGCACCAGCTTGGGCAGGCCACTTACTTCTCTGTCTTGGTCACCAGCCTGTCATGCCCCCTAGGGCCATTAGCTCTGGTCCCCACAAGGTTCTCCTGCCTTGTGGTCTCTGTCCTTTTACTTCTGCTTCCTGAGCCCTCTGTAGCCTTGTTGACAGCCATGGTTGTCAGGCTGGCTGCCCATCTCCTCCCAAAGGCTCAGGGAGGAATGGGGGATCCCTTCCCTGAACCATTGCAGTGAACAAGAAAGGGTAGATCTTCATGAAGACCACTTATCTGTCTCATGACAGGGGCACTCCCAGGCGCACAAGGTGGGCATGCAAGTGCAGGTCACGTGTGTGTGCATATACACATGTACACAGCGTGGCACAGGTGCACTCAATTTGCAAGGATTTGAGGCAAATAGTGTCCTGGGGTTTCTTTCAAGGGCTGGGGGCAGGAGCAAGGCCACAGACTGGTCATCTCGGCTCTCGGTTGCTCTTCTACTTCCCCAGGGCTGGGCAGACACGGAGGTTGCGGCTGCGTATGGGGCTTCCCCATTGGTGAGTGGGCGGTACCTCTATGGTCAGGTTCTGGAGAATGAGGAAGCCAAGGCTGCTCCCAGATGCCATGGACCGGGAGCTGAGACTCCCCGGAAGGTGAGTGACTTGTTACTTGCTAGTGCATAAAGAGAAAAGGATCAAGGGCCAGTCATCCAGGAAAGTGACCAGGGAAAGGGGCAGGCCCCATTGCTTGGACTGTCACCATGAAATCCCAGGATATGCAATGAGTGCACCCCCAAACTATCTGCTGTGTTCTGTGTGCGTGACAGCCTGTGCTTGCGAGGGCTGGGATCTGTGAGCCGTGTATATGCTCACCATGAATGTCCCGGGATCCGGGTCACTCAGGATACTTGCAGCTATTAAAAGAAGGCCAGCTGTCAGCCCGAGTGCCTATGGAACGGAATGTCGGTGGCCATGGGAGAAGGCCGCATTCCAGAACGCTGCAAACGCACATGCACAGGCGCCTCAGTAACCCCTCCTCTCCATGCCATCAGGGCACCTGCCTTCCCTAACGCTTATCCTCTGTGTCTGAGAGTGGGGAGTCCCACACCGCTCTCTGCAGTTGGGGGTGAGGCTCTGCTGCCCCCTACCTCCTTACCACCTCCTGCGTTCTCTTTCTGGGAGCATCAGGCTCGAGGTATCCAGGACGCAGGCCTATCTGCCCAGGCAAACGATGACACTCGCCAGTGCCTGAGGGAGACTGAGACAGGTTGGGGTACTGGTCTAGCCATCAGCAGGCAGCAAGCAGAGATCTTGGGGCCACCCGTGTGAGGATGCTGAATTGTTCAGGCTGAGGAGGCAGTGGTGTGCAATGTAACGGGACAGTGGAGGCTGCTCAGCTTGTCCTGAACAGGAGCTGGGCATCTCTCAGGGACCCGGGGAGCAGCCACTATGTCCCCCTGGGCTTAACAGAGTGGGACATTGGTGAAGGGAAGGTAGGCGGGAGATAATAGGTGCAGTGCAGAGGCCTGAGCAGCAGCTAGCCAAAGGGTCACCAGATCTGAACTCTAGGGGAGCTGAGAGCCCCAGGCAGGCCTGGGCCAGCTTGGTGGCTGGTGCCCTGGGCAGGCCCAGGTGGACAGAGTCAGCCTGCAAGGCGAGCACAAGGGAAATGGTACTGTAGGGCAGGCAAGATGAGTGGCTCAGGAGCCCCTGGATGCATGAGGGAAGGGAGAAGAAGAGGGGAGAGTGGTTGAGACATGTCTGCAAGCAGCTCCTTGCTAGAATTGTGGTCTCCCAGGAGACACAGTCCACACCTGGGTACTTCTAACAGCCTACCTTTACCTCTTGGAGACACAGACAGTGCTTGGAGTGCTAACAGGTACGTGCTGTTTTGTTTCAGACCAGGGGGCTGCTCCCCAGCCTGGATCCCAGGACCTAGGACATCCATCGGCTCTTCTCTTCTGGAGCACGCCCGGCCCTCTTCTCCTGACTCCCTCCCATGTCCTAGGTGTCCGACACCACCCCCCCAGCCACACACACACATTCAAATCCAGGATTACTGCTGATGTATGGCCCTGAGTAACTCCATGCTGCACTCCCCATGCCTAGCAGCCTCACCAGCGCCTACTCTTGCCTCCAGCTCAGCAACTGTCCAACTCCCCTCAGACACTGTGTGCTGTGTTTGTCCCCACAAGGGGGGACAATGGTGATGGCTCCAGGGGACACGCCAGCTGTTTATGCACCAGGCAGCTCCAGCCATCTGTGTATCCAGGCTGGGCACTTCAGTAGCCCTGGAAGACCGACTCTGTAGCTCTGGCTCCTGTGGTTGGGAGAGGCAACAGCACAGTGCTCGCTTTCTTCATATGCCTGGATTCTCCCTGCTGCCTTCCTGTCCCATGCACAGTTCCCATGCATGCAGGATATGTGGGTACACCACCTCCCAAAAGTCCTCAAGCTCATGCTCACATACTGCCCTTGTGCTGTCTCACATCAGTGCTCCAAGTTCAACCTAGAGCTATGTGGATGTCCAGGATACGGGAGAATAAAAAGCATAGAAAGCCTCCTGTGTGAGTACAGTCTCTACCTGTTGGTGCTAAGAGAGGAGAAAAAGCCAGGGCCTGGCCTTAACGCTTCTTGCAGCTTCTCTTTCTTTGCTCTCTCATACCCCCTAGGGACCCTCCCTCCACAGAGCCTACCTCAAACTGCAGGGAGGCAGGGTGGAGCGGAGGAGGGTGCCAGGCCAGGCCAGCTGCTGGCCCCTCCCCAATGAGCTGCTGAGCTCCGCCCCAGGCACGGGTGCCAGCTGCTCTCCAGCTGGCTCTAGGCCTCCCAGGGGAGGCAGGGGGAGGGAGGCTGGCCTTCCCCTTTAAGAGCATCCTTCTGCTACCCTAGGGACGAGAGCATCAGGCAGGAGGGAGCCAAAGTCCAGAGAAAGAACCCACAGCTTCAGGTACAGCCTCACCTGAGACTCCTTGAGTAACTTCTACCTCCCCCTGCTGCTGGTTCCTCCCCTATCTTGGTGGGACAGGTGCTCCTAAGAGAGATGGGACGAGGTTGGCACTAGGGATGGGTGGCTGTGTGGGGCCAGCCAGGGCTGGAAGGACAGGTGGGTACGGGTGTTCCAAGGTGAGAACACAGGTCCCTTCCTAGCCTGAACTTTTTCATGACCTTGGGACAGTAAGCAGACTGCCTCATAACATGATGTTCCTGTTGTGCTCCTTGTGTGCGCCTGGCCCTGGAGTGTGAAGCTGGGGCAGGGTGGGGGTCAGGGGTGCTGGCTGCTACCTTGGACTGAGTCCTCAGGGCCCATTCAGGTCAGAGCATGCCCAGAGAGGGCCAGCAAGCAGATGACCTCGCTGCCCCTTTCGGGGTCTCAGTTTCCTCAGCTGGAAAGCCAAGGTAAGCTGTGATCTATCTGCATACCACCCAGGGTCTGAGGGCCTGTTAGGGACAATCTGACCCCAAATTCATGTGAGCAGGAGTCCCTAGAGGTCCCTATGCCCCCATCCAGGACATGCTATCGCTGGGGTGTGGACTGAACACACTGGCTTTTTCTCCCTGCTCCTCTGGTCCTGTGTTCTAGCTCTGAGTAAGTGACATCTTCCTGTCACTGTCATCTCCTCCTTCCCCTGGCCACCCCATCCCTGCCATTTCTGCCCAAAGGGCACGGGGCCTGGTGTGAGGCTTGGCAGCTGTGGCTTTCCATGCTGCTGTCAAGTTTTCCAGGGCACAAATGAGGCAGGAGAGCCAGGAATAACCAGCTGGGCCCCCAGAGAGCCTGTAAATGGCAGAGGGTGCAGCTGCCTCCAGACCCTGGCCAAGGGGTATGGGCAGGAGCACAACCCCCTCAGAAAGGGCTCCGGGAGGCATCCCAAGCTGCTGGGAACACATTATCTGGCAGGCACCCCCCCTTGGCATGAGCCCAGGCTCCAGTGTGGCCTCGGGCCACTCCCAGTGTGACCTTGGAGAAGTCATTTGGCTTTCCAAGTCTTGGCTTCTGTGGGCCAAGGTGGCAGCCTCCTGTAATCCCAGGGGATAGCGGCGGGCAGTGCCCTGTGCTGTGGCAAGAGCCCAGAGCTGCTGCTAATCGTGATGATCATGTTCAAGGTTGTCTAGCCCTGAGCTAAAGCTCAGCCCCAGTCAACACCAGGGCCCCCACGCTAGACAAGGCTTGAGCTCAAACCCTTAGCAGAGTGCAGGATAGCCAGGAGCCTAGGGGAACAGACTCTGCCCACAGGTTGTTCAGCCCACAGTCTCCCAGGGCTCTACAGGGCTTGCGGGGCTGGGGTGCAGACATGGGGCGAGAGGCCAGGGTGTTACCACTCACCTGGCCAGGCCTCCCTTCCTGCCCCGTGGGTGCTGGACACCCCTCCCCAGGGACTATATTAGCCGAATGAGTCACAGTGGACCAGCTGGGAGGCCACGGGCAGGCGGGCGGGTGCAGTGTAGGGTTACAGTCCATTTATGGGCGCAGCAGAGGGCACATATCAGTGTCGATGGCATTCCCTCCCAGCTATTCTTAGGAGCTGCTCTGGAGCTCCACATCGCCTCGCTGGGCAGCAGGGGACAAAGCAGGCAAGCCTGGCTGGGGCCGAGGTTGGGGCAGTGGGGGTGGGCTGTTTGAGGGTCCTCTTACACGACTCCCTCTCCCCTTTGTGTCCACAGGGACATCTGCCATCAGTGCTAATATGTCGTACAGCGTGACTCTGACCGGGCCTGGGCCCTGGGGCTTCCGTCTACAGGGGGGCAAGGACTTCAACATGCCCCTCACCATCTCCAGGGTGAGTGTACACTGCCCTCGGCCTGCTACCCAGAGAAGGCCACCCATCACTGTCTGCCTGTCTGTCCTCCCCGTGTCCAGTTGGCGTTGGCCCTCTGGAGCCAGCTGGCCTGTTAGCAGCATGTGATGTCACGGGCAAGTGGCGGGTGTTTTGAGCTGAGAAGGAAATGCTGAGTTTCCATGAGAGACAGGAAAGCAGTATTTAGAGGTTTCCCAAGCCACCCCTGCCCCCCAGACCTGGAGATTGTCCGGGAGGTGGGCGGCTGCTTTGGGAGACCAGCATTCCTGGCGCAGAGAGAGATGACAGGTGATTGGCAGTGGACGGAATGCTGACTTTGCTGTCCCTCTCTTGTGGTGTGAGGCTTGGCTGGATGGTTTACTAGATGCCAGCACCTATTCTAGCCCAATCCTGAGACAGCAATCCCTCCTCCCCCTGGCGCCGTGAGGCTCTTCTTCCCACACCTGCCTAGACATCTGCCTAGACTCTCCTGAGGCTGCTTTGCTTGTGTGTCTCATGTCTTGGTCCCCCTGTGCTCAGCTAGGGACATGGCCCTTGCTGCCTGCAGGGTCTGTGATCAGGGATGGCGTAGCATGTGTGTGGGAGGGTGTCTGGGTGGCTGTGGCCTGGTCTCTAAGCCTGCACAGAGGCTAGAAACTGCACATCCTGTCTGGGAAGCTCTCCCACTACTCTGGCCCCATCTTCAAGGCCAGGACCTTGAACCTGGAATATGGCTGGTGCTCAGTCCATCTGTGTCTAGTAAAGTGATTCTCAGGCCACTGAGTCTCTGCAGAGCTGTGGCTGGAGGTCCCAAGGCCAGACCAGCCTTACCAGTGTTCTGCCTAGAGACACACAGGGGGAAGGACGAGCCTTGGCCCTGAGGTGGTTGAGCCTTGGTGGGGTTGGTCTATGCATAAGGGGGGCAGGGTGAGCCCCCCAAGGCTGCTCTGAAGCATCATGTGTGGGCTGGTATGTCTAACTGTGCCCACCCGGGGTTATAGGGAGATCATTTCTTTTTCTGGGACTGGGGGACAGGGCTGCAATGGGTGGCATGGAAGACTGGGAAGTGTTTAGCAGAGGGGCACGAAGGCCAGACTTGATTCTAGAACTTGATGGTAGGCACTTGGGGGTTTCCAAGGTCAAGTCCCACTCAAGAGTACCCTGGAAACAGCCTCATTCCAACCACAAAGCTGTGTTCCTTGGAGGCAGTGCTGGCCTGACCCTCCCCCCTGCAGTGGGCACCCTAGCTCATTCTCTCCCCACTCTCTGCCTGCGAGACCCACTGCCCTGGAGATCCCTGGTGGGTCTCACACCCAAAAGTCTTGCATACCCTGCCTCATGATGTGGCAGCAGGGTCTGTTTGAACCCCTGGAGCTCACTGCTGTCTAGACCCTGTTTGGTTCCTCCACCTACTGCTGGCATGTAGTGGGTGGAGCCTGGGGGCCCTGCCTGGTTCTGAGTCCATGGGTCCCCCAGAACCACCACCCTCGAGCCTCCTCCTATGTGTGCTCTCTGCCCCATTCTGTGGGTACGAATTAACCGCCGAGCTCAGAGGCACCCAGGATAGCCAATGACCTCACCCAGGGCCTATGCACCACCTGACCCTGGCAGGCCAGGGGCTTAAGTGGCCAGCACAGAGGCCTTAAGCTAGACAGCAGGAGAATGTCCTCGCTGCAGGGAGGGGGTGTTGGGACATACTGGAGCCAGTGACTTGGGGCACTTTTAAAAATAGAAGCCACATCTTAGGCAGGGTACGGGGAGGGCAGAGATGGGTGGGCACCATGGCTTCTTTCAGGAACATGGCACTACTGCTTCTCACCACGGGCCAGTGGACACTGCCTGGGCATTCTCAGTTGAGTCTTTGCTGTGGGGCTTTGTTGGGAAGGGAGGAGGGCTAGCAAAGCTAACCCCAGAGAGAGCCAGCATCCCCAGGGCCAGGATTCTTGTGCCACCCAAGTGCCCATGCTCCCTCTCCGTCAAGGGACAGAGATGGCTTTGACTTTGGGTGGAATCCAGTCTGACCCCTGGCTCCAGTGCCTGCCCTGGCCCCTCTGACCAAACTGGGAGAAGCCTGACCCCATTCAGCTATAGGTACACCTGCTACTCCTCAACTCAAGACACCTGTTACCTGAGGTGGGAAGTGGGGGGTCACAGGAACACCTGCACTCCCACTAACACAGTGTCAATCTGGGCCAAGAGGTGGCCTCACAAGGTCTCCCTCCAGGGGGTCCCAGGCTGGGAAACCCCACCCCTAGGACTGGAAACTGGGCGGCTGAAGAGAAATGCCTTTATTTATCCTGGACAGGTGCTTTGGCTTGCAACCTGACCTCTCACCCCAGCCAATCCTTCAGGAAGTAGGGGATGGGTGGGAGCCACTGGGAGACAGGGAACAGCTCCAAGTCCCTGAGGGATGGCTCAGCTCTGCCCCCTCTGGCTGTGTCATGTTAGTACAGTCGTCTCACCTGGGCTTCCTCCAGTTCTCTAACCTGTCTAACCTGCCAGCTGTTCTACCAACTACCTGCAGAAGGACTTTTTTCTGTGGCTGTTGGGAGACCTAACACCTCCACCACTTTGCTGGTTCGGGTTTCAGTCTTTATTGGTCTTCTCCCAGTGACTATGCATGCAGAGTGTGCAGGCTGAGGGTCCCTGGGGAGGAGCAAGGGGGAAGGGGCCAGGCCTAGCCTATTCTGGTGGTGGCTGTGCCGACAATTCCTGGAATCCTGAGGCCACTGGAGGCCTCGTGCTGTTGCTTGGGCAGCTCCTATTAGTGCTGACAGGCTGTGCTGTTTATAGCAGCCCCCTGAAGGTCAGGGGCACCTCCTCAGGGCCCCTCCCAGCCAGCTCTCTCCATCCAGCAGGGTGAGAGATAAGGACAGAGACTTCAGCAGCAGCCAGGGGGAGAAGCCAGCCCTGCCCCCAGCTCAGAACCGTCTCCAAGCCCACTTCAGAGTCTGAAGGCCACACCCCCTGGGGAGCTGACCCTAGACCCTCCCTGCAACCAGACTTGTGGGATTCCCCTCCTCAGTTTCCTAAGTCTCATCCAGCGACTGTCCCCGTCCTGGAAGGCTTCAGGAGGCTCTGCCCACAGGGCTGTGTGATCATTGCTAGGACCCAGGCGAAGCTGCAGGAAGGATAGAAGGAGCAGGCCAGAATAGGGTGTGGGTCCAGCTAGCAAAGGGAGCAGGAACCACTCTCCTGACCTAGGCCCAGAGAGCTGGGTTTGAGAGGGAAGTTTCCAGCCGAGACAGCACCTGCGGGTCACTTTGCTGGCCACCTGGAGGTGGAGGTGGAGGTAGAGAGGTCACAGCAGAAGCCTGCAGGAGCAAGCAAGGCTGAGAAGCCTTTGGAGCACAGAAGAGACTGGTGGCGGTGGGGCTGTGGAGAAGCAGTAGATCCAGGGAGAAGGTGAAGGCTGGGTTCAGGGGGAGGTCAGATGGGAAGGCAACAAACATGATGGTGATCCAGTTGTATAAGTCACAGGTACTGTGGAGGGGAGCAGGCTGAAGTGTGCTGGCAGAAAGGGACTGTTGGGAGCTGTACCCTTCATGGAGGAGAAACAAGGGAAGAGCTGGCCTGGCTGGGTCTGCAGCCCATCCCAACCTGGGCCACCCAAGGACCCTGGACACAACTTTGCTCCCATTTGCCCTGACGCCCAGGCCTTTCCTGGGAAAACAGGCTTGCTCAGGACTGGTTATCATCAGGGCTGATCTCCCTCTCTGCCCACTCTGACTCTTAGTTCCCAGGGAGCCTAGGGATGGAGCCATCAGCCTTAGGCCTCTGGCAATTCCTGTGGGAGGGAGCCTGGGTCAGAAGCTGTGGTTTGTAGTTAATTTCTCAACCTTGCACCTTGTGTTCAATCATGCAACCCTGCAAGAATCCCAAGAGAAAGTGGAGGTTGCTGACCTGGGGCATGAAGGCTCCAAGTCTGAGACCCTACTCCTCCCTTGGTTGCTTCAGCCTTTTCTGTGTGGTCCTGTGGGCTGCCCTAGAGCCTGGCCCAGCCACCCTGAAGAGCACCTGGGCTTGGGAGCTTTGGAGATAGGACTTGGGTCCCCCACACTGAGGGCTGTCTAGGTTCTACTTGCGGGTGAGAGATGCTGTTGGTGGAGCAGTTTGGGAAGTAGAGTGAGAATGAAAGACTCCTTCCAAAGTTTACACACACACACACACACACACACACACGAGCAAGAACCTTCTAAGGATTCAGATGCTCAGGCCCTTTCTTGGGACAACAGGAGCAGGAACAAGAAGGTTAGACAAGAGTCCCAAGCTCAGGGCAAGGTCCAAGGGTGACCCTGCCCCACCCCCACCTGAGCAGGCTGCTCCTGCAAGTGGAAGGAAGGCATCTAATGGCATCCTTAAGGCATGCTAAAGATCTCTGCTTCCTTCTCTGAGGACACCTGAGGATACAATAGAGCATTATCCCCTAGAAGGGGAGATCAAGAGTCCCACCTCCACCCTGAGGGTTACTGGGCCTGCTCAGGGCAGCCAAGGGCCAGACCAGCTGAGCCCTGATGAGCACATGCAGGTGCAAGGGAGAAAAGCACCAGGGGTAGGCTGGAGCCAGCTCAGAGATTCCTCTGTGGGTTGCTTGGCAGCCAAGCAGGGCCGACAGGGCCTGAGATCTTCCCTTCCAGGACCAAGAATCACCCCAGCCCACTTCTGAAGATTGGGAAGGGGCAAGAAGGCCCAGAGAAGGCTGTACTGCCAGAGGAAGACGGTCAGTCCCAGCTAGACTGGCCCCAGTGGTGGCTTTGCCCACACTGTCAGAATCTTCTGGACACACCCATCCTGTCTGGCAGAATCTCTTCCATGGCCTTAAACCCTTTCCTTCTAGGTGGGTCTGCAACTGATCCTCCCCATTAGCTTCAGAGTGATGTTCCCCCATCCCTGTAAGTTTTTAGAAACTACATGTGGGAGTGTCCTGGCTGTGTGGAGACTTTTCCAGGGAGTGATCTGCAGTTAACTATAACTACCCCTGCAGACTAGTCCAGGTGCTGCAGAACTCACCTGAGTGGGACCAGTCTGGGGGTGTAGCCGTTTGGCTTTGAAATGCTGGTGCAGCAAGCTGGGCCAATGCCTGAGTATGTAATGAAGTTAAGAGGAATGTTAAGGTGAGAGTGTGGTGGGGGAGCGGGGAGAAGCATGTAGGTGTTCACTGTCCAGTTTTCTCTGCTTGAGCATGTCTGGGGTAACATGCTGGGAGTCATTACATAACCCTACCAGGGAAGCCAGTGGTATTTGGAAATTACACTTTCTTCAGAGTACCCAGCTGGACTGCTCAGTCTCGAGCCTCCTCTTGGTCTAGAAAACCACATTGCTTGTCTTGACTTTTTTGTTTGTTTGTTTGTGTCTTTTCATCTCCTACTGTTGAAGGCAGTGACCCACTCCTGCTTTGAGCACAGAAACCCTGTGGCAATGAATCTGGGGATATGGGCTGCATGGGCCAAGATTACCTCAAGCAGAATTAATAGCTGTTCATCTCAGTGCCAATACTTTTGAAACCTATGGATTGGACTTTTTTTCTCATAATATACATTTTCCATGCACCTGTTGAAGAGTATTCCTATGTTCAGAAATCCCTGGGGCCTAAAATGTTTGCTGTTTGATAGCAACTGGCAAGAGCTCCCCTGATCCTGCTTGCTTTACATGGTGTAGGATGGGGATTTGGGCCACTGATGTGGTGGCACAGACACCATTGCAGGGTCCATCTGGGAAAACAGGGTTCCCTGGTTGTGCTGGAATTTTCCCAAGGGGGGCCAGCAGGAGACTTCCACACCTATCTGCAAAGCTAGGGCCTAGCCAGAGGCCCATTCAGACTTGACACTCAAGGCCAGGGGCTCTCCCCAAATCCTCTCTGGGTTCCTTCTAGGACTTGCCCTGATTCTTGCTTTGGCAATATTAGGAGCTGGTCTTGTCCCTGGGTTGTAGCCAGGAAGGTGAGTGGGCTGTGCTGGGAGACGCTAGGAAAACTGGCTGGGGGGATGTGCTACATAGGCAGGGTCAAGGGACACTCTAGCCACATTTTGTACACAGAGTGTTTCAGAGGCTCCTCCTTCCTGTGATGTCACTGGGAGCGGGGCCAGCAAAGAATGCCATGTGATGTCATGGATGCGGGGGTACTGATATCACCAGGGGTGGGCCTTCGAGCCTTTTTAGGTGACCTATGTTCTCTGGAATTTCGTGTGTCCTGTGCGCGGGGTGTTTCCTAGGTGGAGTGTAGTGACACTGGAGATAGGCTTTGAGACTCTAAGATTCTGTGATGTCAGTGGAAACTGACCCACACACCTGTACCTCCCTTTCTGGAAGACTGTAGCAGGTCTCTGAGCCCTATGCCATACCCGTTCTTCCAGCTGACCTGGCTCTCACAGCCATGGTAGCACCTGCACTAGGGTGCTTTTGTGGGGGGCATTTGTCCTACCCGCTGGCCTCTTGGTGTCTCCGGGTGCTGCTGAGTCTTAGCTCCTGCAACTGTCTTCCCTCCGGGAGCCTGGACAGTATCCCATGGACTTGCAGAGTACAGGGTGATAGTATGCTAACCCATACAACTAACAGCTGGCTAGGCACAATGGCTCAATTGGCTAATCCTCTGCCTGTAGGCATCCCATAGGGGCACTGGTTCATGTCCTGACTGCTCCATTTCCCATCCAGGTCCCTGCCTGTGACCTGGGAAAGCAGTAGAGGATGACCCAAAGCCTTGGGACCCTGCACCTGTGTGGGAGACCTGGAAGGGGCTCCTGGCTCCTGGCTTTGGATCAGTTCAACTCAGCTCCAGCTGTTACAGCCATTTGGGAAGCGAGTCCAAGGGTGGGAGGTCTTTCTTGGTTTCTTTCTCTGTAAATCTGCCTTTCCAGTAAAAATAAATAAATCTTTAAAGAAACAAATAGCTGCCGCTTCACCGTCATTTAGCACACATGAAAGCTGATTTCTCACTCATGCACTGTTGCACGGCATGCTGCTTAACTGGCTATCCTCCAGGCAGTGACTGCGGAATCTAGGTGCCTTTCAGTTAGTGTCCTGGCTGTCATCCTTCATCCTCTGTGTCCAGAAAGCCACCAAGCCGACTGGGTGGGCATGCACTGCTTCTACCTTCATGCTACACGCCAGAGCTAGTGGTCCCATGACCACAGTCAGACACAGAGGGCTAGCAAACAGGATGGCCATAGGGCAGCGGAGTGACCAGAACACCTGACGACTTAATACAGCCTGATGACTTCCCTGAGACCACCCCATTTACACTCACTTTCCCCCTCCACTTCTGCCATCCAACCAGATCACTCCAGGAAGCAAGGCAGCCCAGTCCCAGCTCAGCCAGGGTGACCTCGTGGTGGCCATCGACGGTGTCAACACAGATACCATGACCCATCTGGAGGCCCAAAACAAGATCAAGTCTGCCAGCTACAATCTGAGTCTCACCCTGCAGAAGTAGGTGGCTGCCCTCCAGGCAGGGGTGGGGAGCAGAAGCTGGGTTGCTGGAGGGGAAGGTGGGGGACGCCAAACAAGAGGCTGTGGTGTAGCCATCACACACACCCAGCCTTGGGCCTTGAAACTTGCAGGGAGGCAAGTCCCAAGTACTAGAGGTTGACAACATTGCCACCTCTCTGCACCTGCCAGCACATGGGCAACTGGGCCTGGAAGCCCAGTTCTTTGCCTAGGCAGCCTCCGAAGGACACAACAAAGGCTGTGGGGTGCTGGCCAGCATGCCCAAGAGCCATGACTTCTCCAGTCCACTCAGACCCAATGCCTTCCCCAGGGCAACCCGGGCCAAGGAATGGGCAGTGGGTCACAGCCCTCTGACCTAGCTGCCCTGCATTCTGTTGCTTTCCCCTCCCAGAGAGGGGCTCCCCTGTCCCAAGGCCCACTAGCCTTCTCACCTGTCGCCTTCTGGCTTCTGTAGGTCAAAGCGTCCCATTCCCATCTCTACGACTGCACCTCCGGTTCAGTCACCGCTGCCAGTAATCCCCCATCAGAAGGTAAGTGCTGACTGTTGGTGGCTGGGGTTCCTGAAGCATAGCCCTGGCCTGTGCCTGCTGCAACTGAGCCTGCTGAAGGGGTCAGGCCACTTAGGGGAAGCTTGGATGCTCCCCAGGAAGCACTGATTCTAGGGTGCCTGCCTGGTGGGAGCTAGCCACTACCCCAGGGCTTGTGACTGAACACCAGTCTTGGGTCACAGCACAGCCTCCCACCCAGACAGCGCGCATGGATCCAGAAACCTCTGACCCTTTTCTGTTTGAGAGAATAAGGACTGGGGTGATCATGGCAAAGGCCCTCCTACTTGAGTCAGCCACCAGGAGGAGCTCCCAGGTGTCTAGGGGCTGCTGGCCTCAGAGTATTTCCTACATTGTAAATCTCACTCCCACTTCCATTCAGTCACCTGTACCAACTGATGCCCCCGCTCTGCACCCCTGCAGCCTTAGAGGCAAACATGGGGTACAGCACAGCACAGTCCTGGCCCTAGACTGGGACTCAGTTCTCATAATTGAGTCCCAGGCTCTATTTGAACCACCCCTAAACAGCTGCAACCCCAGAGGGTTCAGCTTCTCTCCTGTAACCCATTCTCCTTGGTGTCATTGCAGACAGATTTGGGCTGGGGAAGGGTAGAGAAAGCTGCCAGGGGGTTGGGATGCGCACAGGATGGGAGAAGAACCAGGTGGGACCGAGTACCAGCCCACCTCTTCCTCAGCCATCCTTTCTGCCCCTGTGCCCTGCCTGCCTGCTTCGCAGTAACCCAGGGACCAAGTAAGCGGAGGCAAGACAGGGGCAGACACAGCATGGGGGTGTTCCCATGGCACCCTGGGCACCACATCTCTTCTCTGGGCTATCCCAGGGGTAGCAGTCTTGGCTTGGTTTTCTGTCCAGGTTTTGCATTCTGTCCAGCTGGATGCCAGCCTGCATGCCATAGGTCTCCTTCTCCTGTGGATAATCCTCTCCTGTGGCCCTGCAGGTGCTCAGGGCAGCGAGCTGCAAGGGGTGGGTGGCAGGCTGCGGGGGCACTTACACTAACACTTTGGTTCTAGGTCCACACAGAAGCTCTTGAGTGTGTGTGGCTTCTAACTGCTGTCTTCTCTCTCCCCTGCATGGCGCTGCCCCCTGGGCCAGGACCCTGCTGTGGACACGAACGGCAGCCCCGAGGCCAGGGCCGGCCTGGGCACCCCGGGCACGCCGCAGCTGGGGTGCGCCTTCTCCCAGGCCTCTATCTGCTCGCCATCTGTGGAGGTCTTGGACCCCAGTCCTTCACAGGGCAGCCCGGGCACCAAGACCAGCTCAGAGGGGGCCCCGGGGGCCCAGGGCTCACGCCAGCCGAGGCAGTATAACAACCCCATTGGCCTGTACTCGGCAGAGACCCTGAGGGAGATGGCTCAGCTGTATCACATGAGCCTCCGAGGGAAGGCCTCAGGTGCCGGACTCCTTGGAGGGTAGGTAACGGGCACGTGTGGTCTGGGGCCCTCCCGAGGCCAGGGTGCTCGGTGGACGCCCGGTCAGGTGGTCAAAGAGAGGCACTGGACTCCATCCCACCAGCCACAAACACATGCGCCAGCACAACTGACCACAGCACAATCCCATTGCCCTCTGCCGGAGCCAGCCACGCTGCAGCTTCAAACAGCTACCCAGATGCCGGGTCAGACTTGGCTCAGGGGAACCAAGGCCCTGAGAAGCTGAAGTCCCAGTGTAGTGGTTTGGCTGTTAAGTGGCCTGCAGGCACCATGTGCGGCCTCCCAAACTTTCATACCAGGTCACACCCTCCAAAAACGGGTCAGTGCCTGCTTGCCTATTGCCTTCAGGAGCTCCAGGGCAAGTAGGCACTTTGGTCCACACTCCTCTTGGAGCCCTGAGGCAGAAGCAAGATGGAAAAGTGAGTTCTCTAGAACTGGGAGTAGTCCAGGAAGACTGGCTAGGGGAGGGAGTGCCTGAGCTGGGTGGGAGTGACCCTGGCCAAGGCAGGGCAGCAAGGAAACAGTAGCCAGAGGAGAAGGGGGTTGCAGGAACTGGGAAGTAGCAACCCCACAATAGTCTAACGGCTGGGACGCAATGGGCCAGGGGTTCAGACTGTGTAGGTAGGCCTTGGAGTAGGTGGTGGAGGATGAGGAGCCCTTCACACTCAAATGTCTCCTCCTGAGTCCACAACTGCACCATTATCTGTGCCTGGGCGGGGGGGTGGGGTGGGGTGGGTGCTGGATGCAGAACAAGCCAAGTTAGGGCAGCACAGCCTGGTGCTCTGCCCAGCATGTGGTGGGAGGCCTGGCATAGTGCCCTGGGGTTGGGGGAGGATAAAAGAGACACAATGTGCTGGCACACCTTCCCCAACATGGGGAGCCCCATGTGGTCACTGCCCCGATTCATCCAGCTGGTGCACGTGGGAGTCCAACCAGGAGCCCAACACCCTGCACAAGGCATGTTGGGCCCCACCAGCTTGCTGCTGGCTGAGTGCCTCACTGCTTGCCCCTCTATGCTCTCTGAGCTCCTGAGTGAAGCTGGCCTCTGGCAGTGGGTGGCACTGTTGGCCAAGAGCAGCTGAGCTATGTGTCCATTCTGCTGGCTTTCTTCCTCAGGGACTTCCAGCCAGAGAACTCAGGGGTAGACTAGTGGAATAGAGCCAGTCTCCTTAGCCTGCCCTTGATGAGCTGGTAGGTCTGCCGATTTGGGAAGATGGGCTGCAGTGGCTGGGACCCTTGCCTCCAACCCTGGAGGCCAGCTGCAGTGATGAGAGCATCTCCTCTTGTTGAATCCTCTTTCCAACCTGGAAACAGCCAACAATCACTTGTCTTTGTCTCGCGGTGAACACAGAGGGGACATGATTGCCCTCCTCCTACAGAGGGAAAATGGAAGTTTAAATAAGGTAAATAATATATTCGATGTCACACAGCTTGAAAGTAGCAGCTAAGACTGGCACCTGAGTCTAACTGACTCCACGTGGCAGGGAGACCAGGACCTGTCAACCTGCTGGAGGGTGGGTGGCGCGGGAGTCAGCCTCATTCTCTGCTTCCTTCAGGAGCTCCAGGGCAAGCAGATACTTTGGTCCACACTCCTCTAGGAGCCCTGAGGCAGAAGCAGGGTAGAAAAGTGAGTTCTTTACAGCTGGGAGTAGTCCAGGAAGGCTACCTAGAAGAGCCTCTCAGTAGTACCCACTTGTCTGTTTAAATAATCACTTGATAGGCTGAGCAGCAGGCCTAGTAGTTCCTTCTAAGGAAAGACAGGCTAGCATGGCTCAGCCCAAGCCAAAGCTGGTGCTCCTGTCCCAGGCAAGGCAGGCAGGAAAGGGCCAGGGTCTCTGAGCTGGGCTAGTCCAGGACAGCCTCGGCCAGGCCTAGGCCACCACCTGGGGCCACATGTCTAACCTCTTGCAGGCGCAGATTTGGCCACAGCTAAGTTGCGTGTGCATCCATTGTACCTGTATCCCCTATTGAGGCAGGCTTAGACTCAAGAGTCCTGTTTAGTCTATACAACTCATTGAGGCAGTGGGCATCATCGATTTCATGAAGCTGAGATGGACAACAGGAAGAGTGCAAAATCAGGGCTGATTTTTGTCCATTTCCTGGGGGAAGCTTCTTGCCTGACTCCCTGGGCAGCTCAAAGCCTCTGGGAGGCAGGGAGAGGAGCATATGGGGTGACCTAGGTATTCCTGCTGCCCCCTTCTCCTCACCCTTTCTGGGACCGGCCCCAAAGGGCAACATCCCACAGGCTACCTGGGCAGGTCTTGCCTCTGGGTTATCCTCTCCAAGAGCTGGTACTGGTGGCTGTTGAGTTGTGTCTGCCATGGGCATCTCAGCCTTGGGTTCTCAGGCAGAAGCTGAGTAGGGCACAGGAGCCAACACCACAGAAGGAGCCTGTGGCAGAATGGGGGCATCCCCCTTCCCACCAGGCCAACACTGCCCTCTGTAGAGGGGGGCACTGGACTGCCGAGGCAGCGGGGGAAGGGAGTGAAGTGCAGAAACTGACAAGGCAGCTGTAGACGCTGGCCAAAAATGGAGACGAAATGAAAGTTCCATGTTGGCCCTGTCCTAATATAGCTCCACTCAAGGGCTATTTTGAGCTTGGGAAGACACAGGGAGTTTTATCAACTGGGAGACAGTGCGGGGTAGAGCTAGGCAAGGCAATGAAAGAGCTCCCTAGGGAAAGGAAAGGATGGAGCCCTGGCTTTGGCCTGACTCCCCTGGGGCCTGGCTAGGTGCCAGGATCCCCCAGCCACAGCTTCTGGGGGACAAACACAGAAAGGCAACAGAGTCTAGGGACAGAGAATTCTCCCTCTCAGTTCTGGACAATTTGCATTTAAAGAGATCTAAAGTGAACTGTGTACCCTCTCCAAGGAGAGCTTGGTGGGTGAGGGGTGGGAGGGCTGCAGGAAAGGGGCAGGGTTCCCGCTGTGGGGCTCAAGCTGGGCTGCCTTGGCTTGTCTAGGACCCACACTTCTCCCAAGACACCTCACTCCTTCTCGGAGCTGGGGGGGAGAGCACAGTGTTGTCAGAAGTGGGGGTGTGCCATCACCCCTTATCCTAGGTCCAGGAGAAAGAACAGCTCCTGGAGGCACAAGTAACTCACTGTCTACCAACTCCTGACCTCTAATACACAGCCTCCTAGTGCTGCTATGCCACCTGCTGGGGAAGCACATCTCCAGGGCTGGCTCCATGAGGCAGGACTGAGCCCAGAGCAGCAGCCAGGCCAGGAGGCAGCAAGGACCTGGCACTCAAGTTGGCAGGTGCAGCGCACCCGGTCTCAATTCCCAGCTGTTTTCTGGGGCTGCCTAATCAGGTTGTCTTGGTGAGGGGGTGAGGCAGGACATGGTGAACATGAGAAGCTCACAGGGTGGGGGTCCTTGCTATGTCTGACCCAAGCCCTGGGGGCCCTCGATTCCTGACTCCAAGCCCTGCCCTGCTGTTTCCTTCCTCTCCTTGCACAGTAAGGCTTTGAACGGTTTTGCCTCTGTGTGAGCCAGCCCAAGGAGGGTCCTGGCACTCAGACCCCTGCCCTCCAAGGAAGCCCCCTCTCACAGCCCTGTCTTTGCCTTTTCTCTCTGCCCCAGGTGGTAGCCAACTCACCAGCCAAGTTAGTATCAAGGACAGCATGTGTGTGCGCTGTGTGCTTGCCTAGCATGCACCTGCGTGTCTGTGTAGTGTGGACAGCGTGTGCATGTGTGAGTGCGGATGCCTATGTGTGTCCCTGGGTGAGCCTGCATGTGTGTGGAGCTCAAGTATGAAGAGGGGCCTTTGGGGGGTGAAGTGGGAGGTTTTTGTCTGGTGGTTCCGACTTGTGCCTCATTTGTGCTGCAGCTGCTTAAGCCTCTGTAGGCTGGCTGGGGTGGTGCAGAGGAGAGGGGTGGAGACGAGGAATGCTGCACTGCTCTGGGGGACCTCATCTGCCTGAAGATTCTCTGTCCTGCCGGGACCTCCTCCAGAGGTTGCACCTGACCTTGTCTGCATGCTGGAGAGAAGACACTCCCCAACCTACCAACGATGGGAACTACTGGCTAATGGGACGCACAGCCAGGTGGACTTCCAGGGGCCCAGGAGGCCTGAACTCCACTCCAAGGAAGAAGTGCATGCAGTGAAGCCCTGACGGGGGTAGCCAGCAGGATGCGGCACCCCTCATGGAGGGACCTTGCTCAGCTCTGCAGGGGCAGGTCTGGGGGCTGCTGCTTCTCGCGTTTGGGACGCTCTGGACTCAGCTTGAGCTGCCACTGCCTCTCACATAGTCCAGCTCCTACCCCTGTCCCCAAGCCCCCTTTCCACCCTCCGCCTGGTTCCTCTGGCCATGTTTGCCTCTGTTGCCTGGGGTTGTGTATGGTGGGAGATCTTGCCATGCCCAGAGCACCTGCTAACCCTGGAGGTGTCTGGGGCTGAGCCAGGTATGCATGCACTGGGAAGGCAGAGCTGGGCCAGAAAACCCCCCACACAAACACCTTAGGAAGGGGCCCAGGACTGACTTGATTAGACCTGGTCAGCCCACTGTGGTCACAAGGGTATCCTACTTGCAATCAGGACCTTGGCATTGGGAGATCTCTCTCCACACACACACCCACTGTCTGCCGTGGCCTTGACCTCTGGTGTAACCACCACCTGTTCGCTTTTCTCCTCCCCCTTTTCCCTTTCCCTTGGTTGGCACCTTATGCATACCTCCCCCAGCGCCGACTACCAGGAACGTTTCAACCCCAGTGCTCTGAAGGACTCGGCCCTGTCCACTCACAAACCCATCGAGGTGAAGGGGCTGGGCGGCAAGGCCACCATCATCCATGCCCAGTACAACACCCCTATCAGCATGTACTCCCAGGACGCCATCATGGATGCCATCGCTGGCCAGGCCCAGGCCCAGGGCAGTGACTTCAGCGGGTAAGCCCTTCCCCTTCTCCACACTCCTGCTGCAGCCAACAGATCCGGTGTGCTTCCCTCACCTCTGGTATCCCAGAAGCCTGCAGGCCTACACCAGGGCCTTGCAGAGCCTGGGGTCCGCTCTTCAGAACTCAGCTCCTGGTCTGCCACAGGACAGAAGGTGGAGAATGCAGCAGCTCCTGCAAGTACTTTCCATGGCCTCTGAACTTCCCAGACTCCACATGGGGCTACTTGAGAAGGAGATGGCGTGTAATCCTCTTAAGGAGAGAACATTCCAGAGCTCCCCCATCTCTTGGTCAGGCCTCTCATGACCAAGCCATCCATCTGTTCCTGGTTGCGGAAGGGCAGGTGTCACACTCTTTAACCTGGGAGAGTGGAAGACGCAATGTGTTTCTTACTTGGGACAAGGTCTCAGCTCCGGCATTGGTTCCTGACTTGGCCTGTGGGCTGTGATTGGGGTATAGGCATGGAACAAAGGAAAGCTGGCTGAAAAGCACAGGTGGTTAGAGCTACTCAGGGTGCTCACTGCACTCTGACTTGCTGCCTGCCACTCTGTCATGTCTCTTGCACACGCACACACAGACGTCTGTTAGTTTTCCACTTGGGAATACCATCATGTTCTCACATACAATTGGCTCCTTGGGCAACTTTTTTTTTTAACAGGAGCTTACTGATTTTCAGTTTTTAGAACATTTTTAAATTTTATTTTTGATGATGTCTACACAGGTGATTAAGGTGGGAAGGATTGAGGGTTAGGGGAAAATTGGTAGCCCATTTTTTTCAAATTTTGTTTCTTCCTGTATCTGGGAGAAGGGGGGAGACTAGAGAAGCCATACTCAGTCTCCCAACTGAGTACCTAGGGATGGGGACAGCCACCCTGTCATCCCAAGGTCCCCAATGTAGAGTGTTTTGAGGGTTCTGTTCAAATGGTTTCATTAGTTCTGACATGCTTCAATCGCAGATCCAAGGATGAGGAAATCCTTCCAAGGTCCATTGGCTGACATGACTTGCCCAGCAACTTATTCCTGCATCAGAATCGCCAGCAACTCAAGGAAAAACATCTTAAAATGACACACTCACCCTTCCCCTGCCCCAAAGCTATGGATAGAGATGTAGTAATGGGTGCAAAGCATCCTGTTACTGTGCCTGGTGTTTCCAGACCCCAGGCTGCAAGGGGCAAGCTCCACTCTGCTGGGATTGCGGTACATCTTCTGGGCCACCAGGAGGTGGGAGCCACCTGCTGCCTTGGAGCTGGCAAATCTCAACCCAGCCAGACTCAGAGCTGCTGTGGCTGTTGGCAGACAGAGTTCTGGGCCACGTAGGTGAATAGAAACATCCCATCCTTGGAAGCAGAAAATACGACTTTGTGCATTGGCCAGCAGTCAGCTCCTGAGGACCCCGCCTAAGCCCAGGAGTGCACAGGCATTTCCTGCTGACATTTGTTGGCCCCCTGTGCATGTAACAGTCACCTACATGTTCCTAAACACATAGCGGTCACCCGAGAACCGCTCCTCACTAACTCGCTGGCATTTGGTGGTAGCATGAGGGGCATCCATGGTCTTAACTGACATGCTCCTCTCTAATTAATCAACTGATCCAAGGACCTTCCCAGTCTCCCTCCTGCCCGCTCCCTTCCCTTCTGGCCACTGAGCTGCCTCAGGGTTGAGGGGAGGAGTCATCTTCCTTGTCTTGGCCAGGCCATCATAACCATGTCCCCGGGGCTGCTGTTGGCTGCTGTGGTTCCTTCCTCACTGATGATTTTCTTTTTCTCTCTCTCCCCTTCCTGCGTCTGCCCCACTCCCCATAACTCATATCTGACCCTAACCCCGCTCTCTGTGTGCGCCGCCTCTGCCATCCCATGATGGACGCGCCCTCACGGCTGGCTGTCCCTCTGCTTGGCAGGGCGTCGCCACTGGCGTAAGTAGCTCCCTCTCACCCCACCTACGTGTCTGTCCCATCGTCCTCAGCATCGGCGTCTGTGGGGTCGTGCGTGGGCTGGTGTGCGAGGTTGCCAGGGTATGTGCCCAGCATGCTCTCTTCACATGCTTTCTCAGGCCCACACCACACCCTTGTGGCCTATGCGGGTGAGAACCCGTTCCCTCAGATCATGTCATGATAGGCACAGGTATCAGAGTGATGACAGCACGAAAGCATGTAGACCTCCAGGGTGGTAACCACCTGGGAGATGGGTCTGTGGGAACCAGCACCTGCCAGCCCACTCACGACAGGCTAAAAAAAATGAGCCAGATGAGTGAAGCAAATGGCAACCTTGGTTGTGTGTAGGGGAACATGAGTGGCAAGAAGCACAGACTCAAGGCGTGGTGGCTGCAGAGGGTAGCATTGGCCTGGAGTCCCAGCATTGCAGCTTTGCCCTTCCTCCCTCAGCCTCCTCAGAGAGTTCCCTCTGCGCCCTCCCACGGCAGCACAAGTCCACCATCTTGGTGCTGTCTGCCAAGATTGTGCTGGAGGCCAAGCCAGTGAGATTGAATCCCAGTGGATGAACTCTGCCCAATCCCAGCAGCGGGGCTTTCTTGAATCTCTAGAGCCAGGAAGGCAACAGAATAGACCCTGGTGGGAATCCTTACAGGGAAATGATGGCAGGTGGCTTTCCATCTGCCCCAGAGCCTGGGCTCTTGTCTATACCACCCCACACCTGTGGCACAATTCTCACTTTCTACTTCCCTCTCCCAGGTAGGGAGCCAGAACCAGGAGATGCAGTCACACATTTCACCCAAGCACCTTGACCGTCCTTCCTCCAGTGATAATGAGGTCCTACCTTCTCTTCTGGTTCCCAGCTAGAACCTTAGAGTAACCTGCTGCCATCCTCATGGTATCTGCATCCAGCCCCTGTAGCTCTCCCAGTTGGGCCAGAGCCCTGGAAGGGAAGGCAAGGCAGCCTACATGGGGGAGGGGGCAGAAGTAGCCTTCCTGAGTGTTTGCGACTCTGGGGAGGGCCTGATGACAAGGATGCTGGCAGCTTAGAAATGCCCAAGCTCTGCTTCCATGGGACCCTGAGCTGGAGTCAGCTGGAATGAGTTGCCTGGTCTCTGGGAGGGTGGGCTGGACATTCTGGAGCCTCGCCACAGTGGCCCCGAGGGTCCTTTCTGGCTTTCATTCATTCATTCATTTGAGATACTTTCAGTATCTGCCTTATGCCAAGACCTAGGAGTTTAGGGGGAAGTGACCAGGTATCACCCCTTCACCACAACCAAAGGCTAGGACTGAGAGCCAGGGCACTCCCTACAGTCCTATTTCCAGCTCTCCCAGGGCCAAGTGGTTATGATCATGCTGCCTCACTGTCTTCTCACCTCCACTTCATGGCAGGCCCACATCTCTGGCAAAGCCTGGAGCCCCAGGTTCGCTCCTAGGCAGCTTCACAGCTGAGTGCAAAAGAGCAAGGACAGAGGACAGGCTCTGAGCAGGACCCTGAATCCCCATCCAGCTGTAAACTCAGTCCAGCCCCTAGGGGGCAAGGGGGGCTTTTCCAGCCTGAGCCTGCAGGTGGCAATGGAGGAGGAGGTAGAAGCAGAGAAAGACAGGAGAGATCCAAGCTCCTGGCCTTGTTTGAGTGATAGGATCCACTGCCTCACTGTGACCACCCTGAGTACCATGGCCCAGGCCACACCCATGCCTCAGCTTCTCAGCTAGCCATGGGGGCAGGCCTGGTGGACACTGGGGAAGGGGAGGGCCTGGGACTGGTGGGGTGGAGGGTGTGGGGTGGGCGAGGGTGGCATGAGCCAGGTTCCTGCCCAGCTCCCCACCCACGGCCCTCCTGATATTGCAGGAGCCTTCCTGTGAAAGATCTGGCAGTGGACAGTGCCTCCCCTGTGTATCAGGCTGTGATCAAGAACCAGAACAAGCCAGAGGATGAGGCCGACGAGTGGGCCCGGCGCTCCTCCAATCTGCAGTCACGGTCCTTCCGCATCCTGGCCCAAATGACAGGAACAGAATTCAGTGAGTAAGGGCCTGGTGAGGTCGGGGGGAGAGACCAGGAACCTGCTGGGACCAACTGTTTAGTCCTGGGACCCATAAGAGCCCCAGAATCAAGCCATTACCCTGGGCGATGAGTGGGTATTGCTGGGTAGTTGGCAGCTGAGTAGGCTTTCCTAATGGCAGCCTCTACTGCAATAATCCAGGCCTCCAACAGGGGGCAGCACACTAGCCTTGCAGCCCCTAAGCAGTGTGACATCCCCAGGAGATTGGGACAAAATCTAAAAATTCTGACCTCCCTCCCAGTTGCTGGCACCACATCTGTCTTGCCTTTCTCCTTCCCACAACACAGACTTCACCTCTTAGAGTTGCGAAATTGGGAATGCGGAGGGGAGGTGGTGTTGTAACCACCCAGGGCCCTGGCTAAATCCCAGGGACTCAGCGCATGCAGAGCTCAACGGCTTTTCTTTGCCATGCTCCCTGGGAGTCCTTCTGACCAGGTCCCTTTTACCCACAGTGCAAGACCCAGATGAGGAAGCCCTCCGAAGGTCAAGGTAAGTGCCCGGACACAGGCTCTATGGCATGGCCCCTCTGACCCCATCCGTCCCTGGACAGCCCCACTGCCACACAGCTCTTGGAAAAGATCCTCTCAAGTGCATGTACTTGGAAAACCAAGTCCGCAAAGCCCCTCCCCCTTCTCAGCAGCTGCTGGCTGGCGGAGGAGGAAGCTGTCCTGGGCAGTGTGCTGGAGGCTGGGAGCTGAGTGTGTCCCCGCCCCCTAGGCCCTAGGCTGCAGAAGTGAGGCTTCCCTGGCCCTGATCCTGGCCAGGGAGGGCAGGGCTGCTTTGGCCTCCCAGGGGCTATTGAGAGAACAAGGGCACCTGTCTCTGTGAGGGCAGTGGGCCAGCGCCTTGCCTGCCACTCAGGGCCTAATTCCCCTGCAAGCGTGAAGGCTGGGCACCTGGAGGCAGGCATGTGGAAGGCCACATGGGGCACACACACACCTGAGCCCTGGGCGCCCGTGTCAGCACTGTCAGTGTGGCCCAGCTCAAAGCCCAGCTGTGGGAAGGACCCGCTCTTGGCTGGAGGAGGGACTGGTGCAGGGCCTGGGGTTGGGAGGGGAGGGGCGGACATGACGTTCTGGAACTCACAGGAACCCAGGAGGCCTTTTCCTGGTGAGGCATGGGGCTTAGGTATGGCAATGTATTCATTGCAGCGGTCTGGGATGATCTCGGGTCGGTGCACACTGTGGCATTTGCTTTGTGAGGCGCTGGGACTCAGGGGTGTGCACCCATGCGGGGCCAAGGTTTACAACTTGCTACCGGGCATGCCATGGCTGCAGTTCTGCAGGGAGGCGACGGGCCTCTGGGGCCAACTTGGGCTTGGTGTGGATTTTATCTCTGAGCCTTTGTCCTTGCTCCTCCTACTCTTTGGCTGGGCAGCCAAGCCTATAGTGTGGTCTTCCCAGCTCTGCTTGGCCTCTGCAGGCCTGGCAGCATCCTTGACCCTTCAGCGTCTGCTGCATCTAAGCAGGGAGCAGAGTGATGTTGAATTTAGCTCAAAAGCAATGCTGTTCTCAGTGTGGCCAAACTCTCCACGGCCCCTCCCTCTGTGCTCCATGCCTGTCTTCGCATGCTTCTCAACTCCGTCCTGCCAACAGCTGATGCCTTCCATCCGAGGCCAGCAGGGGGCCCCCTCTTCTTTTCATAGAACTGCTTGGTCTTAGCACCCTGCTGGCTCCTATGTCTCTTCCCTCTAAGTGTAATCAGAAAGGCAGGGTACCCATAGTGGCCGCTGATGAGGCACTCCCACAGAGAGGTTATCAACTTGAAGTCACCCGGGGGCGGGGGTAGGGCACCAGGCCTTATTGTGGCCCCTATAATCCTCTCTCAGAAGCAAACCCTTGAGGATTTTTGCTGCTGGTCCCAGCACTCAGTTCCTCCTTGGCCGGGGTACCTAGCTCAGCCCTGGTGCAAGGCAGGAGGTCTGGAAGGAAGCCCTAGAGGAAATTCATCCTGCTTCCTCCCTCAGTGCCAGGCAGGCATCCACCTTCCCCCAGGGATCTTGGGCTCCAGGATAGCAGGTTGTCGAAAGCCCCTTGTTCCTGTCTATGGTCCTGGGTCTCATCTCTGGAGGATTATCTCCCCATGGCATCCCATGCAGTGGGGTGAATATGCATGGTGGGTAATTCTGTTCCATTCTGCTAGTGGTTCAAGCCGGAAGCAACGGCTGTGGCCATGGACATGGCTGGGACCCCAGGCTCACCCACATGGTCACTGAGCAGAGCGAGGGAGCATGCTGTCCCTACACTGGGCTCAGGTTGGCCGCACCTCTGTTGACCTCCAACTGCCAATTGGAAGCTGTGGCCACAGGCCCTTGCTGATCCCGGAGTTGGCACAGGGTGGCCACCACTTCCTTCTTTCCCTCCTAGATGAGTGAGGCAGCTGAGAGCCTCTTAGATAGGCTGAGTTTCTCCAGGGAAGTGTCTCTGTAAAGCTGCTTCTAGTAACACCAGGGATGTGGTATGAGGAGAGTCAGGTGATCTGTGCCAGGTGAGGGGCATGAATGACCTCCAGGGCAGACCCCTCTCCACTGCCCGAGTCCCAGGGTACCTCTCAGTTCTCCCCTCTTCTCAAGTCCTGGTTCCTGGTGGCGAACCTGTTGTCTGGCAACACCCCAAGCTGCCTCTGAGCCCCTGGTGCCCCTGGTGCCCACTGCTGGCCAGCTCCAGGCAGCTTCTCATCTGTGGGAACCCAGTCTTTACAGGTGAGACATCAGCCATGTTCTTGGCTGCCTTCCCAAGAAAGACCTGCCCACACCTGAGGCAGTTGGCCTGCTGTCTAGCAGGTGTAGGTGAGGCTGTGGTTCTTGGTTTCCCTTGCAGTAGCAGAATGCAGATAGGTCTGAGCTCCCAGCCTCAGAGAGGTCATACCAGCTTCCCTGGAAGGTCAGATTTGACACTGGGCAGCCCTGATGTGGTGGAGGTGCGGGGCAAATCTGCCTGCATACCAAGTGGGGCTCCAGCTGATCTGGAGTATCATCTTGGTGATAATACAAAACCCCACCCAAGCCCCTCCTGCAGCCAGTTCCAGGCCTACCTCTGATAGGAGCCAGGGATCACTGACTGCCTGTAGCCCCGGCCGGCCCTCAGCAGGCACACAGCTGCCCCCTGCCCTCACATACGGGCAGCTGTGTACCTGCCCCAGCGACCAAGCTCACATGGTCACCTGTCCTGGTGCTGGCACAGCCCAAGGAGGCATCATTGGCAAGAGGCAGGAATAAGTCACCTGGGTTCTGTGTATTTTCAGACCTTGGAATTTTGGCACCCTTGCGGGTGGAAAGCCACAAATGGCAAGTCAGGACGTCCCCTAGGTTGCAGTGGGCTGGAAGTGCCCTTTGCTTCTCTCTTTCTCTCCTTTACCTCTCTCTCTTGCTCTCTCTCTCTATCAGCCTCTTCAGGATCTTCCTCTCCCTACTCCTTTCCCTGGCCATGAGAACTTCCAAGGCACAGTGACCTCAGTACACTCACTGGCTCCTCAGAACTGTCCCAACCTTGTCCCTGAGCCATGACAGCAAACTGTCACCCAGATGCGGTGGATCTTGCTAGGACTTAAGATTTATAAAGCTGGCCTTGACCGGTTTTGCACCTGTGTCCTCCTGGGTGGCATTTGTGGGGTGGCCATGGTCACTTTCTGTTGCTGTCAGCAGGGCTGTATGGGTTCTGCCCCAGGACCTTGGCTCATGCTGTGTCCAGCCCTTCATCCTGAGTGCCAGAGAGGCAGATGTGTGGCAAGGAAAGAAGGCAGCATATGACTTTCAGACAGCAATTCTGCTGCTCAGTGTCTCTGGCTTTTGAGCATTCATGTGACATCTCTGGGTCTTGACTTCCCCTGGGTATAGGGGAAGGTTGGACTAGACCAATGGTTAGAAATGGGTTCCTTTGTCAGTCTCACACTGAGACCTGTTGATGAAAGCTTTGGGAGGAGAACCAGAATCAACTGTGGGAGTGTGGGGACAGGGGGACTGGACCTGTTGGCTGTCACCATGTGGAAATGTGTTGCCTCGTCTTCTGTCTTTAAGGCCCTGACATGAGTGTCTGAATTTGTGTATGCTAGAAGTTTCTCTTTTACACTAAACTTGTCTGAGATCATTGCCAAGCCCTATACAATTGTAAGAAGTTCCTCAGGGAGCTCTCCCAGGTCTTACCCACATCCCCCAGTGCTGATGCCTATGAAACCACAAAGAGCAGGTGCCGTAGGTGCAATCAAGCTAAAGAATATTCGTGTGTCACTAGGCCCTGCACTATGCCTCATAAAACCACACAGCATTGCCTCTCCGTCACCTCTGACCACAACTGACCCACTCGATTCTGCATCTCAGTCATTTCATCATTATCAGTAGATGTATATAACATGGGACCATTGCAGGATTGGCTTTTTTATCATGTAGCATCATTCCCTGGGGCACTCAGCCAAGGTGTCAAGTATACCGGTACAGCTTGAGCACCCCTAATTCCAAAAAAAAAAAAAAAATCCCAATCTGAAATACTCCAAAATACAGAATGTGGGGGTGGGGGAGAACTGCTGTCCTAATGTCACAATGGCAAATCCCACACCTGACCTTACATGGCAAGTTCCGGTTCGAGTGCATGTGCCCTAAACGTGGTGTATAAAAGCTAACACTAGTTCCAATGCTGGGAATGTGAGGTGTCTATGAAGTATGCATGAATTTCCTGCTTAGACTTTGTTCTCACTCCCAAGATCTCTCATTGTGCATATATTTGAAAATATTCCAAAACCCAGGAGTCTGAAATCTTGGTTACTTCTGGTCCCAAGGGTTTCCAAGAAGGGGTGGTCAGCCTATAGTTCATTCATTGTTCTTTGCCATTCAACATCTTCTGGCTAGGCTCTGGCTGTTAATTTTTAGGTCAAGTTTTAATACTACAGGTTCAGTGCACCATTTTAGTGGCCAGACATGATCTTGGACCAGTTTGCACCTCAGATCTGGAGGATGTTAGGGTCCTAACCCCTACCCCCATCCCCCCACACCACCACAGTCCAGCCTGCAGGACCTAGGATTCTGGCGTCTGCAGTGCTGGCCTTTCTCAGTTGCTCTCTCCCCTTCCACATCGACATTTTAGGCTACTGCTTACTGCTTTGTCCTGGATCTCTGGAGGCCCAGCTGGAGGGAGGGGCTGGAAAGTCCCCCATAACTGTGACAGTGGCCTTGTGAGCATGTGTTGCATTTGTGCACACACGTGTGCCTGGGCTGTGCTCAGACCTGGGTGGGCAGGGGGCAGTCGGTGCTACGTGAGGGCTTCTCTTGGAGGGGGATAGGGAAGGGCCAGCAGAGAGGTATCAGGTCTACCCACTAGGGGTGGGTGCCCCTCCTTTTTTGATGCCCAGCTGGAGACAGAGACTATGCTAGACCCACCTACCTTGTTGGTTCAGTCCCGAGAGCCCACAGCCAAAGCAGCCCTGCTCTGCCCTGCCCTCAAGATGCTAGGGAGCCTGGGCTATGCCTGGCTTGCCCTCAGGCCCACCGGCCAGGCCCCATCCCCTTGGTCTGTCCAAGGCAGTACTTAGATCCCCGGGGCCTTGGTCTTTCCCCAACCCAGACCTGCCCACCCAAAAATACCATGTGCATGGCAGAGCATCCCCAAGCCAACCTTGTCCCTCCCTCCCTGCCCCAGCTGTCACTCAAGGGAATAGTAGCCACATCCCCTAACCCCTCTTTTTCTTCCTCTCTTTTCTCTCGCTTTCTGTCTCTCTGTCTCCGTCTGTGCCACAGGGAGAGGTTTGAAACGGAACGTAACAGCCCACGTTTTGCCAAATTGCGCAACTGGCATCACGGCCTTTCAGCCCAAATCCTTAACGTTAAGAGCTAAAAAGGCAGCCAGGGACCTTGGCCCTGACAGGCTGGGCCCCCTCCTCCCCTCTCCCCTTCCAACACACAGATCTGGCGTGTGAGCCCCCACGGTGATGCTTGACCCTGTGTGCTTGTGCCGGGGGCCTCTCAGGGAGCCAAGGGCACTTCCCTGTGCTGTGCCCAGCCTAGAGCTGATGGCCAAGCCCAGGCCTGTGCAGCTCTGCACCCACCACCCCCTTCATGCCCTGCAGTAATCAAACCTCCGCCCTGCCCTCACCCTGCACAGACCTCAGCCATAGCCTGGAAAGGATATGTCGGGGTTTGCCTGCGGGACACCCCAGAATCAAGGGGAACAGGCTGGGCTACCACTCAGAGTCCCACCTCTCTCATTCCTGGCCTCATGCCACCCTGCCAGGAGTTACCTATAGATCAGGTCCCAGGAAGAGTCGTACCCCCAGGCCTGCGAGCTCACTGTCTGCTCTCTGGAGCCCCCAGGCAGCCCAGCACTGAACTAGCTGTTGTCAGAGGAAGTGGCAGACTAGGCAATGATTCCCCCACCCCCTGGGTGCAGTGAGATGGGGCGGGTGCCCTCCCTGCTGTGCTGTGTGTGTGCAGCTCCCTAGCACTCTGTCCTGTACATAAAAGCTCCTGCTGAAATAAAGAGGATTTGAAACGAACTGCACGGAGCCCCCGTCATGCTGTGCCTGTGTCCAACCTGCCGAGACGGGCCGTGAGGTCAGTGTCTGGGTCACAGGAAGGCCAGGGGCACTGCTTGCCCCTGATTCCCTATCTCTGGGGCCGCAGACCCCAGGGAGAGGAGGGTGGAGGGTCAAAATCCATGCTGGAGCCTTATGTGGGCAGCTTAACCTCCCCCAGGGCAGTGTGGTTGGAGGTTGCCTGAATGCCCCGGACTCTCCTTCTTACACCACCTGCAAGCCGCAGGCGGAGTCATCCTCCTCCCTGGCAAGACACTGCTACTGGCAGAAGGCATGCCCCACCCTTAGGGGAGGGAGGGGCTCCAACTGGCACACCTGGACTGCAGGAAGTTCCCAGGGGAACTCTGGGGGTGGGGGCCAGTGTGGGGCACAGAGGGAGTCCTGGATGGGTCTTGCTAAGGCTCTGGGAGGATGGGGAAGGTCTCTGTTAGGTTTTGCTCTTGGTCCCACCCACCCCCTATACCGTGTCCCCTACCCCAGATCTGTGATCTTGGCCTTGTCCTTGTCCTGAGTACTGGTCAGGAGGGCTAGTCAGGCAGCAGCTGTACACTCTGGCTGGTGCCTACACACCTTCCATCCCTGCAACCCAGACTCTCCCTGATGGTGTGGAGTCCCAGGCTTAGAACAGGAGAATCATGGCATGGAGCCAAGGAAGGCGGGCACTGAGGGCCAACCTTCGGGCCTCCCTAACACCTCTGAGGCCAGACAGCTTACACGCCTGCTGCCTGGACATGGCTTCCTCTCTGCCTCCAGGGATCTGGAAGGTCTGGCTAGCTGGCCTCTGTCCTGTCAGCTCCCCTTCCCACACTCTATAAAGACCCTCCTTTGATTTCCAGCTTGCCTGGTATTTGCCCAGGCCTGTGTGTGCAGTGCCTTGAGGGTGGCCCCAGGTCGGAGAAGGGTGTGGAGGACGGTGCAGGCAGAATGGATATCCTTGTTCAGCACCCCACACCTGTGGACTTGGCTGCACTTGGCTGCTGCTGTAGGTGCTAAAGGAGTCAGAAAGGCCAGGGTTGAGCGTGTGGAGTCCAGAGACAGAGAGGTCTCTCCACAGCAGGATCAGCGATGCCTTCCTGGAAGAAGAGGTCTGTGTGTGTACTTGGCCTTCAGGGAAGGTTTGGAGTAGGAGCTGTGTGCAGATAGGGACAGCTGGCTAATGCTCTCAGGAGAAGCTGCAGAGGTGCAGATGTAAAAAAGGAATGTTTCAGAATGTTCCAGTTGATCATTTTGCCTTTGACAAAAGGAATGCAGAGGAGGTCATGGTCTTTGGTGGTCTGGATGTGGGATGTTGGGTATGTTCTGAAGGCCAACCTAGAGCTAGCAGAGGTGGTAGGGTACCTTCACTGATGTCACTTACATGGACCATCGTGTCCCTGGAGCTGTGCAGGTCAAGCAGCCTTGCTGCCAATAGGGGTGACCAAGGGCTCCCAAGAACTAGAGTCTCCAGGCTGTGAGATGGCCTGAGGCTACGTAGGAGGCAGTGAGAACTCTTGCAGCCAGTTTATGCCTGTTACTGGATCATCACCCAAACAATGGGAACTTTCCATTAATATTGGTGGCAGCAGCACCCCAAACATGGTGACTACTCTCTTAAGAGTCACAACGCCCAGTCACAGTGTCCCAGCTATCACCAACAGTTCCCCTGGAGTCCTATGATCAGAAACCCCAAGCGTCAGGACTACTATTAACACCACTCCCACAACCCCTGCTCCCAGACATTGCTGTTGTCACCAGTAACAGTCTCTACTGAGTACGCATCCCTGTCCTCGCCAAGGGCTCCATAGCAGAGCAAGAGCTGAAGGCCAGGCCTCCAGCCACATCCAGTTGACCGCCAGCCTTTGGGTCTACTTGGGCTTGCCTGTGAATCACCACCCAGGCAGGAGGCAGCCCAGGCTGCTGTCCACCTCCGAGGCATCATCTTTAAGACCCAAAGCAGGGAGTTCGTAGAACTTCAGGTGAGAACCCAAGATTCTACAGGATACTTTCCAAACAGCTCCTCTGCCTCCTCCGCACCCCTGGCAGCTTGGTGTCTGCACACAGCGACCCTTGCAAGGCTGTGGCTCCACAAGAACCTCAAGCTGCAGACTCGTGCATGTGTGTGCCCCTAAACCCCTGGTGGTGACCTCTGCCCTGGCCCTGTGGTCTGTCCCGGTCCATTTGGAGCTCTGGCCGGGGAAAGCTGCAGGTAAGCTAGCGACAGCAAAGAGACTGAGCCAAAGGGACCGGCAAAGCCACATTCTGACTTGTCTCACAAAACACCAGCCCTGTCGCAGAAATTTTCACCATCACCTCTGTCCTCAGCTATCTGCTGGCCCAAACATGATGAGGCCAGGGAAATCCAGAGTCCATGTCCCGTGTTAGCCCGGGGGCTCCTGTATCTGACGATGAAAGCAGCCAGCTCAGAGTCTGTAGCGACCGTCCATAGAAGGGCCACCGCCAGGCTTCCCAAGGCTTCCCCCTCTGACCCTTAGGCCAGGGAACCCAGCCTGGGTGGGATGTGGCCACAGCCCATGCCTGTTGCAGATAGTTCCCACACAATTCAGGGCTGATGCTGGTACTCTCTTTCATGGGGATGTCAACCAGTAGCCTTGTCAGTGCTCCAGCTGTATCCTTCCATGCCCTCTTGATCTACTTCATGCACTGGCTGGACAGTGCTGTGTCAGGTGGATCCTGGGCAGACCTGGCCGGCTATGTCAGTAGCACCTTGGAGCTTGTTAGAGACTGAGAATCCCAGCTCCATGCCTAGACCTCCTCAGCCAGAAGCTCCGGTTTGCACAAAATCCCTGGGTGATGATCCACAGGCATCTGAAAGTCTGGCCAATGTCATGATGCAAGCTCCAGCCCTGCTCTGCCCCCTGACCACTGTGTGAGTCTCGGCCAGAACAACCTTTCTGAGCCTCAGAATGCCCATGCAAGAAGCCAGGCTTGGAAAACCAGTGGCCCAGGGAGATGGAGGGGATTGAGTAGAGGATGGGGGTAGGGATGGGGTGTGCTCATTCTTGGACAGACACTCAGCAAAGGGAAACATCATAATTCTAACCAGTGCCCATCAGAGTCACACCTTGTGGCAGGGGCGGGGCATGACTAGGTGAGGGGAAGCATCTACTTAACCGATCACAGGAAGACATTTCTTTCTTTCCAGGGATCAGATTCTCCCATCCGTAGCAATAAGGTCTGGGACATGAAAACATCACTGAGCAACTGAATTCCCTGGGTTTTCATTCTGCCACCTGTTAAGTGGAGTCCATGATATCCACCGTGGAGGGCTGTTGTGGGAAATTCAGAACATCATAATGAAGCAGGCACACAGAGTGAACTCAGGAAGTGAGTGACAAAGGAGATGCTGAGCAGAAGGCTGCACCCACCCGTGGAGGTCCGTTTCTCCTGTGGCTGTTGAAATACAAGTTGAAGGGCAGAGAATGCACATTTCCATTTAAAAATTCATTTGTTTATTTGAAAGATAGCAAGCTAGAGTACCTGTCTGCTGGTTTACTTCCAGGTGTCCACAAAGCCTGGGGCTGACCTGGAGTGGGAGTTGAGTGTCTCCCACGTGCAGGACAGAAACCGTTCCTCACACAGTCTGCCTTAGCAGGGAATGGGAGTCAGGAGCCAAGGATGAGAATCAAAGCATGGGGTGCTGATGTGGGAGCACAGTGAAGCTCCAGGCACCTGCATTTCTTTGTTCTTTCTAGAATTTAATTTGCCTTCTGCCCCCCTTTCCCAGGTAACACATGTAATCCCATGAAGTCCAGGCTCTGGCTGCCCTTGTCTTCTCGGAGTGTTTCAGGGGTGCCGTGCCCACAGGGTGCCCAGGCGTTGGGGCTGGGACGCATAGGCATCTCATCATCAGTCGCGGTGTCTTCTGGCATCTCTGAGCTAACCAGCCCCTCCTACACATACATACCTGTCCACACTGAGCATCCATTTCTCTCGTCCTCTCTGGCAAAGCCTCCAGATCTGCAAGTGCTCAGGGCCATGTCCTGTCCACACCTCGGCCTGAGTTTCTTGGGCCGTCTGGTCCCTCAGCATGGGAATGGGGAAGCCTGTGGCCCTGCTGCTTCCCCAGGGTTTACTCCTCAAAAGGACACAGGTGCCTCTGTCTTGACTCCCGTATATCCCACTGCCCTCTTCCAGCTGAGAGAACTGGCCAGGTGGCTCTCACACATCTTGTAAAGGTAGCGTTAGGGCCCTGAGTTTTTCTCAGCTTCATATTTGGCTTCTCAGAACTCCAGTGGCTAAGCCCTAGATGCTCAGATGTTGGCCTCTGCTCTGTTTGCTACTTCATCCCTCCCCAGAGGCCATGCAGTGCATGCCCCAGCTCAATGGGGAAAGATGAAAGCAAGAGGAAAACAGAACAGATAGGACCTGGTGGCTAATCCACCCTATTTCATCACTGCATGGTGTTCTGCTGAGAATGAAAACTAAGTAAGTTTGGACATTTTGGGAAGAAAAATATCTCCCACACGGAGGGTATTCTTCTGGGGTCTGAGCTGTCCCTCACATGCTTCTGGAGGAGCTCTGGCCTTGACCCCAAAGGACACACCCACTGGAGGCTTCTGTGCTGTGCCCATGGTGCTTCCTGCTCAGCCCACCTCTGCCAAGACCAGCCACCTTCACACAAAAGGGGCTGCTTGCAGGGTTTGAGGGCCTCGTGGGGTCTAGGGGCCCCTTTGACTTGTTGTCTTTTTCGGTCCGCCTCATCAGCACCCCCATTGAGCATGCTCCAGTGTGCACCAACCAGGCCGCCACCCCGCTGCTGCCTGCTTCTGCCCAGCTGCCTGCTGCCGCCTCTCCCAGCCCAGCCTCGCCGCCCCTGGCTGCAGCCACTGCCCACGCAGCCCCTGCCTCAAGCCCTGCGGATGGTCCAAGGTAAATGCCCACAGTGCCAGCCCTGACTGCAAAGATGGGGCGCAGGAGAGGCCCTGCCCAGAGATGTTGCCCTGTCCCTAGGGACACATGCTCCAGTGAGAGAGGTAAAAGTCCCTCCTCTCTCTCTCTCTCTCTCTCTTTCTCTCTCTCACACCCATGCACACACACACACACACACACACACACAGAATCAGATGTAGAAAGGGGAAATGTGCATTCAATTCTGATGAAAGAGAATGAAAGTCATTCCTGGGGACTGGGGAGACCAAGAATGGCTTCTTGGAAAGAGGGAGCCTTGAACTGGGCATGGGAGAAAGGTAAGGTTTGCTCAGCTGGAGTTTAGCCACTAACGTGCTCATCTCTAATACATTTCCTTTGCTTGATGAAGAAGTATAACAGCATGATAGGCACCAGGTACAGTGGGATTCAGTCTCTGCTGTGCCACTCAACTGTGACCTCAAGATAGTGACCTAACCGCTATGAACCCCAGTTCCTCTCATGCTAGGATGTTTGGCATAGGGTCATGAAGAAACAAACATGCGTAAGCACTTAGACCAGAAAAAGGGGCAAAAGGACCTGGGGGCCCTCCTGTACATCTGCCAAGGTGAGGAGCAGGTACAGGGGGGTCTGAGGCAGGCTGGAGAGGTCACTGTGGAGCAGGGAGGAAATGCCACAGCCAGGGCTGCTGGCCCAGCTCCCTGGGTTTCCAATAAGTCATCCAGTTCTGGGTTTCCAATAAGTCATCCAGTTGGTACCAGAGGTTAGCAGCCAGATTCCCAAGCTGCCTCTCTTCAGGAGAAGTGCCTCTCTGGGTTGGGGTGCATGAGTCCATGATTGTAGGCTGTGGCAGGACTGAGCCAGGCCCTTCCATTCCTAGGCTTCACAATGACCCCATGTAGTTCCAAGCCCGGTCTTTTCCTAGTGCAAACTCAAGTCTCACAGGGGAGCCCAGCATTGGGCCACCAGTTTTCCTGGTGACATTTAACAAGCTACATCATGTAAGGGCCTTGCAACTTATGCAGAGAGGAAATTGTAGAGAGCAAGAACTCAGCACCAGAGCCTGTGGCCCCAACCCTGCTCAGGGGCAGGCGCTGGCACCAACTCCAGGCCTCCATGTCCCAGTCTGCTTGATGTGCAACCCTTTGGGGGCACTCTCAACAGGGCAAGTTCTTCTTGCCATTTGCCCTGCCGAGACAGCGTGAGGCCTCTGTAGAATTTGAGGTGGGTCCCAGAAGGTTTCATAGCAGGACACTGGGCTGGAACAGAAGAGGTTAAATGGTAGTGTTCTGAGCCCAGTTGCCAGCCCTGCGCAGTACATAAACTGGCCTGGAGCTGGAGCTGGAGGGAGTTCCTGGGAGGCAAAAGGGGATGACTTTAAAATGCTTCCTGGGCATTTTTGGTCTATGCCTCCTGTCCCTGAAACAGGACCCCCAGGTCCCAGGACTCTGACCCAGAATCCCTTACTGGTGGCAGAATCTGGCTCAGAATCCTTGACCCTGACCCTTCTCTGGCCACAGTGGAAGCCAAGCATCCGTTGGACTGCCTTGTACTGAGCCCTTCCCCAGTCCACTGGGCTATCCACAGATGGGCCCAGAGAGGCAGGACAGTGCTTGATTCCAACAGAAACTTGGCAAATTGGACAGCGCCTGGAACCCTAGAGAGGAAGGCATGCCCTCTCTGCCCCCTAAGGCTAGGAAGAGTCAGGGCCTATGGGGAACACGCAGAAAGATGACAGGAAGACGGAAGCCAAAAGCAAGGGGTGTGGGAGGAGGACAGCGTATGTGGGGTCTTCAAAAAGTCAGTGGAAAATGCATGCTATAATATATGTATTAAAAAAATCCAAAATATTATGTATGCATTTAGCAACTGCCTGCGCTGAAACAAACTTATCATTTAAGTGCACCTGGTCCACAGACTTTTTGGAATACCCCTGATATTTGCAGGGCTCCCTTCAACATTGTCCCCACCAATGACCTGTTTGTTCTGGGTGTAGGTGTGATTGTGTGGCCCTGGTGGCACCCAGTGGCTGCAGGGCCACACGAGTTCCATGCAGGCACACAAGCATGGGTGAGTTTTGTAAGGTGTGCATTCATTGTATACCAAGGGAAGAGTTTCATAAGCAAAAGAAATTGGAAGACACGGGTCAGCCAAGGTTAATTAAACTCCAGAGGTTCTTGGAGCCGGGAGCCTCTGTGAGGCAAGAATCTGAGCTCGGTGTTTCCTGAGGGCAATGAACTAGGCACCTTACAAACATAAGCTTATTGTGGAGGCACTCACACACATTGTCAGGGAGTGCTCTCATCTGCTGGTCATGCCCAAATTCCTTCCATGTCTGGGTGAGGGATTGTAGGAACTCTGTCCAGATCTCCTATGTGAGCAGCAGGGGCCCTCCTACGTGAACCATCACCACAGCTCCCAGGGTCTGTGTTAACAGGAAGCTGGAGTCAGGAGTCAGAGCTGGATGTGGACCCCCATGGGCATCTTAACTGCTATGGCAAATGCTTCCCCTAGGACACATCTTCCCCCCTCTCTGTCCCATATAGTCCCTGAATCCCAATGGGAAAAGACTGTTAGCATGCCCTTTTACCACTAACTGCTGGAGGAAGGCGGCAGGAATTCTGTATAGAAGAGTGTGTGTGCACATATATATGTGTGTGTGTGCATGCATGTGCGTGTTTGTGTATATGTATGTGTTGAATGGAGCAGTTGAGAGACCTTTTCATGAACTCCTTCCTGGGGCTTTCTTGCCTAGAAACCTGAAGCTCTAGGACAGCTCTGACCACCTCTGTCCCTCCCAGTGTCCTGCTTCAGGTTCTTCCACAGCACCCCAGCCCCTCCTGGGCATTATCTCCCATGGGGGGTGCTGGCCTTCCTCCCTCTCTCCCAGGGCAGAAGCACTAGTCACCCCAGGAGAGTTCCCTTCCCCACTCCCAAGACTCCCAGCCTTTCTTCCCCAGAGATATTGCACTCAGCTTGTTCCCTCACAGAGGGACTCCTAAAGATTGGGAAGCCAATCTGTTCTAGGGGTAAACCCAGGGCCCCCTGGGGCCATCCTGTTGTAATTCTCCCCCACCCCTCAGTTCCAGACCCCAGGCCTCTGCCTACAGCCATGCAGCGGCTGCCTCTCCAGCACCTGCCTCCCACACCAGCTACAGCGAGGGCTCTACGACTCCTGCGCCCAAGCCCCGGGTGGTCACCACTGCCAGCATCCGGCCGTCTGTCTACCAGCCAGGTGAGACACTGAGTGGGAGGGAGGCTATCTAAGCCAATCATGGCCCCTGGTGGTTGGCAGGGTTCCTGGAGTGAGGCACAGCCCTCCTCCCTGCAGCTGTGGGCCAGAACCCACGGAGCTCACATCTGTCCTTAGGGAGACAGGTGGGCGGTGTCTGGTGGGACTGCAGCCTCCTAACATAGCAAGAGGATGGTGCTGGCTGCAGATGCTGTGATTCCAGATGAGAGCAATAGAGGGTTTAGAAGGGAGACACTGTTCTCCCACATCTGGGGATGACCAGAGCCAGAGCCACAGGCAGCTATGATCACGTACCATGGGTTAGGACAACACCTGATATCTCCACCCTTACCCCCTGAGATGAGGACTCATACCCATGTCCACCTCTTTGTAGGCAAAGTCAGGCCTTGTAGGCAGAGCTTCCCACCAGCTGTTTAAGGAACCCGAGAAGGGAGTCTTCAGCGGGTGTTTTACCAGGTGGTGGTGCGGGAGGAAGTCCCCAGGCCCTGGTCGCCCAGGTTGTCCCACAGCACTCAGGCCCCTGGGTTTGGTCTTCCTGGCCTCTTCTACACTGGAGTGCCTCTAGCAGGGCAGGGCTGGGGCAGAGTTGCCCTACTATGTGCCCTTGACTTAGGCCCAGCCCAGAAGAGACGCTGCTAAGCCACAGCACAGAGAATGAAGGCATAGACAAGTGTATGAATGTCAAACTGTTGGTGAGGGGACAGCTGAGAACAGGCAGAGAACAAGCCATGAGCTCTGCATTGTGAATATTCAGGGACAGGGCGCACAGGGTTCCCAGAGCGGCCCCTTGGTTCCCACTCCACCAGTGGGCAAGGCAGTTCTGACGGGCACATCCTTTTGTGCCGAGCCTCATACTTTTAACACAGGAGGGATCTTCAACAAATGTCTAGAAGATGAGTATGGAGAGATGAGTATGGAAACAAAAGTCATGAATTTTTAAAAATTATTGTATCTGAAAGAGTTACATAGAGAGGAGGAAAGAGAAAATGTCTTCCAACAGCTGGGTTTACTCCCAAATGGCCACAAGAGCCAGGATTGGACCAGGCTGGAGCCAGGAGATAGAAGCCAGGTGCTTCACCCAGGTCTCCCACGTGAGTGCAGGGGCTCAAGCACTTGGGCCATTGTCCACTGCCTTCCGGGCTGATTAGTAGGGAGCCGGGGCAGCCTGGACTTGACCTGGTATCCAGAGGAGATGCTGGCGCTGCGAGCTCAGGTGGAGGTAACACACCACAGCGCCAGCCCTTCTCTCCCTGCTTTCCCTGCTCTCCCTGCTCCCCATCTAATTTTTAAGCAGATCTCTCCTAGGGCAGTTTTAGCACAATGGAATGAATGTACCCTGAGCATTACCAGGCCCTGACAACTGGCATGACTTTGCCATCCACCTGCTTCAGGGTAAAACCGAGGCTACGAGGAAGTCAGCAGCTTGTATGACAAAGAATGAGGGGAGAGGGACAGGGAAGGCTTCTCTGTATCACCGAAGAGGGAGGTTCCAGGGAGCCCTTCTCCATAGCCAGAGCAAGGAAGTTCCCTGCCTGTGGCCTGGGCCAGGTGCCAGGACATACTGCCTCCTCTGCTTCCCAAATGGAGCGAAAGGAAATACAGGCCAGGGAAGGTAGGTAGGGTTATGCTGGAGACAAGGCTGCTGTCCCCTGCTCAGGTGAGCAATTCTGTCCTGGCCCCAGGGGAAGGCCCTTCTGGCGTCCATCCTCCATCACCCATCACCCACTGGCTGTGCCAAGCAGGCCCGCCAGGGGGCGGCAGGACTCCAGGGGCGTGTGCTCACAGCTGGGCAGCCAGGTCCGCCCCAGGGCCTTGGTCTCCTCCTTCCCGGCATGGACTCAAGCAGGCTGCCCGCCAAGACAGTGCTTGAGCCTCAGGCCTCCATGCTGCGGTTCCCAGGCCGCATGCAGACGTTAACTCATTCCTGCCTGCAGCGAAGGAGGCAGCCCTGCCTCCCTCCATCTCCTGCTCTCAGGCCAGCAGAGTTGAAGTGGCATTCAGGGCGGCTAGCCAATAGTGCCAGCTATGAGCCCAGGGCGCCCAGCAGCAGTCTCTCACCCTCACCCTCCCAGCTGAGGGTGTTGTTCGCAGCTCAGCTCCTATCTCTGGCGCGTGGCCTGGGCTCCCTGCAACACCTTGACCCTGGGAGGGGAGGCTGGGCGGCAGTGGGGAGCGGGTTGGGAGGCCTTCCTGGCCTTGCTCACTGTCTAGTGCTGGGGTCTCTGTGGACTCCTGCAGCCATTGGAGGAACTTGGGGCAGTCACTTTGGCCTGTGGGCCAGAGAACCGGGCTGGGCCAGGCCGGGCCGAGTGAGTCAGAAATCACCTTATTTAATTACACCTTGCCAAGGCCGCCGGAGTGCGATAGGGGCCTTTTGAACTTGCCAATTAGAGATGAAATACCGCCTTCTAATTTGGACGGGTTTAATTCCGTCATGCAGAAATAGCAGCAGCCCCCGGGGCTTCTAGAGGAGCAGCAAGCAAATGACGTCTCCCTCAGAGCACTTCGGTGAGGCTGGGCCTCACTAGAGGAGGCGGCTGTGGTAGGTATGCCTGGCCAGGGAAGTGGATCAGCAGGGATCTGCATCAGAGCAACTGCCTGAATGCCAGTTCCAGCTACAGATCTCTTCCTGGCTGGCTGGCTCTGAGTTGGTCCCTCTTGTGTAAAATGGGCTAGCAAGTGAATGCCTCATACGTGGCTTGAAATAAAGCCCCTAGGGATGTAGGCAAACCTGGCCAAGCCAAAGCCAGGGCCAGGAGTCTCCTCTGGGTCTCCCTTTGGCAGGGGCCCAAGCATGTGGGTCATCCTCTACCTCTTTTCCCAGGTGAATTAGCAGAAGCAGGGCAGCTAGGACTCAAACCAGATATAGGATGCCAGCATCACAGCCAGCAGCCTTACCAACTTTTGTTGCTATACCAGCCCCTTGCGATGAACCTTTCATGTTTTACTTAGATCAGTTTATTCAAAATAGCACTTCAGTGTCTAATCAGGATAAAATCATTACTAGTGAGGTATTTCATATTCTTATCAGTGTGCATTTCACACTTAACACTAACCACATTTCAGGAGCTCAACAGCCACCAAGGACAGCATGGGTTTAGGATGTTCTGAATCTCTTCTTGTAGAAAACGTCTTTACCAAGAAGAGGTGGAAGTCTCCTCGGTGTGTACTAGGAGGGTGAGGTTGCCGTGTGTGCCGCTGGACCACCCCCGCTTCCCGTTCCCGGAGTCTCCCTGTCCTCAGCCTTCTGAGACTTACCTTACTCTGGGCTCTAGAGAGCTATGCCAGGTTCCTAGGGAGGGGTGAAACCTTTAACACTTCACACATTTACAAAATGCTTGCACTAGGTCACTCCAGTAGGTCCCCGCCACACCCTGTAGGCAGGTAGAGGTGTCCTGCATTCCGTCAGCACTGAGTTATCTGACTTCAGGGTGTCATCTTACCCCCTCACCCCCTCACCTCCCATCTGCCTGGGCTGGGCTTCTCCAGGTGAACACCAGGTAGATCTCAAAGCTTTACTGTCCTCCCTCACTTTGGGTGACACATTGTACCTGGTGCTAGGCTCAACACTTTATATTTATTTTCATTTTTATTAGAAAGGCAGAATACAAAGAGATTTTCCATCCACGGGTTTCCACCTCAGACATCTGTAAAAGCCAAGATTAAATCAGGCAACACTAGGGACCAGAAACTCTATCTTGGGTCATCATCTGCTGCCTCCCAGGGTACACAACAGCAGGAAGTTGGGTGGGAAGCCAAAAAGCTGGAACAGAAACCAGGCACTCATAAGTTGACTGCAGGAGTACCAAGCAATGGCTTAAACTGCTAAGTCCAGTGCTTCCCAGCACTTCCGGTTTTTCATTTTCTCTTCATCTTCAGAATAAGGGAATAACTGAGGTCTAACAAGGTCAAATCACTTGCTACAGTATGCGCAGTCAGTATGAAGTCTCCTGTTGAAAATGACCACTCATGGGCCTAGCTCAATGACTCAGTGGCTAAATCCTCACCTTGCAAGTGCCAGGATCCAATATGGGTGCCAGTTCATGTCCCAGCTGTTCCACTTCCCATCCAGCTCCCTGCTGGTGGCCTAGGAAAGCAGAAGAGGTCGGCCCAAAACCTTGGGACCCTGAACCCGTGTGGGAGACCCAGAAGAGGCTCCAGGTTCCTGGCTTCGGATTGGCTCACCTGCAGTCATTGTGGCCATCTGGAGAGTGAACCAGTGGACGGGAGATCTTTCTCTGTGTATCTCCTTCTCTCTGTAAATCTGATCTGCCTTTCCAATGAAAAGAAATCTTAAAAAGAAATTTTGAAAAAAAGAAAGAGGAAGAAAATGATACCTCAGTGGCATCATGCACCAGGGTTTTCTGGAAGGTAGACTCACATTCTATACAGAGGAAGCCAGGCACTGGAAAGAGTCAATTCAGAGCTTGACACTGTTCCATTCCTGGTTCAGCCCCAGTGACCTCATGGGTAAAGGGGATAACAAGGACTGACTCAGACAGTCTCCCATGTGGCTCCCCACCCCTTAGCAAGTGGGAGGAAGATTCCTTAGGGAGAAGGTTTTGCCTCTAGAAGCCAGCATCAGTCTCAGTGTGACTTCCAGGGGCAGGGCTGTGTAAGCTTTCACCCCTTTGTACCTTCACTGCTGCGAAGGCAGGCCTGGTCCCTACCCACCCCCCAAAAAATGAAAGGTGCAGCATTGGCGTGGCAGGCTCAGATCCACCCTGGGGGAAGGAAACCACAGGTGGGAGCAGAGTCCACCTGCCCAACATGAGCTTAGGAACCAGGGTGGGTGGAGGCTGCCCCGCATGCTTACTGGAGTTGAGGATCAAGGGCTTCTTGGCAGGCTGTGAGCTGGGATGGGACGGCCGGCGCCTGCTGTGCTGGCAGAGCAGACTCCTGGCTGTTGTGTGTCATGGGACGAGACAAAGCAAGGGGCCCCATCCACAAGGCGACAGAGTGTCCAAAACAGTTAGGTTTTGAGGACTCAGGTCTGAGAGGGCTGTGGTTAGTGGCTGGCTGTAGTGCTCCTTTCATGCTGGGAGACCTGAAAGTGTTTCCACGCTCAAGGAACAGGAGAAGGTGGCATCGGAAATGGGGCAGCCAGTGCATTCTCTTCCAGCGCCCTTGCTTCCAAAGCAGGGTTAGTCAGCCTCTCAAAAAACCTGTGTCCACCAAAGAGACGTGCATGGGGTTGCAGGGATCCCCCAACACACACCAAGAGGTTGCATCTCTGCCCAGGCTAACACTGACTCCTCCAAGACATTCCGCCCCCACCCCCTGCCCAACCAAACTAGGATGGAATCCTCTCCCCCACCTTCACTCCCCCTGCAAATCAAGTCAACCTGAGTTTTAAGTGATTGTAGCTAAACCTGAACTGGAAAACCCAGCATCAAGGGGTCAGCTTTGTCTTATTGTCTGGCCTAGACCGGGCTCTGCAAATGCATTTCGAAGCTTCTTTCTTGCAGTCACATCTGAGCTGCCCTACTCCCACTGCCTCTCCCACAGGCTAAGGGCGGGCAAGGCCTGGGAAGGCCCACCATGCACGGGGTGGGTATTTATACCCACATTCCTCCCCAGGCTGCCCTGCACTTGATTCTCATCATGAAAATCTGGGTATCAAGAAGTTCAAGGGCATATCTCCCTGAAAACACTGGAAGCTCCTGCTGTTTTGCAGCTCTCTGGCTAGGGCCAGAGAAAGTGGAGAGAGTGGATTCTTAATGTGTTTTTCTTTGGGTGTTTTTGCATTGCAGTGCCAGCAGCTACCTACAGCCCATCACCAGGAGCCAGTTACAGTCCAGCCCCCTACACCCCCTCCCCTGCCCCTTCCTATACTCCCTCCCCTGCTCCAGCCTACTCCCCCTCCCCTGCCCCAGCCTACTCCCCCTCCCCAGCACCAGCCTACGCCCCCTCACCTGCCCCCAATTATAACCCTGTACCTCCAGCAGCTTCGGCAGCAGGCTACGGTGGGGGCACCCCAGAAACTGCCAGCCGTCCCCCCTGGGTGACAGATGACAACTTTTCTCAGAAATTTGCCCCAGGCAAAAGCACCACTACCATCAGCAAGCAGACCCTGCCGCGGGGGGCCCCAGCCTATGCCCCTGCAGGTTCCCAGGTACCCCCTCTGGCCAGGGGCACCGTCCAGAGAGCTGAACGCTTCCCAGCCAGCAGCCGGACTCCACTCTGCGGCCATTGCAACAATGTCATCCGGTACATGCTATTGTGTCTCTGTGTCAGGTGCTGAGAGGCAACAATGCTGGTGCTTGCCTACTCTGAGCCCTGCCTGCCGCTATGGAGGCAACTGTCTGGGCTGGCTCCTCTTCCCTACCGTGTTTGGGGGTGGTGGTAGGGGGATGGGAGCACGCTATGAGATCAGAGAAGAAAAACTCCAGCACAGCAGCCTGTGCCAGGAGCTCCCCCTGGGGCTAAGGCTGGGTGCTGGGAAGCTGCAGTTTATGGAGCATGTTACAAGCTGGCTGACAGTGAGGGTTTTGACCCAGCTTTCCTTTCGAATGGCTTCTGGGTCTTTGCACAGACAGGCCTCTGAGGCCCAGGACCTTCGTAGGTGTCAGCCACACTAAAGGGAGAACAAGTCATTTCACACATAACAGCCAGGGGTGCTGAATGGTGCTTGTTTGCATACTTGCTGGGTGTGGGAGTGTGTGTTTATTTAAAATTAAAATGATATATCCTCATTAGAGAAGAAATAACAAATAGAGAAAAGCAAGAGTTAGCACACAAAATGCTCCCACTGTGTGACTGATTGGGACTAGACTCCCTAATTTGCATCCAAGTCTCCTGCTTAACAGCCCAATGGCTTTAACTGCCCAGTGCCTCAATTTCCTTACCTGAAATGGAGTACCATGACAATACCTATTTAAGATTGCTGTGAGGATTAAATATATTAACCTGCATAATTCTTCTTGTATAAACACTTAATCTATGTTAACTGTCAGCATTATTGCTCTTCTTTTTTTTTTTTTTTTTTTTTTTTTTTAATTTCTTTGAAAGGCAGAATGGCCACAATGGCCAGGGTTGAGCCAGGCTGAAGCCAGGGGCCTGGAACTCCATCTGGGGTCCCAGTATTTGGGCCATCATTCTGCTACTTTCCCAGGTGCTTTAGCAGGAGCTGGATTGGAAATAGCACTTGTTTGGGTTGCCAGTGTTACAGGCAGTGGCTTCAGCCACTGCACCATAACACCAGTCATTATTCTTCTTAAATCCATAGTGGCCAGCTAAATTCTGAGTAATATACTCACCTATCACCTGCCATGGACAGGTGATTCTCTTCATCATGAGCAATGCAACACTGAGCACTTTTTTGCATACAGCCTTCTCCGAACTTCACAGCAACTTGTTGACAAGTCACAGAAATCAGACTCTTGGGTGTTAAGGATGAAATAATCTGCCTGCAGCTCATTCCGTGCTGTTTCTGTTTCCCCAAGGGGCCCTTTCCTGGTAGCCATGGGTCGCTCCTGGCACCCAGAAGAGTTCAACTGTGCCTACTGCAAGACCTCCCTGGTAGACATGTGGTTTGTGGAGGAGCAGAATAACGTTTACTGTGAACGGTGTTATGAACAGTTCTTTGCCCCACTTTGTGCCAAGTGTAACACCAAGGTCATGGGGGTAAGTGACTCCGATCCTTGTCTTTGTCCCAGCCCGGATCAACCTCTCCTCCTCCCCCTCCTTCCCCTCTCCCTCCTCCTCCTCTGCCTCCCACTCCTCCCCCTCCTGCAAGATCGCAAGGTCCCATCAGGAAGCCATGAAGTTGCTGCGAACAAAAAGCAACTTCAGTTCCATCCTTAGAAGGGAATTGTTTGGCCACTAAAGAGCCAGGGATCAAATGAACTTGAAGCAAGAGATGATTATACGCCTATGCCACACAGCTTGTGAGACACCTGCAAAGCGAGTTCTTGCTTCATAGCCTGACCTCACCATGCCCCTTTAGAAACATAGCAGGGATAAGCTGGACCTCTCTCCTGGCTTGTACAGGAGGATCCAGTTACCACAGCATATGTGAAAAGGCATGGAACTTGGATGCAGCCAGCCTGCTCTCCCCCCAACCCCAGGCCTTTTCTCAGCATGCCCCAGGTCTGCTCCCTCCTGACAGGCTCAGATGGTGGCCAGGACCTCAGCAGGAAACCGTGTCTGCTTCCACCTCTTTCCTGGACCATTCTGTCCTGAACCCTTGCTCTTTCTCCAGGAAGTGATGCATGCCTTGCGGCAGACATGGCACACCACCTGCTTCGTGTGTGCAGCATGCAAGAAGCCCTTTGGGAACAGCCTCTTCCACATGGAAGATGGGGAGCCCTACTGCGAGAAAGGTAGGAATGTGCAATGCCATGCCAAGGCCATCAGTGTGGGAGGGCAAGTAGTAGAGGCAGGACCTGTATTCCACCTTATCTGGCAGCAGGAACCCTCTGTGTTTCACACAGAAAGTTGACTGAACTAGTTTCCCTGCTCACTTGAGTCAGCTTTCCTGGGGTGGGGACAGAGTATGCAGCTAATGCGATCACAGATTGACATCTCACAGTCACTTGGGTAACTGTCTGAGCTATTCTGATTGGAGATCGTAAGGACTGAAGGACTGTGGTCCCAGGCCCTATGCCATCATCTTCTTCAGGATGGCTCAGTAGCCCATCCTGGTTTCCCATATGGGTGACAGGAACCCAAGCATTTGGACTGTCGTCATTCACTGCTCTCCCAGAGGGATGCTGGTGTTGCAAGGAGTGGTTTAACCTGCTCTACAACAATGCCAGCATCAATAAATAAATAAATGAATCTTTTTTTTAAATAAAAAACATCACAAGCGGGGGGACAGCATGGTGGCTTAGCTAGCAAATCCTCCGCCTGCAGCACCAGCATCCCATATGAGTACCAGTTTGAATCCTGGCTATTACACCTCCCATCCAGCTCCCTTCCAATGTACTTGGGAAAGCAGCAAAGGATACTGCAAGTCCTTGGGCCTCTGAACACACACGGAAGACCCAGAAGAAGTTCCTGGCTCCCAGCTTCATACTGGCCCAACTCTGGCTATTGCAGACATCTGTAGAGTGAACCAGCAAGTAGGCGATCTCTCTGTTTTTCCCTCTTTCTTTCTGTAACTCCTCCAAATAAAAAAAAATCTTAAAAAAACAAACCAAAAGAAAAGTGAGAAAGATGAAGACATTTCACTTCCTCAAGGGAAAAATCAAGACAAAACATTCCCCTGCTTATAGTAAATTATGAAAGAAATTTTGTGGGTTCCTACACTGTTGAGTTTTCTCTCCAGCTCCAAAGTTAATTGAATGACTTTGAACAAGGCACGTAGTCATTCTGGGCCTCAGTATACAAAGCTGTAAAAGAGAGAAGTTAACACCTGGCTTAATAATGCTGATTGGTAATTACTAGAAGTTCTGTTCTGCCAATGCAAGTTGCTGTTATTCATTTACTAAAAGCATTACGTAACTCCCATCATTTGTGATAGGCCACAGTTTGTGCCTGGGGCTTAATGAGAAAATAATAAATTTCCAGTGTCAGTGCTGCCTGTTTCTCTTTGTTAGAACACCCCACTGTCCTTCTCCACCCTCCCCCCAGAAAACAACCCCAACAAACTTCCCAAAAATGCTATTTTGAGTAAGAAAGTGTGGGAAGGAGATGGCAGAGGGTTGCGATGCCTCAGTCTGTTTTCTGTGGCTCTGACAGAACTGCTGTGACAGAGACTGGGTCACTTAAACAGAAGGGAGAGTTTGCCTGACTCCTGGTTCCAAAGGCTGATATAGCCAGGGTGTGGCGCCGGTGAGGGCCTGGTGTTGCATCAGTCCATGGCAGAAAGTGGAAGGACAGGTCATACACAAGGGGTGGCCCTGCCTTCTTTCTTTCTTTTCTTTCTTTTTTAATATTTTTATTTGAAAGACAGACGTACAGAGAGAAGGAAAGACAGAGAAAATTTTCCATCCGCTGGTTCACTCCCCAGCTGGTCACAACGGCCAACGCTGAGCTGATCCAAAGCCAGGAGCCCGGAGCTTCTTCCGGGTCACTATTGAGCCATCATGCCAGTGTCAGTCCTGTCTTCCAATAACCTGCCCTTGTGATAACTAATCCAGCCCAGGAAAGCCAGAGCTCACCATGCATAGTGCATAAAGGGAACTGATCCCCCTACAGGTCCCACCTTTAGGGTGGCCTAAAGGCCACAATGGCCATCAAACTTCGATGTGACTTTTGGAGAGAGACCCACCACAATGGCATAGGTGAAGATAGTGGGCAAACAGACTTCCTGTCAGATCCAGGGACCATGAGAGACCCACGTGAGCCACTTCCAGGTTGTGTGACTGTTGACAAGGCACTCAACTCTTCTGGGTCTCTGTCCCCTTGCAGAGGTTCATCTTAGCAGAGCACCTGTCCAGGGCACACGGGCAACATACGTGGATCTGTGGCTGCCTGTGGAGCACAGTTTGAAACGCACTTTCTGTGATGGATGTTTGACCAAGCGATTAAGACGCTGCTTAAGGCAACTGAGTAGCTGGGTTTGAATCCTGACTTCTCACAATTCTAGCCTCCTGCCAGTGTGCACCCTGGGAGACAGCAGGTGATGGCTCAAGTGGGTAGATTTCTGCCACCATGAGGGAGTCCTGATTTGAAGTCCTAGTTCCCAGATTCAACCTTACACTCCTTGCTGCTGCAGGGACTTAGGGAAGAAATCGACAGATGGAAGAACTTTGTGTGTGTGTGTGTGTGTGTGTGTGTGTGTCTTTCTGCTTTTCAAAATAAATAATCATTAATTTAGAAATCGAAATAAATAATTAAAACTCACTTCCATAAGCAATGGAAATTGTCAATACTTATGGCAAGAAAATAGCACAATATAGTTTGTGTCTTATTTAGAAATTGTATTTATTTACTTATTTGAGAAGAAAAAAGCCAGAGCAGGGAGAAAGCCTTCTGATCTGCAGGTCTACACCCCAAATGCCTGCCCAGGTCTCCTGAGTGGGTGGCAGGACCCCAGCTACTTGAGCCGTCACGGCTGCTCCCGGGGTCTGCTCCAGGAAGCTTCAGTCAGGAGCTCGAGCTGGCTCTGAAATCAGAGCAGGCATGCTGACACAGGATGTGGGCATTTGAACTGCTAGGCCAAACACCCACACATAATTTCTATTTTAGAAAGAGCACAAAAAGTTCAATATGTTTATTGGATGTGAAAGTGAAGAAAGGAGGACTAGATGATCCAACAGTTAGGTAAAGTCAAGCCTGGAAGGGTTGTCTGCATTGGGATTGATAAATACATCCACATCACCCTGAGGGGATGTCACCAGTGTCCTGCCATGAGACTTTATGCTTGCTTCTGAAGCTTGTCATCATTTCTTAAAATGAGTTCTGAAAAAAAGATGCATTTATTTATTTGAAATTCAGAGATAAAGAGAGAATAGACACAGAGAGATAGTCCATCTGCTAGTTCATTCTCCAACTGAACACAACAACCAGGTCCTGGTCAGGTGGAAACTGGGAGCCAGGGACTCCATTCTGATCTCCCTTGTGGGTGACATGGGCCCAGCTACTGGAGCCTTCATCTGTTGCTCTCCCAAGTGCATTAGCAGGGAGCTGGATGGGAAGCAGAGTAGCTAGGGCTTGAACCAGAGATTCAATATGGACTCTAGCTTTGCAAGTGGTGGCTTTTGCTGCAACTTTTGCGGTATCACAACTCTGGTCTCATCATTCTTTTTCATTATAATTAGAAAAAAAACCCATAGTATAAAAGTCACCATTTTATGCTATTTTTAAGTGCTCAGTTCGATAGTGCTAAGCATATTCACCTTGTTATAAAGCAAATCTTTAATGCTACTTTCCAGAAGAAAGAAAGAGCTACATGTAAGTGAAATTGAACAATATTTCTCTTTGTGTGACTGGCTTAGCATGATATCTTCAGGCTTCATCCTCTGAGCGTCAAGGATGAATTCCAGGTGTACACCAGACTGACAGAAGCGTAATTTCACGGGGTACCTCTCCAGGCCTGGATGACTGAGATTCAGTTAGGTTTGGGAATCACAAATGTTTCTCCAACTGTGGTCCCAGGACCATCAACATCAGCCTCACCCAAGAACTCGTTAGACATGCAGATCTTCAAGCCTCACCCCAGACCTGAAGAATCTGAAACTGGCGTGTGGAGCTCGGCAATCTGGGTTTTAACAAACTCCCCACATGATTCCAGTGGTTTTGAAGCATTGCTCTCAGAAAACACTAAGTTCTCTTTCAAACACAGTGTCTGTGAATTGATGATGGAAAACCTTTTACCATGGCTATAAAATCCATTAAATACAAGGGTATTAATTCAGTATGGGACATAAGAGAGAGAGTCAAAGAAAATTACAAAGACCTACAGGGAGAAATCAAGGAAGGAATAAATAAACAAGGAGCTGGATGATATGCCCAAAGGGAAAGGCCCACGCACTGACTTAATTCAACACCAGTGACAATCCCCTTTTGTAGAATAAATGGAGTAAAAATAGCAACTTTCAAAAGACATATGAGGGTCAGACTTGTGCTGTTTTTAAAATACTTGTTTGTTTATTTAGACAGCAGAGTGTGAGAGAGACAGAAAAATCTCATCTGTTGATTTACTCCTCCAAATGCCTGCCACAACCAGGGCTGAGCCAGACAGAAGCCAGGAGCCAGGAACTTCAGCTGTGCCTTCCACGTGGGTGGCAGGTTATACTACCAGCTTCTAAACAAAGTGACAGTTGTCTAGATCATACAGAATCAAGTTTAAAACAGAGAAGTCAATCAGCAGACGAGACTAAACATTCCAGAAAAAATATTCACGCCATTATAAGAGCCTCATCTGTGAAAAGCCAGCAGAAGGAATCACTGTTTACTAGGGCTGTTTCAGCCATTCATTTGCCTGTTCATTTATCTTCTGTTAAACATGTGTTGATCATGCATGGAAGTGAGCCCAGCAGGATCTCTGCCTTGTAGATCCTTGTGCAAACCCACCAGCATGGGTGGGTGACAAGGTGGTGACAAGTAGCATGTACACGAACAGGAGACAGCGGGTGGGTGGGGGAGCGATAATGGTGATTGGGTGAGTGAGTGGAAGCAAGCCAGGGTGGGGGGTGGATGGATAATGAGTGGGTAGAAAGAAAGAGGGAAGAAAAGGAAAGGAAAACCTTCAGGAAGACCAGCTCATCTCTCTTGTTTGAGGTGGGGAGGATTTTCTGGAAAGAAACCTGACTCAGAAGACTGCAGAAAGTTTATCCTCCAAGCCCAGAGTCTGACTGATACAATCCGGGGAAGTGCAAGGGAGGGCACAGGTGTGCGAGAGACTGATTGGGAGTGATGAGGAAGAAGTTCACAGGGGTACAGGAGGTGCCCTCAGGTGGGGATGGCCCAGCATGCCCTGCTCACTGACAGTGAGCCGGATGCCAGCTGTGGCTTTCTGGAGGCAGCGGAACAGCGTCTCCTTGGCCCTGGGAGAGAACTTGAGTGTTCTCCAAGAGAAGGAGGATCAAATACGAGCAGAACAGGGGAAACCCTGCATTACACAAGGTCTAAACAAGACTTCTTTGATAAGTGTAACATATCAAAGCCCAGTGGCCAACAGCTGAGGAGCTGAGGCAGTGGAGAGGCAGGGAAGGGAACTGCGCTCTGGAGCCTGGCGGGCCTGGTGTGAGGGAGCCTCCCCAGTCGTTCTGCTCATTTTTCAGATGGGAAGAGCCTCTTTTCACAGAGCTGCTGTGAGGATTCACCAAGAGGCAGCAGGCACTTAGAGCCCAGCTCCCTTCCTTCCAGGCATTCTCAGTAGAGACTGAGTGAGAGCCCCCTGGTGTGGCTGGTGTGCACCAAGCCCTGCACATTGCTCCGTGGGTCTGGCTCTGGAATGATTCTGATGGTACGCTGAGAAAGTTGACACCCCGAGAAGTCAGGTGACTCACCCCAGGTTTGAACAGTTTCATTATCAATCCAGGGTTGAGTCCAGCATTTCTTTCTTCACCAGCATAAGGTGGTGACAAATTCCAGGACAAAGTATGGGAAAAGAAAACAAATACTCCTGTATTTTTGACACCAAGTCACCTGTACTGCTCCCAGTACATTAATCGGGATGGGTTGTCCTGGTCTTGGGTCCATGTGCCTGGGTTGCTCCTGCCTGCCTACCTGCCTGCCCAGGAGCCAAGTGCTCACTCTGCCTTTCTTTGCAGACTACATCAACCTGTTCAGCACCAAGTGTCATGGCTGCGATTTCCCCGTGGAGGCTGGAGACAAGTTTATCGAAGCCCTGGGGCATACCTGGCATGATACCTGCTTCATCTGTGCGGTATGTTTGTATCATCTGAGAGAAGGGGAGCAGGGGAGGAGATGACCAGCCCTTGACATCTCTTGCAACTCTAGCACTCTAATCTGGTTTTCCAGTGGGTTTATTTAGAGTCAGAAATGAGACAGCAAGATCTCCCATCCAGCAGTTCACTCTCCAGATGCCCACAACTGATAGTAATGGCCAGGGCAAAGCCTGGTGTTGGGAACTTAATTCAGGTCTCCCATGTGGGTGGAAGGGACCCAAGCACTTGGACTATCCGCTGCTGCTTACCAAGGTACACATTAGCAGGAAGCTTGGATCCAGGGGTAGAGCTGGGACTTGAACCCAAGCACTCCAGTGTGGGATATGGATCCCCAAATGTGGTGTCTTAACCACCGTGCCAAATGCCCACCCCTCTGATCACGTTTAAGGTCTGGAAAATACCCTTATGCCTTGATATGTCAGTCAAAGTTTTACTACTAATAATTATTTATAAATAATATTGCCTTGTCACTTTTCATTTCGTTATGGACAACAGAGTGTCCTAGGATTTAACATACCACAAACTTGTCTCACCAGCAAAACTCAATACATAGGGCAGCAAATAATGCCTGGGTTTACCAAGAGGGCAGGTGGCTTCCTGTGGCTATGCATTGCTTCAGACACAACAAAGTGAGTGAAAGGGTTCTCTGCAGATTTTCACCATGAACATGAGCGTGGGGCCTATTGAAGGATCATATGAAAAACTGAACAATTTCTCTAAGATTTTATTTATTTGAAAAACACAGTGGCAAAGAAAAAGAGAAAGAGATCTTCCATTCATTGACAGACTCCTCAAATGGCTCCAACAGTCGGGCCTGGGCCAAATTGAAGTCAGGAGCTAGGAACTCCATCCGGGTCCCTCATATGGGTGGCAGGGGCTTAGGCACTTGAGCCTTCTCCTTCTTTTTCTTCTTCTTCTTCTTTTTTAAGATTTATTTATTTATTAGAAGATTTTCTTTATTTTTATTACAAAGTCAGATATACAGAGGAGGAGAGATAGAGAAGATCTTCCGTCTGATGATTCACTCCCCAAGTGAGCGCAACGGCCGGTGCTGTGCCGATCCGGAGCTAGGAGCCAGGAACTTCCTCCAGGTCTCCCTCACGGGTGCAGGGTCCCAAGACTTTGGGCCGTTCTCGACTGCTTTCCCAGGCCACAAGCAGGGAGCTGGATGGGAAGTGGAGCAGCTGGGATTAGAACCGGCACCCATATGGGATGCTGGCGTGTTCAAGGCGAGGACTTTAGCTGCTAGGCCACGCCGCCAGGCCCTGATTTATTTATTTTTATTTGAAAGTCAGACTTACAGAGAGAAGGGGATCTTCCATCTGCTGTTTCACTCCCCAACTGGTCACAGTAGCCAGAGCTGAGCCAATCTAAAGCCAGGAACCAGGAGCCTCTTCTGGGTCTGCCACGCAAGTGCAGGGTCCCAAGGCCTTCCATTCTCAACTGCTTTCCCAGGCCACAAGCAGGGAGCTTGAAGGGAAATAGAACTGCTGGGATACTAACCGACTGCCATATGGGATCCTGGCACATGCAAGGTGAGGACTTTAGTCACTAGACTTCCAAGCTGGGCCCTTGAGCCCATCTTGTCTGCCTTTCCAAGCACTTTAACAGGGACCTGGGACTGAAGCAAAGCAGCAGGAACTCCAGCTTGCTCTCTGGCATGGGGTGCTGGTTTAGCAACAGCTAAACCCCCTTAGCCACAATGCCAGTCCCCTAAGCTTTTCTCTTGATGGAGCTTTAGAAGATTATTTTCCTCAGTGGTTACTGTTGATATATAGCTGTTAGGAAATGAGCACTAGCTTAAATGTGTGTGATTTTTTTTCTGCTGAACAGCCGGGTCATTGTTACTATGAGATTGGTGTTTTCGTTGTAAGGACTTCAGGTTAGGGGTGGGTGCCCAGGCATGAGCCGACAACATCTAGACTCCAGGTTAGAGTAGGCTCATCATTGCCGACAAAACCCATCTCTGACTTAGATTTGGGAAAATCAGTGTGTTACTCTTGGCTTTTCAAGTGAATTAAAAGTTAATGAGGTTTAGTTGAGAGACAGAGATAGGAACAAATGGTTGCCTGCACCAGCTTGGGCTGGGCTGGACTGAAGCTGGGAGCTAAGAACTGAATCTGAGCGTCCCTCATGGGTGGCCAAGACACCAGTACTAAAACTGCAACCTGATTCAACCCAGGGTACCCATTGGCAGAGGAGAGTTTGGAATAGAGTTGGGATGTGAATCAAGGTACTTTTACATGGGCCACAGATGCCCCAAATGCCCCAGCCAGGGTATTTAATGACTGGGCCAAATAACTCCCCTACTGTTTTTTTTTTTTTTTTTTTTTTTTTTGATCGAGTTGCCCAACATAAATTTCAAGAATGTACAAAATATTTTTTGATATTTTGAGAACTCTCTGTCTGCTGGCTCACTTCCCAACTGCCCACAACAGCTAGGGCTGGAGCCAGGAACTGGGAACTGGTCAAGTTTCTCAAGTGAGTGACAGGAATCCAATTACTTAAGTCATCACCGTGGCTCCTAGGATCTGCATTAGCTTCCAGCTGGAGTCAGGAGCCAGAGCTGGGAATCAGACGCCATCTTGGACAGCAGTGTCTTAACCACTTGGCTAAATACCCACTCCCATCTGTGCAGTTTACACTTGAGAATCTGCTAGAGATGTCGTAAGACAGCCCTAGTCACAGTGTTTCCTGCTATGTGTCTTGGGTTCTATACTCTATTTGTGCCACTGGCTTGGGAGGGCTGCCAGGACCATCTGATGGCTTAAACCACAGTTCAGAAGACCAAAGGTCTAAAACCAAGATGCTGACCAGAGGCAGTGCTCTCTTCCTAACTCCTGGCAATCTCCAGCTGCCCTGGGAATTTCTCAGCTTGCAGATGCCTAATTGGCAGCTCTGCCCCATCCTCACGTGCTGGTTGCCCGCTATACATTTGGTCTTTGTGTAGCCTTCTCTGCACATGTGTTCCTCCTTATCGGCTCACAGGAACGCCACCAAAGTCCATTTAACTCTCCATCTGGATTACGTCTACCAAGACTCTGTTCCCAAATAAGGCTATTGTGATGTCCCTGTGCTAGGCAGGTTACAGGTCATGTGGATTGGGGCTACAGCATGCACTCTTGGAGAGATACAGTCCCTTAGCATTCTGAATCCTTAGGTCTTTTAGCACATTTTTAGTTGCCTTTTAGGGTCCTTGAGATGCCCCTCCTCCAACATAGGTTAGATATGCTGCCTGCAGGTTGTTCTGTGCACAGCCCAGCCAGGCATAGCCTATGGTTCTCCGACCCTTACACCCAAGCTGTGGCTTGTTGGATCCTGAGACTCTGCCTGCAAATCTGGTTTTCCACCTTCTTTAAAGACACCCCCCCCCCAAAAGAAAATTTGGAAGCAATGCAGGCAGCCAGATGCCTTGAAAACAGGCTGGTGAGAGGGCAGAGCTGCATGAAGAAGGAGCCATGGCGCAGAGGAACCTGGCCCACTCCTTTGAGCCTGCTCTGTCCAGCTAAGAGTGACAACAGCATTAACCCTGGGGAAAGACCAAGAGAAGCACTAAAGCGCAAGTAGTTTCTGCTGATTTCCTGAGCTACAGAGAATGGAATCCAGTCCGGTGGGGGAGGCCTGGAGCAGTGGCCAGCAGATCCTGTCCTTCAGAGAATTGGCATGGAGGTCTAAGGCCTGTATGCCCCCCACTGTGCCAGTATGACATGGCAAAACAGAATGATCTGGGAAGAAATCTTTTGATTGAAAAACTTTGAAGTTTTTTGTCGTCTGTTTATCAGTTTATATTCCAAATCACTGTAAAAATTTTCAAAGAATTTTTTTGTATTTGAAAGGCAGGGTTAGAGAGAGAGAGAGAGAGAGAGAGAGACCGACCTTCTATCCACTGGTTTGCCCCACAGATGGCTACAACAGCTGCAGTTGGGCTGGTCTGAAACAAAAATCTAAGAGCTTCTTCCAGGTCTCCCATGTGGATACAAGGCCTCCACTGCTTTCCCAGGCCTTTATCAGGAAGCTGGATAGGAAGTAGAACAGGCAGGACTAGAACTGACACCTGTACTGGATCCAGGCACTGCAGGTGGCAAGTTAAATGTGCTGTGCCAAAGTGCTGGCCCCTCCAGAGTTACCTTTTTGTCTTCCCCAAGCCTCATTCTCCAGCTAGATCCCAAACTTCTGTTTTCTGGGACTTGTCTCCGAGTTGTCCACAGCAGCCTGTTACAAGGCCTGATGTGTTTTTTCAGCTCTTTATTGCTGATAGAATTCCTGAGTCAGGATCGCTTTATAGAGAAAAGAGGTTTATCTAACTCACAGTCCTGCAGGTTCAAGGACATGACAGTGACATCAGCTCAGTTCCACTGCCCATGTTTCCTCCCCACCAGCTCCCGCTGTATCACATCATAACAGATAGCAGTGGAGGGAGACCAGGCAGGTTGAGGGGAGCCATCACCCGACAGGAAGCAAGAAATGGAGACCTGGTAGGGCAGGACTCAGGATTCTCTGACAGGGGTCTCTCTCAAGGACTGGCCGGGATCCCAGGAGAAGCTGCCTAATCTATTTATTGGTCATGTCCCTAATTGACCCATGACTTCCATCAGGCCCCACCTTAAAGGTTCCATCAACTCCCAACAGCACAAAGTTGAGGACCCAGTGTCAGGCCCCTAGGGAAACAAACCACATCCAAGCCATTGCACTGGGCCATCAGAGATCTGCCCCTGGGGCCATCACAATGCCCAGTGCCCCTTGCCTTTCCAGCTCTCTTGGGGTGAATCTGTGCTCGGTGAGTCATGTCAAGTCTAGAAGGGTGCTTTTCTAATCCCCACTGCTACCTGTAGATAGGGACTCCGTCTGCATCCCTCCTTTTGAGGTCAGCATACTGGGTGTGTCCTCTGGCAAACTACCACACTGAGGGGGACACCTCTGTTCTGACCTCTACTTCCAGAGTAGTTTCATGTCACAGCCCCTGTTGGCTGGGGGCTCTCAGAATCAATCAGCAGAGACCCAGTAGACAGAAAGTCCTACCTCTACATTTCAGAAGCTCTGTGACATGAACAAGATATTTGGGCTGAGTCCAGCTTTTCAATTGTGAAATGTGAGAAAGGCATATCTATCCCCTAAGGTCTTTGTGAGAATTGAATGAGATTGTGTACAGAGAGTAGCGTTCTGCCTGGGCCACGGTAGCCTCACCCAGTCTGGCATTGTGGCATAGCTGATAAAGTCACCATCCACTACTCTGCCATCCCATAAGGGCACCACTTTATGTCCTGGCTGCTCCACTTCCAATCCAGCTCCCTGCTGAAAGCAGCAGCAGATGGCCCAATGTTTGGACTCCTGTCACCTACATGGATGGAGTTACAGCCTCGTGGCTTCAGCCTGTCCCAGCCCTGGCCGTTGCAGCCATTTGGAGAGTGAACCAGGGGATGGAGGATCTGTCTGCCTCTTCCTATCACGTTGCCTTTCAAATAAAAAAAATAGAAAAAAAAATATTAGTTTCTTTCTCTCTATGATGTCTTCAAACTGTATTCATAGGTTATTACCATGGGAATATATAATTTGTCTCTTTTTTTCATATATTTTCCTGTAGGGGTTTTTCTGTGTTTGATTTGTCTTCTTTTGTGGTGATATTGTATTGGAAAATAATCATAAACAATTGCACCATAAATTTAATCATCTCCCAAGAGGAAAGATTTGGTAGTTTTCCATTCCATTTTTAAAATATCTCTTTCTTTTTAAAAGTTTTTAAAATGTATTTTATTTTGTTTGAAAAGGGGAGAGAGAAAGAGACAGCGAGAGAGAGAGAAGGAGAGAGACACAGAGAGAAAGATTGCAAAAAAATCTTCCATCCACTAATTTACTCCCCAAATGCTGGCAATATCCTGGACTGGGCCTGGCCAAAGCCTGGAGCCTGGAGGTCAAGCCAGGTCTACATGTGAATGGCAGGGAACCGAATACTTGAGCCATCACCTGCCACCTCTAGAGATACGCGTCAGCAGGCAGCTAGCCAGGGCTTGAACAAAGACACTCTGACATGGTTGCAGGTGTCCCATGTGGCAGCCTAATTGCTGTGCCCAGTGCCCGCCCCGGGTTTTCTGTGTGGGAGCTCTCTCTCGTGTGTGTGTGTGTGTGTGTGTGTGTGTGTGCCTGCCTCCTGGCTGACTGTGTGACAGTGTCTTCCTTAAAGGAGTGACAGAAGCAGAAGCACATGTTCCCTTCTCCTGTGGTGTCATTGCTGTAAGGTAAGTCTTCAGGGCGGCATTGTGAGGCTGTAGGGTCGGCATATCTCCATGGCCCTTGTTCAGTGCAGCCATCTGCCTTACAGAACACCTGATCCACCTGTCCCTAGCAGCTTACACATTCCCTTCTGGCGCTGCTGAATGAGGACTGATTCTTCTTTTTTCACTTTTTAGCCCGAGTCATGGAAGGTTAAAGGTGAGAAGCCATTGACTTACTCAATTTGCTAGATTATTAGATGTCTAGTGGTATCCATCTCAGGGAAGTTGAAATGTTTTTTTTTTTTCATTATTAGTGAGAATCATCTTTTCTGAACTATTGGTTAGTTCACTTGAGATGTTAATTCTGAGTATTGGCTTTTGAACTTGTACTGGTTTCTTACATACTTCGGACAGCATGAACTGATCATCTTCATTATGCACGTTTCCTCTCTATTGTTACATGCAGTTCATTCAGTTCTAGTTCTTGTTCTTGGAGGGATTCACTTTTTTCTTTTTAGATTTTATTTTTTGTGATTTTACATAGTTGAGAAGGATGCATGCTCATGTGGACCACTGATTAGGTTGGGAAAGGTCAAGGAATATGGGGAAAGTGGATGAGATGATTTGTTTCTAGTTTTCTTTTTCTTCTTGTATCTGGGGGAAGAGGGGAGAGAAGGGGAGAAGCTGCATTCAGCATCCTAACCCCATCAGTCCTGGGGATGGGGGACAGCCTCCTGATGTCATCCCAAGGTCCCCAGTGTGGAGCATGCTTGAGATTGCTGCTGAAGTGGCTTCGATGGTTCTGAAATGCTGTTGATTTCACCACTCCAAGGATGAGGAAGCCCTTCCAAGGTCCATTGGCTGACATAGTCCACCTTAGAGTCTCCATTTGCCTAGATACTTGCTGTCCACACTTGGCTGGGAGAGTTGTCCAATTTGTTCTGCCTTCCATCCTCTGCTCTGGTACCAGATGTCCCCTGCAGGCCCAATAGACTGCCAAAGAAGGATTCACTTTTAAATAGTCAAGTCCATATACCTTGTTTTAATCACTGAGAGATTGCTAGTGGAAGGTAGCATGCATTTGACCTAGCAGTTAGGCACTGGTTAAGGTACTTATATCCCCTATTGGAGTTCATGGGTTTGAGGCCCAGCTTCCCTCCTGCTGCCTGCTCATGTGGACCCTCAGAGGTGATGGTCAAGCAACTGAGTTCTTTCCACCTATGTTCAAGCCCTGAATTGAGTCCCTGGCTTTGACTACCTCTAGTTCTAGCCTTTGTGGGCATTTGGGAAGTGAACCAGCAGGTGGGAGCTCTCTCTCACAGTGTGTGTGTGTGTGTGTGTGTGTACGCGCGCACCTGTCTCCTGGCTGGTTCTTTGTGATAATGTCTTCCTTAAAGGAGTGGCAGAAGCAGAGGCTTACATCCCCTCACTGGGTGGGCAGCCAGCCTCCCTCACTGCCGCTCTGTTCTCTGTTCCAGGTTTGCCACGTGAACCTGGAGGGACAGCCATTCTACTCCAAGAAGGACAAGCCCCTGTGCAAGAAGCATGCCCACGCCATCAACGTGTAGGGGGCTCAGTGTAGCCTGTGCGGGCGAGACGAGGCCCGCAGCTGCTCCTGCTGCTGGCAACAGTGGATTCACAGTCTGATGTGTCTTTTTGGGGGAAAGGGGAAGGAGGAAGCGATTGAGCCCCTTTGAAGTATAATTTTAGTCCTTCCTTCTGTACACAGATTGTACATTTGCATAGTTCAGACTAGAAGCCAAACGAACATTCTCCACCAAACTAGCAATTAATCCAAGACTCTGTGGTGTTGTACTTCAAACGTTTAGGACAGAATTCCAAGACCTCCAAAGTGAATCATGAACAACGACTTTCCCAAAGCCCTAACACCCTTTGCCGCGTCCTCCGTCTGCCCTGGTGTAGGGACTGAGCTCAGTGTGGTCAGTCCATTGGTCTGTTGTTCGCGGAGACTCAGAAGCTGAGGTCTCCCAAACCCCTCTGGCAAACAAGAGTGAGTGCCAAACTCTCACTCGCTGCAGGTTATTTTTAGAGCCATAGCTGAGAGCTTGTTAGTTAAATCCGATCAGGCTTTCCTCACCAAAAAAGGAAGTGTTATTCCCCCGACCAGCTCTCGGAGCGACCTCTGTGCATCGGGCCTCAGACCCCGCACAGGCTGGAATTGTTGGACAGGAAGTCCTGGCGTGTCCACAGCACTGTCATCCGGTGGGGGCCACTCGCTGGGCAGCGGCTTGAGCTTGGGGAGGGCTCCCTCTCTGGCAGTGAAACACCCCTACATCCCCGCAAGTTTAAGGTCCTGCCTGAGTTGTGCTGGAGAGTGGAACTGGCTTCTTCCCATCTGGCTTTGTGATGTGTGAGCAGGCTCTGGGTTGAGTATCCATGCATGTGTCTCACCCCCACCCCAACATGCAAACCACCTCCACATGTCTGCCCCAGCACCCTGGGCCCACCCCTAACTAGCTGCGTGGCTCGTGAACAGGCAGAGTCAGGCAGTGTTCCAAGAGGGTGGGTGGCTAAAGAGCTCACACTCTTCCTGATTTGCTGGCACCTTCCGCAGGAGCTAAGGAGCAGGTGGAACCTCTGCACTGTCCATCTCACAGGTCCATGGTAAACCCTGGGTGGTTGCTGGGAGGAACAGATGGACCAAGATCCATGCTTTGGCCATTTGGGCCAATATTTTGAGAATGTGTGCAACTGAGTCTTTTTATGGAAGTAGGTGTGGGCCCGCGAGCTTCTCCACCGTGTCAGTGACCGCGGGAGCTGAGGTGAGCGTGGCCCGGCTGTTGGGTTGCTGCGGAAGCTGCTCGGCTCTGCCCTTTTTAGGAAGCAGTTACTCAGTGAGGCAGCTGTGGCACCAATGCCAGCTGTGTGCATGGATGGCTCCCACTTGGGCGCAGCATCCGGGCGCCCTTCCAACTCTGCTACTCTCTCCTCACCCCTGGTTGGTTTTTTTTTTTTTTTTTTCTGCACATTTGAAAAGTTTTACCGGAATGCATTAAAACTCTTGGCTTTGCTTTTCTGGGAACTGAGGCTTCCAGGAGACTACCAGTCTACTGGACTGGGGCTCTTCCCCCTGCGAGTGTGACAAGGAGGCAGCTACTTGTGTCCCTGGCAGGAAGCCTGCATCCCCCACCTCCTCTCCCGCTCATGTGAAGCCACCGATCCCCCCCACCTCCCTTCCCCACCCCCAGGAGGACCCCACCCCCTCTCCCATCCATGTGAAACCACCAATCCCCCCACCTCCCCTCCCCAGGAGGACCTGAGAGGACCTACACAGTCTCCTGGCCCACAGCACCTCCTTACCTTTGGTGCTTGGAGAAAGTGAGGGCTAAGCATGGGCAGTCAGTCCACCAGCTAGGGGCACAACCTGGGGATTTGTGGGGAGAGGCAGACACATACCTTGAAGCTGGCTGTTGTTCCTGAACAGTTCAAATGCAGAGTCAAGGAGGCTGCTGACTGCACAGAAAGGCTCCAAGCAGGTTTGCTCCTAAAAGAATCTGTCAGATGATCAGAGACCGTCTCAAGCAGAGAACAAACTAGTCCCCTGGAGTTTCCCCAGTCTCTTTCTCACACCTACCCTCCACAGCACCATTCACACAGGTGTGGCCCTTCAGAAGAGAAACGAGCTTTCTGCAAGCACTGCTTCAGTGTAGTCCTTTCTTGAAGCAGCGTTTTCACATGTCAGACCTAGCGTGTGTGGATTTATTGGGATGCTCACTGAAGATAAACCATCTTAAAGGTGGCAGGAAGGACAGGGAGTTCTGAATGTGGCTTGCTGTGTGTCTGCCGCGTTGTCTTGAGTTCCAGATGGCCACCATAGATGTCATGGCGGGACCAGTGGTGTCCCACCAGACACCATTCATAACACTCTGTTGGCAATGGGGAGACCACTCTGGACTTCCAGTTCTCCGTTCCTCATTGTTGACTTGAACTTAACATTTGTAAACAGTAACTTCTGGCCCCTGAGTGACTCCCATCTGCACTGTTTGTGTTAGGAATCTAGCTTTTATAATGTTAACTTTTCAACCCCAGTACACTTGTGTTGGTATTTTTGTTGGTGTGGGGGGGTAAGATTTCAGAAGTGGAATGTAGCATGTTAGGGATGTGCACAAAAGTATTTTGCATGTTTTTTTTCTTGTGTGAATTCTACTTTTTAGCAAAAATAAACCCCCCAAAACAATATACAAGTGCAGAGTTCTCTGTGTAACATTTTTTCATGTGACATCAAAAGCAGCTTACTTCTACATGGCCACGAGTAAAAACTGGAGACAAAACAAAGCATGCAGTGAGAAGACGCCCAAGTCCCTTGCTCTCTTTTTCAACAACAGCTTCGATGTGGAAATAGTACAAATGTTTTGCCTTTAAAGGGAATTTCTCAGATAAATAATAAACTGAAAACCAGGCTTTGCCTCCTTAGGAGGGTATTTGGAAATATAAGGAACACAGACTTGAAGGATAAATATGTTTTGGTGCAAAAAAAAAATTGTTGGGGAACCACGTGTCCTCTTATTTCTTTTTATAAAGGTTTACTTAGCTACTTCGTAGTCAGATATTTCAGATTTATTTATTTTATTGTGCTCTTAGTGGCTTCATTTGAAGTTGCTGGTGTTCCTTCCATGTTACTTATTTTTAAACAAGCTGAGAATGAAATCCTCTCCTGGCTATTTTTTTAAGTGAAAAAGAAAATGAAGATCCTTAAGAAAAACCAATTCATTCTCTTTCAAGGTGTTTTTCTCTTGGCACTACTTACAAATAAAAGGTGTTAATATGTGTAATTTTTAGCACCTGACTCATTTTGGAAAGCTGTGCAATTACTAATGGATATTTTAGTACTTTTTAAAGCTACGGCAATTTAAAGATACCTGATGAAGAAAACAAAAGCCTCGTAGACTCAAAAGCATGTATACATGGAGGGGGCCTGAGAGATTTCTGGAGCTTTTCCAGATGAAGGACCCAAAGCCTGGAAAGAGGAAGTGTTCCCACGTCACTCGCAAGCGGCTGGGGAGGCGGCAGCAGGTGCCCTGGCTCAGTGTGGACTTTGGCATGAGCAGACCAGGCTCTACATGGAGGCTCTTGAGCAGCACCTGAGTGGTGTTGGGACCATGTCTCCCCGCCTGTTTATCTACTCCTACACGGGGCTGATAAGAACACTTGCCCCCCAGGATGTCTTGAGAACCACCCACAGTAACTTTTGAAAGAAAATTGACATCCAAATGTTAACACTCCTTTTTCCCAATGCCAGTGAAGATTCATTGGGACAATAAGAGGCAATAAGGAATACACAACCCAAAACTATGAACCATAAGAATGAGAGTTTGATCTCATTAGATTAAAGCAATGTTTGTACGTTTTAAGATTTATTTTTTAAAAAATTTTAAATGATTTATTTATTTGTCTTTAAAATCAGATATACAGAGAGGAGGAGAGACAGAGAGGAAGATCTTCCACCCGATGATTCACTCCCCAAATGAGCACAACAGCCGGAGCTGCGCCGATCCGAAGCCAGGAGCCAGGAACTTCCTCCAGGTCTCCCACACGGGTGCAGGGTCCCAAGGCTTTGGGACGTCCTCCACTGCTTTGCAAGGCCACAAGTAGAGAGCTGGACAGGAAGTGGAGCAGCTGGGATTAGATCCCATATGGGATCCCGGTACATTCAAGGTGAGGACTTGAGCCGCTAGACCACCACACTAGGCCCCAATGTTTATACTTTCTTCACTGAAGAACAGAGGACAGGAAAAAGAAATTGTTCATTTTTTTAGGGATTTATTTTATTAGAAATATGGATTTACTAAGATAAAGAGAAAGATCCTCCATGCACTGGTTCACTGCCTAAATGGCCACAATGGCTGGAGCTGGGCTGATCTGAAGCCAGGAACTTTTTCCACATCTCACATGGAAACAGGGACCTGAGGCCTTGGGCCAGCCATCCTCTACTGCTTTCCCAAGCCACAAGCAGGAAAGTGAATCAAAAGTGGAGCAGCTGTGACATGAACCAGTGCCCATAAGGTATCCCAGTGCTTTAAGGGGAAGGAGCCAGTTGAGCCATCATACCGGGCCCTTATGTATTCTTTTTATAAATACTAGGTGCCAGACATCACATTAAATGTTGAGATTGTGATGTGAGCATAATAGGCAAAAAAAAAAAAATTCTCCGCTCTCATGGAACAGATGGATTAGTTCTAAGGAGAGACGTGTGACTGTGTGGAGCTACGCTAGAGGCAGGCGTTTGGCTTAGCAGTGAAGCTTCTGGCTGGGACGCCTTTGTCCCACACTGCTTTGCCTGGGTTCCATGTCTGGCTCCCGCTGCTGGCTGAATCCAGCTGTCTGTTAATACAGACCCTGAGAGGCCACAGGTGATGACTCAAGTGCTTGGGTCCCTGCCAGACCTGGAATTGATTTCCTGGTTGCCGGCTTTGACCTCAGCCCAGTCTCAACCATAGCTGGCATTTGGAGAATGAACAAGTGGATGGGAGTTTGCACATATGCACTCTCTCTAGCAAATAAATAAGTACCTTTAAAAGCTGCTGCATAGAATAATCCTAGCATGAGGCTGGATGTAGATTCGCTAATGATCATGATGCGTGTGAAGAACGGGTTCTGAGCCATCATTGTGTATACTGTTTACCCTTCAGACAACTGGCCCATGCACCAGGAAGATGTTTGAGTCCTTGGTCCCTCAGCAGAGCTGTTTCATTTATGCGAGCACTATGCTGCTCAAGTTTGGAAGCACTGCCCCAAGTACTGATTTAGACTTTGCTGGGACCACCACAAGGTCAGTCTTCTCCAATGTTCTGCTCACAGATGGAAGCCATTCAGATGACCTGGGCAGTGCAGGTGCTCCTCAGTGGGGAACAGAGGCATACCCTGACAAACCCATCATTACGTCAGCATCTGCATAGCCCCCAGTTGGTAACCCCTGTAGCTTCATGAAAGAGGACTAACCACACATCATTTTTGCATCATTTTAAGGAACAGGGATGAAAGACAGTAAATTAAACTGTCTATGTCACAGATCATCTACAGGATTTTCCATGCCACCCACATGCCCCAAGGAGCTTGGCTCTGATGTAGGGTGGAGGATAACACAGACAAGGCCCCTACTTTGATAGAGCTTATGCTTAAGGGAAAACTTGGGTAACCAAAAAGTAACGCATAGTCAATAAAAACAGGCCAACACTGTGGTGTGTAGTAGGTTAAGCCTCTACCTGTGGTGTCAGCATCCCAGATGGGCTCCAGTTTGAGTCCCACTGCTTCACTCTCAATTCAGCTCCTTGCCGATGAGCCTAGCAAAGCAGCAGAAGATGGTCCAGGAGCTTGGACCCCATTACCAGCTTGGAAGACCTAGATAAAAGCTCCTTCTTTCAGACCAGCTCAGCTGCAGCTGTAGCAGTCATTGGAAGAGTGAAACAGTAGGGCCCGGCATGATAGCATAGTGGTTAAAGTCCTCACCTTGAAAGCACAGGGATTCCATACGGGCGCCGGTTCTAATCCCAGTGGTTCCATTTCCCATCCAGCTCCCTGCTTGTGGTCTGGGAAAGCAGTTGAGGACGGCCCAAAGCTTTGGGACCCTGCACCTGTGTGAGAGACCCGGAGGAGGCTCCTGGCTTTGGATTGGCTCAGCTCCAGCTGCTGTGGCCGCTTGGGGAGTGAATCATTGGATGGAAGATCCTCCTCTCTGTCTCTCCTCCTCTCTGTATATCTGCCTTTCCAATAAAAATAAATAAATCTTTAAAAACAAAAGTGAAACAGTACATGGAAAATCAATCCATCTCTTCTCTCTCTGCACATCTTTTCAAATAAAAACAAAATTAAAAAAAAAAAAGAATCAGAGACAGCAAGGGTTATGAGAACATAAAACAGGGTGATGTGCTGGCAAGAGGTAAGCAACTTAAAAAAAACAAACAAATTTATTTGGAAGAGCAACACAGAAAGAGAGAGAGAGAGTAAGCAAGATCTTCCACACACTGATTCACTCTCCAGATGACTGCAGTAGCCACATCTGGCTCGTGCTGGAGTAAGGAGCCAGGAACTCCCATCTTGGTCCTCCACCTAAGTGGCAGGGGCCCAGGTGCTACCCTCTGCTGCCTTCCCAAGCACATTAACAGGAAGCTGGATTGGAAGTAGAGTAGCTAGGTCTCAAATTGACACTCCCATATGGGAGTCCCATATGACCTGGTGCTCAGGGGAGACCCTGAGGAGAATGATGGAAAACCCTCCCAAACATGGGAAGAAGGGTGATCTAGACAGAAGGGGAAATAAACAGAGTGGCATTAAAGATTTAGTAATCTCTTGGGCCCGGCAGTGTGGCCTAGCGGCTAAGGTCCTCGCCTTGGGCGCGCCAGGATCCCATGTGGGCACCAGTTCTGATCCCAGCAGCTCCACTTCCCATCCAGCTCCCTGCTTGTGGCCTGGGAAGGCAGTTGAGGACGGCCCAAAGCCTTAGGCTCCTGCACCCGTGTGGGGAACCTGGAGGAGGTTCCTGGTTCCTGGCTTCAGATCGGCGCAGCTCTGGCTGTTGCACTCACTTGGGAGTGAACCATCGGATGGAGGATCTTCCTCTCTGTCTCTCCTCCTCCTCTATGTATGTCCGTCCGCCTTTCCAATAGAAATAAATAAATCTTTAAAAAAAAAAAAGACTTAGCAATCTTGGCCCAGCAGGGTCTTAAGGACTTGAGCCATCTTCTGCTGCTTTCCCTGGCTGTTAGCAGGGAACTGCATCAGAAACGGAGCAACTGAGACACAAACCAGTGTCCATATGGGATGCCAGTGTCTCAGGTGAAGGATTAGCTGGCTACACTACCCCCACCCCATGCAAATTCCTCAAATCACCTTTTCCATTTGCACATTAGCGTTTCCTTTTTCTTAATTATATAAATTTTATTTTTGAGAATTTTTACGTAGGGTTAAGGACTAAAGGAAAGTGGGTGATACCATTGTTTTCACATTTTCTTCTTTCCTTCCTGTGTCTAGGAGAAGGGGAGAGATAAGCAGAGAAGCCACAACCAGCCTCCCAACCATCCCAGGGTCCCCGTTGTGGGGCATGCTCCGAGGGTCCTGCTCAAGTGGTTTTGATAGTTCAACAGTTGCTGCTGATCTTTCTACTCCAAATTACAATGAAATCTCTCCAGACTCCACTGGCTGACATAGTCCACCTTAGAGTCAGACGCATTTCTACAGATATTTTATTGGGCACCGTGTGAGTCAAGTGATCTACTGGCCATGGAGACCAGTGTCTCCCACCCCCCACTGGGAGAGCTCCATGCAGGACATGGATGTCCATGACCAGAGGCAGCAGGGGGCCAGGCCAGTGGTCACTTCTCCAGGGGCGCGTAGTTAAGCAGCTTCTTTATCAGGTCCACAAGCAACAGCAGCATGAGGAGGCAGCAGTAGTGCTTCAGGCCCAGGGTGTCCAGGGTGTCTCCCTCGGTGTACTTGGCCTTCAGCAGCTCCAGGGAGGGTGCCCACTTGTTGCTCATGACCTGGCAGCAGGTGAAGCAGCACACGAAGAGGATCATGGCAGTGACTCTCTGGCTGTCTCCGGCTCTGGGTTCTGCTGGGCCTCGACTCACCACGTGGACTGCTGACTGATTTATAGCCCAGCTTTTCCTCTGTTTCTAGCTCAAGGCCAATTTGTTGCATCAAGTAGAAATATAGAGACTATTTCCATTTCAAACCAGTCTTTATTTATTAAAGATTTATTCATTTTTATTGGAAAGGCAGATTTACAGAGAAGGAGAGACAGAAAGATCTTCCATCCACTGGTTCACTCTCCCAAATGACCATAACAGCCAGAGCGGATCCAGTCTGAAGGCAGGAACCAGGAGTTTCTCCCAGGTCTCCCATGTAGATGCAGGATTGCTAGGCTTTGGACCATCCTCCACTGCTTTCCCAGGCCACAAGCAGGGAGCTGGAAGGGAAGTGGAGCAGCCAGCAAATGAACTGATGCACATATGGGATACTAGTGCCTGCAAGTGGAGGAATTAGCCAATTGAGCCGTTGCACCAGGCCCGTGTTTTCCTTCCAATGGAGCACTTAAAGCATGAAAGCGTCCCAGCATTTGTGGAAGTACTGTTAGAGGGCACCCAGTGAGCCTAGGATGGAGGAAAGAATGCAAGTGGGAACAGGGATCCTACCTTGCGTAGGTTCCCTGCAACAGAATCCCTTCCATTGTATTTGGACCTTTCTGGTGAACTGCAGAAGGAAGCATTGGAGAAGCAGGGGTTGATGGGAGAAGGGCCTGAGCAACATGACATCCATGTTATATGGTGCTATGTTTAAAAAGATGAATGTCAGTATTAAACTCATTTCGAATTAGAAAAGTGCATCTTCACAAATGCTTGAAGTCACGGGTCTCTAAGTCTCCTTCCTCCAACATCTTGTTAAACAAGTCATCCAAAAAGCTTGCTGGCCTAGGAATGTCTCCCTAATTGCAACCTGGGACTCCCACTCCTCTGAGAATACTCCAGTCATCCTTCCCCTGAGAGCCGTGAGGTGTAGGCTCTCTGGTTCCTGTAAAGCTGCCATGGACTCAGGCTGGTGGAGTGAAGGACGCAGTGTTTGCAGGATCCCAGTGCTGCGGCTCATGCTCTGTGCTGGGATTTCACACTGTGTGTCCAGGGCTGTCCACTGAAGTTTGGAGGGCTAGGTAGCAGACTGAAGAAATGGGCCCGCAGCTCCTGCCAGCCAATGCGTGCTCACCTTGCTCCATCTCCTAGTTAATGTATTACTGCCGCACCAGCCCAGGTGCTGCTGCATGGTGTGGTAATGTTAAGTTGCAGGCTTAAGAGGAAGGAAATGCTGTTACTGAGGCCCCAGGCAGTGGCTAAGACCCAAGCATGGATACCAGGTCCTTGTCAGGTTGTCTGAAATGACCATGGAATGTCGTCACACCTGAGTTGTCCGAATGGGACTAGGAGAAAGGAATGCGGTTGGGGCATGCATTTTCTATCAGTGTGGTTCTTGGCACTTAAATATTTCTATTTATATTTATTATTATTATTATATTTATTTTGGACCCAGCACAATGGTTCAGCGGCTAAATCCTCACCTTCTAAATTGAAGAAGCTCCAGGCTTCTGGCTTCACATCAGCTCAGTTCCAGCCATTGTGGCTACTTGGGAAGCAAACCAGCAGGTTGAAGATCTTTCTGTCTCTCCTTCTCTCTGTAGATCTGCCTTTCCAATAAAAATAAAGAAGAAACAGAAAGATCTTCCATCTGCTGGTTCACTCCCTGAGTGACCACAACAGGCAGAGCTGAGCTGATCCAGGTCTCCCATGTGGGTAGAGGATCCCAAGGCTCGCTCACTCTCACTATCTCTCTCTTACACACACTTACACACACTTATACACACACACACACACACACAGCCTTTGAATTAAATATTTTTAAAGAAACAAGTTATTTGTGAATTATGAAAAAGGTATACATGAATCCTAAAATATTCACCTTCAAATAAAATTGTACCTTAATTACATTTTCCTGTTAATTGTGTCAAATTCCCCCACAGTATATTCACTTGCAGTCCTGGTTATAAGAAAGCAGAGCCAGGCAGTGGCCACTGAGAAGAGCTAAGTGCTGTACATTTGGAGGTGAATGAGGCACTGTCCTTGCCTCACACTGCTCACAACCCGCTGCCAGAGCAGTTGAATCACTGCCCAGTGTCACTATCATTTGCAAATCATGTCCCCCTTTTCTGCAAAGCAGACCTAGAGATAAAGTAGACACATGTCCTCTTGGGGAATTTCTGCAGCCATTTGAGAAGTGGACCAGTAGTTAGAGAATCTTTTTCTCTGTCCTTCTTTCTGTAGATCTGCCTTTCCAATAAAAATAAATGTTAAAACACACACACACACACACACACACACACACACACACAATCTTGATGCCCTGAAGAAGGCCCCTGTAATTATGCACAGTCTGTGTTCAACAGCAGGTTCCCAGGCTGAGAGGTAGACAGCCAGGTAGGTGCTATAGGGCCCGTTTAGGAGGGCACTACCCCAGAATGGCAGTGGGCAGAGGCTGGCATGAACAGCTCAAGTTGAAGCAGAATTAATACTCTACTCAACTACCCTGGCCTGTATTTGTTGTAGTTGTTTAGATTTGTTTTTATCCCAAAGGCAGATTTTACAGAGAGAAGGAGAGGCAAAGACAGATCTTTCATCTGCTGGTTCACTCCCCAAATGGCTGCAGCAGTCAGAGTTGAGCCGAGCCGAACCAAACCCACGAACCAGTAGCCTTTTCAGGGTCTCCACCTGAACTGCAGGGTCCCAAGGCTTTGGGCCATCCTCTTCTGTTTTCCCAGACCACAAGCAGGAATATGGATGGGAGAGGGAGCAGCTGGACTCGAACTGGTGCTCACAGGGGATGCCTGCTTTGCAGGTGGCTTAACTTGCTATACCACCATGCCAGCGCTGTCTTGCCAGGGTTGTACTTGAAGTGAGACTCATTCGGAGTTTTACTGTTTGTTTACTCTCCTTCTGATGATTTCTGGGGAGGGAATGGAAGGGTGAAATCCGCTGAGTGCTAACTCTGCTAACCACACTACACAGACAAGGAGTTGTCACGATGCTCACAGAAAGCTACCAGAACTACACACAGTTTCCAAAATTCGTGCATCAACATAAACTTATCTTTTTGTGTAAGACAAAAAGACACACATTCTTGGTTTTCTTGCTTTATTTGAAAGACAGAGAGATAGCTACACGGAGAGAGAGAGAGAGAGAGAGAGAGAGAGAGAGAGAGAGAGAGAGATGGAGAGAAATCTTCTATCTGTGGGTTTATTCCTCAAATGCCTGCAATAGCTGGGGTGAGGCCAGAAGCTGGGAAGTCAACCTCGGAATTTCCACCTGGGTGGCATGGACCCAGATGCTTAGCCCATCACCACTGTTTCCCAGCACCTGCATTAGGAGGAAGCCAGATTGGAAGTGGAGCCAAGACTCAATCCAGGTATGCCACTATGGGATGCAGGAGTCCCCAAGCAGAGTTGCCAGAATTGCGCCGAATATGCATCCCTAAATGTAACCTTTAATTCTGTTTTCCAAAGAATGTTGAAGTACCCTCGGGGTATCTGAGTTCATTTTGGCATTTTCCCTGGTAGATCGATGTTTTTCTTTCATCTTCATTTCAAAATATATAGAAGCTTGGAGTCTGTCTGGTTGACAAACTTGGCCCAGAATTAAACGCCAGGGAGTGCCTCCAAGCACTTGACTGCGCGGGTGTATTCCTCCCACCATGACACAGGGCTGAGCCCGTTTCTGAAGAGCATCTCCAGCAGACGGGTGCAGGAGCAGCCAGGAAAGCAGCTGGGACTGTTATCAAGGCCCAAGGAAAAACAGAAGCAAAAGGAGGAGACTTGCCGTGAGATCTTTCCAGAAAGTTCTGGGAAGGGATTGCTACGTGAGTCCTGTGACTGGCCTTGCAAAGCTGCTGAATGTGGACTTGGAGCAGTGAGGGCTCCTGGGACAGCCTTTGGGAGTGTCCACTGAGATCTGCTTCCTGCAGTTTATAATTTGCTGTAAACAGGGCGCTGCTCCTAATTAAACCTGTATGATCACGCCTGCACTTTTAGGAAATGAAAATTACTTTTTATGATTCTCTTCTCAGTGACACACACACACACACAAACCCCAGAGCCGTTTTCAATCCAGGAACCTCTTTAATCTGTGGGGCCTTGACTCTGTGACTCTGGACTGCAGTATAGAGTCCCAGAACCAGGCACCACGTCCAGCAGGTGCTGAGGCCAGAGGATCACTGGCCGTCACAGGCATGTCTTGCAGCAGGAGGGTCTCCGATTCTAGGTGGCAGGGCACTAGGGTTCCCCAGACACGGTTCTCTGAGTTAGGACGGATTGTTAGGTAGACTCCTCCAAGTGTCTACTTCCTCTCTTGGAGACTGGGGGAAACCACCTTAGTTGGAAATTGGCAATAAAAGAAATGAATGGGTTTAGGTATCTTTAATTTTTACTCATTAAGAGAGGAATATGTGCTTATTAAACAAAATGTGAAAAATACTACCAGACACAACCACCACTATTTAGCATTTTGGCTGATCTTCTAGCATTTAAACAAAGTCTGAAGGTTGGACGTTTGGCCTGGTGAAGAAGTTGTGAGTTGGGATGCCTGGGTCCTACAGCCCAGTGCCTGGGTTCGATACCCGCCTCTGGCTTTTGACTCCAGCTTCCAGCTAAGGCAGACCCTGCGGGGCAGCAGTGATGGTTCATGTTACACCCGTGGGGAGACCTGGATTGAGTTTCCTGCTGTCAGATTTGGCCTTGACTCAGCTCCAAAATATTCTTTTTTAAAGTTTTGTTCATTTATTTATTTGAAAGTCAGAGAAAGAGAAGGAGGGAGATCAGGGAAGGAGAGAGAGCGAAATCTACTGTTTGCTGACTCACTCCTTAAATGGCCAGAAAACCCTGGGTGTGGCCAGGCTGAACCCAGCAGCCAGGAACTCTGAATGGATCTCCTACATGGGAGGCAGAGGCCAAGTACCTGGGCCACCCTCTGCTCCTTTCCCAGGCACATGAGCAGGGAGCTGTACTGGAAAATGTGCAGCCAGGACCCAAACGGCTGTTCACATGGGGATCTCGGTGTCTCAGGCGGAGGGTTAACCTGTTGCACCGCAATGCCAGTCTCCAGAATGAAACCTGTATTCACCTTGAAGACGTTTCTGATGTGCACGTGACAAGTGATTATCATATTGCTAGTGCAGCTCCATGGGGAGGCTTCACAAATCCTGCTGGTCTCAGAGTGTGCCGTGGGCAGGGGGTAAAAACTGGCACAGGAAGGGCAGCGGCCATTTCCAATAGTCACAGAATCCAGAACAGTCCGCTGGGAGAAGGGCCACTCCAGGGGGAGGAGAAAATAAAAAAGTTCCGATGCACTCACAATTAGTCTTGGAGAAGGAAGTCAGTCATTAGCCACCTTCTGACACCCCAGCAATTAGCCAGTCTTGGGAGGAGAGCAGGTATCTCCAGAGAGGTGCCAAATGAATAGGAGATAAGAGACTATAAAAATGAAAAGGCTTTTGGTCTTTCATCACAGGATAATCCAATGCACGAGAATTAATGGCGAGAGGCTCAGTAATAGCCTCCGTGAGGAAATCGAGCAGTGTAGCAGGATATCCTTTTTCCGCACTACAGCACCCAATTCTTTCAATTTTATATACAGCGGAAGCAATTAAACGTACTCCAAAGAAACCCGCAGCTGCCTTTTCCTGATGGCCCCATAAGCAACCACTGCTATTGTTCAACTTCCGGTACAGATCTAAGGTCACTGTGCTGGCTGGCAGAGGTGCTTCTGACAGCTTTGGGCTTACTTCTCTGAAGCTGAAAAACCTACACGAGGATCTCGAAAAAATTCACCTCTCCTTTTTGTCACACGTTGACTGGTGTCAGCGGCTGTCCAAAGGCAGTTCTTTTATTTGTCGTAGAACTCCAGCACATGATCGGGCACTAGTGTTTCTTTTAAACTTTACGAGACTGAATCACGAGTTGCTTGCTTTTGTTGATATGTTTACATGCAGCTGAGCTGGGCTGCCCAGGCATTGGTGGTTAGCGTCCGTGCTGTGCTCCATTCAGGGGATCGTGGAGAACAAAAGAAATTCAACACTGGAAGCCTGGAAATACCTTGTTTCTAACTAGTGACCTCCACCACCTTATCTTGCCTTATCAAGGCAATAAAACACATTGAAAGTCATCAGTTTTTTTTTTTCAAGATTTATTTATTTCTTATTGGAAAGGCAGATATACAGAGAGGAGAGACAGAGAGGAAGATCCTCCGTCTGACAGTTCACTTCCCAAGCAGCAGCAACGGCTGGAGCTGCGCCGATCCAAAGCCAGGAGCCTGCAGCTTCTTCCGGGTCTCCCACATAGGTGCAGGGTCCCAAAGTCTTGGGCCGTCCTCGACTGCATTCCCAGGCCACAAGCAGGGAGCAGGATAGGAAGCAGGGATGCCAGGATTAGAACTGGCGCCCATATGGGGATCCCAGCGCATTCAAGGCGAGGACCTTAACTGCTAGGCTATTGCACTGGGCCTGAAAGTCATCACTTTTTTTAAAAAGATTTATTTATTTTTATTACAAAGTCAGATATACACAGAGGAGGAGAGACAGAGAGGAAGATCTTCCGTCCGATATTTCACTCCCCAAGTGAGCTGCAACGGCTGGTGCGCGCCGATCCGAAGCCAGGAACCTGGAACCTCTTCCGGGTCTCCCACACGGGTGCAGTGTCCCAAAGCTTTGGGCCGTCCTCGACTGCTTTCCCAGGCCACAAGCAGGGAGCTGGATGGAAAGTGGAGCTGCCGGGATTAGAACCAGTGCCCATATGGGATCCCGGGGCGTTCAAGGCGAGGACTTTAGCCTCTAGGCCACGCCGCCGGGCCCAGTCATCACTTATTAAATGTGTATTTTTTGTTTTCCACACTTCAACCTCTGTGAAACTGAGAGATCTTCAAATTGATGACATGTCATGGTTTAACTGGCAATGCCTTTCTTTCTTAGTTGTACTTAAAAGTAACAATTTTGATCTATGTAGTGATTGATACTTTGATGAAACATGGTACACTTACATCAGGTTAGTCTGATGCGTTATTGCACATAAAATGATACAATAACTTCTGTTGTTGAGAAAAATGTTCACATCCACCAAGTTCATGAAAACTTTAGGGCTGAGTGTTATGGCACTGTGGGTGTCACTTGGGAAGCCTGAGTCAGGTGCTGGGATGCTGGTTCAAGTCCCAGCTACTCCATTTCCACTTGGTTTTTGCTAATGCATCCTGGAAGATGGCAGAAGATGGCTTAGGCCTGTGAAGCATGAGGGAGGCCTGGATGGAATTCCAGGCTCCGGGCTTTGGCCTGTGCTCAGCCCCGGTTGTTTGCTGCAGGCATCTGGACAGTGAACTAGCAGATGAAGGGTTTCTGTATCTCTCTCTTTCTCTGTCACTCTGCCTTTCAAGTAGATAGAAATAAGTATTATTTTAAAAGAAAGTTATATATAAAAATGAAAACTTGAATATAGGTTTTTCATAGGACTCTGACTTCATTCTTAGAAATAAGCAGGTTGTTTTCATTTTTGTCCTCAAAATTTTATTATAAATAATATTTATTCTTACAACTATAAAAGCAATACTGTCCTTGTGGGGGACACAAAACCTACTGAAGAAAGCACTAATTTGGGCCAGAATCATAGAATGCCAGCATCCCATATGAGTGCCAGTTCAAGGGTTCAAGTCCTGGCTGCTCCATTTGTGCTCAAATTCCTTAGTGCACCTGGAAAAGCAGCAGAGGATGGCCCAAGTATTTGGTCCCTTGCTACTGACAAGGGAGACCCGGACGGAGTTCCAGACTCCTGGTTTCACCCTGGTTTAGCTCCAGTCATTGTGGCCATTTGGAGAGTAAATTGGAGGATAAAATAACCTTCTCTCTTGCTTTCTGTCTCTCCCTGTTTCTGTCACTCTGTTTTTTTAAATAAAAAATAAATCTTTTTAAAGGAAGTACTAGCCATTCACTATACAAACACCAAGAATACTGCTAAAGGGTGGGACACAAAGATTAGTCACTCCTCACCATGGTGTTGGGGATTTCCCTGCACACCGCCCCCAAAAACAAACAAACAAACAAAAAAATGTTCAGCACCTTAATTGTCGACAAATGTCTTGTTAGAGTTACAAGTCAGTCTAGATTACCCTAAAATCTGCCAAGATCAGCAAAATTATACTTCAACACAACAAATGGCTAAATACTAAAATGAAATAGACACGAGACAGCTGAATGGTACCTTATAGCCATTTTAAGGTATATAGCAGTCGGTTCTGTATATAAAACTAAAACTGAAATGTCAATGGGCTAATCATAGGTTGTGGTTAAGAAATTGCCTTTTTTTTTTTTTTTTTTTGTAACACACTGGTTACTCACAACCATGTCAATTCCATAATGTTGCAAATTGCTGTTGATGTTATGTCGGGACTCTAACAACGGACCAGAAATGGTCTCCCCAAGAGACTGTTCAACCCATCTGGACAATAAATAGCTGGACTTTATACTTGGTATTTGTTTGCAAGGAAAGAATCTTGATTGAATTTGAACTGTAATACTGCATCAAGGTGGAGGAATCCACCAGGGAGGAGGGGCGTAGGGGGGGGATTCCCAGAGCCTGTGAAACTGTAACATAATGCAAAATAATTAATAATAATAAAAAAAAGAATACTGCTAAAAATATTTTTTTTCCTTAAAAAAATATTGAGCCTTGGCAAGATAGCTTAGTGGCTAAATCCTCGTCTTTCACGTGCCGGGATCCCATATGGGCACAGGTTCATGTCCAGGCTGCCCTACTTCCCATCCAGCTCCCTGCTTGTGGCCTGGGAAAGCAATGGAGGATGATCCAAAGCCTTGGGACCCTGCACCTATGTGGGAGACCTGGAAGAAGCTCCTGGCTCCTGGATTCTGATTAGCTCCACTCTGGTCATTGTAGCCACTTCGGGAGTGAAGCAGTGACTGGAAGATCTTTCCTTCTGTCTCCTTCGTTCTGTAAATCTACTTTCCAATTTAAAAATAGATTTATTTTATTTAATTCAAAGGCAGAGCTACAGGGGGGATTGAGAGAGAGAGAGAGAGAGAGAGAGAGAGAGACTTCCATCCATTGGTTCACTCCCCAAATGGCCACAATGGCCAAAGCTGAGTCAGATCAAAGCCAGAGCTAGGAGTTTCATTTGAGTCTCCCATTTGAGTACAGGGGTCCTAGCACTTGAAGCATCTTCTTTCCCAGTCACATTAGCAGGGAGCTGACTGAAAGGGACTCAAACTGGTACCCATATGGGATGCTGATGCTTCAGGTGGCAGCTTGATCTGTTATGCCACAGTTCCAGCCCCTGCTGCCAACATTTTGTCTTTATTCTTTTTTCATTTGTCTGTGTAAATACATACATTTACAGGTATCTTGCAAAATACCCTCAAATATATATAACATTAAAGAAATACCTAATTCTTCAAAAAGATTTATTTATTTTATTAGAAAGGCAAAATTGCAGAGAGAAGGAGAGACAGAAAGAAAGATCTTCCATCTACTGGTTCATTCCCAAAGTAGTTGCAATGCAGAGTTGAGCTGAACAGAAGTCAGGAGCCAGGAGCTTTTTCTGCCAGGTCTCCCACACGGGTGCAGGGTCTTAAGACTTTGGGTCTTCCTTGAATGTTTTCCCAGGCCACAAGCAGGGAGCTTGTGAGAAGTGGAGCAGGCGTGACATGAACTTGTGCCCATATGGGTTCCTGGTGTGTTCAAGGCAAGGATTTAGCCGCTGAGCCATCACATTGGGCCCAGAGAGCTGATTCTTTGAGCAAGCCAAGCATTAGGCTCCTGGCTTGTAACTGGAGTAGTACTTCGCTGGAGTCCATAGGAGCAGGTGCAGGCTTGCCTTGGTGAACAGCTGATGCATAGCCCCAGTAAGTTTCACTTTCACCTTAGCACATGAATGAAGCTGTAGCTTGGCAACCCTGGTGTCAATGGCAACTGTAGCAATAGCTGCCATCTGGGGCAGGGTAGCCAGGAAGGGCACAGAGCAACATGGCCCGTGCTTGAAGGAGTGTGTGATCACCTCCTACTTTTACAGGCAGAGGCAAAGGATTTCAACAACCCTATGGCCTAGAGACTCTCTTTTGATTGCTTGTATATTTTTAAGGATTTAAAACACTTGCTCATTTTTATAAATGTTACTACAGAGATAAAAATTTACACAGAGAGAAGGAAAGACAGAAATATTTTCTGTCTGCTGGTTCACTCCCCAAATGGCCACAGTGAGGTAATGGCCAGGGCTGAGGTAATCCAAAACCAGGAGCCAGGAGCTTCTGGATCTCCCACACAGGTGCAGGATCCCCCAAACATGTGTCATCCTCCACTGCTCCCCCAGGCCATAAGCAGGGAGCTGAATGGGAAGTGGAGCAGCGTGCACACAAACCAGTGCCCATATGGGATGCCAGTGTCTGCAAGATTAGCATGCTGTGTCACTGCACTGGCCCCATCATGCCTTATATTTTAGTACCATCCACACTGCCCATCCCTGGCTGGGAGGCTGGAGGAGCCCCAGTTCCCCTGTAAGTGAAACAAGCTCTGAAATCTTGTTTGGGAAAAAGAGAGGCACAGCTAAGCTATGCAAGCATGTCAACTCTACAGCGATCAAAACCTGTGGAGATTGGGGTTGAACAGTGAAGGTGGTTTTCTGGGAACAGGTGGGACTTCAGCATTCCAGGCGGGAGGACGAGTGAATGAGTGTGGGCCACTGTGAAAGACACTTGGGAGGCCAGTCCAATAGAATGCAGCCATGCAGCGGTGGCTTCCAGACTGGGTGGGAGTGGTGTTTCATTATGACAAGTCTGGAAAAACTGGGCAAGATTAGTCAAAGGAGGAAATAACCCATTAGGAGGAAAGGTAGTATAATTTAGCTAAATAGCAAGGAAGGCAGGCTTTCAGATGGGTAGCAAACTAAACGGAAAATCTTCCACATCTAAAAAGGAACTCTGACAAGTATCGGCTGCTGGTTAAAAATAGATTATGGATCTCCAGGAATGAACTGAGGGAGGTTTTTGTTGTTTTGTTTAACCTGCTTGAGAAACAGAGAGGTCAAGTTAACATTTACTGATTCACTCCTCTGAAGCCTGCAGTGGCTGCACTGAGAGCTCCATCTGGGTCTCCCAAGAGGTTGGCAGGAGCCCCATTATTTGTGCCATCACTGCTGCCTCCCAAGAGCCTGTGCTTAAGAAAAACTGGGGGTGGGGACCAGAACTGGTAATTAAGACCAGAAAGCCCAACAGGGGACCTGGGTGTCTTGGTTGCCAGGTCACCCAGGTACTCCAAGGAATTTGTTTTAAAATGCAAATGGAACCTTAAGCATCATTTGTTGATGTAAGTTGTTCTGGGGCCAATGCCATGGTGTAGTAGGTTAGTTTGACTCCTGTAGTGTTAGCATCCCATATGGGCACCAGTTCAAGTCTGGGATGCTTCACTTTTGATCCAGCTCTAGGGCGATGTCTCTGGGAAAGCAGCAGAAAATAGCTCAAGGGTCAAGTGTTTGGGCTCATGCCGCCCACTTGGGAGACCTGGATGACACTTGCTGACTTTGGCCTGGCCCAGCCTTGACCATCGTGTCCATCTGGGCAAGACTACCCCATCTCTCTGTCTTATCCTTTCTCCCTGTAACTCCGACATTTTTTTTTAAGATTTATTTGTTTTTATTACAAAGTCAGATTATACAGAGAGGAGGAGAGACAGAGAGGAAGATCTTCCGTCCGATGATTTACTCCCCAAGTGACCGCAATGGCCGGTGCTATGCTGATCTGAAGCCAGGAGCCAGGAACTTCCTCCAGGTCTCCCATGTGGGTGCAGGGTCCCAAGACTTTGGGCTGTCCTTGACTGCCTTCCCAGGCTACAAGCAGGGAGCTGGATGGGAAGAAGAGCTGTCGGGACTAGAACCTGTGCCCATATGGGATACCAGTGTATTCAAGGCGAGGACGTTAGCTGCTAGGCCATTGTGCTGGGCCCTCTGACTTTCAAGTAAAGAAAGAAATAAAGCTTAAAAAAAAAAAAAAAGAACTTATCAGAACTAAGTCAAATGATATTTCTGTCATTATCATGCATGGCATTTGTTAACATCAAAAACATACTGAAAACCAAAATAAAAACAAAAGCAAACTTGAAAACTTTTTCTTGGTTGATAGGAATAAGAAGAAATGTTTATTAGTGGAGATAAGTACTGTATCAACTATGTTATTTGCTATCTATTTGAAAGGATGACAGAGAAAGGGAAAGAGACAGCGATATCTTACATCTGTTGTTTCACTCCCCAGTACCTAACACCAGCAGTGACTCCAACTGGGTCTCCCACCAGGGTAGCAGGAACCCATGTGCTTAGGCCATCATCCACCCATGTCTTTCAGGCGCGTTGACAGGGAGCTTCATTGCGGGTACAAGATGCCTGGCTCAAGTTCGATAATGGAATACCAGTTCCCCAGTTGGTGGCCTAACCTGCTGCGGTGCAATGCCTACAGCTACTGCTGTGTCATCTATCTTAAGGTCAGTGAATGCTCATGTAGAAATGAGTATCTAACACAGGAATGGTGTTTGTGCATTGTTTGCTTCGAGTTTTTAAGCTTTAAGGACAGATGCCTACTATGATGCTTACTGCATGGACACTCAGTGCCCACTGCCTCCCTATTGGTGTTTCAGGCAGCCTGCTGGCTTCTAAGAACATACTGAAAGGACAGTGAGACAGCCTCTATCCTATGTATCTTGGAATCCAGCACAAAGACAGGTCCTTCCAGCCCATTATGTGGCCAAACTTGTATTCCTGGTCACATTGTCTACACCTGCCCACACCTAGGGGCTGTGGCCTGGTACCAATGAGGCCATGGCAGTAGGCATGGGGTGCTTGTTAGTGACTCTGCACTCCTGAGCCAAGGTTTTTATCTCTCCAGTTATTTCAGCCTGAAGCTGTATCACAGCATCTTGTTTTCCTGATTCACAAAGTGAATCAGACACCAGGGTTTCTGGACTACCGACTCCAAAGGAATTCTTGAGTGGAATCAGTGTTTAGGGGATTTAAAATCAGATATGGGTGTTTCATCTGTGTGTGTGTGTGTATATATATATTTGGAATATTGAATATATATTTATTAATCTTGAATTTGAGTATTAGCTGGTTAAAAATTACTTTATATATATATATATATCAGTACATACATACTTACAATTTGTTTTAGAATTTGTTTAAAAAAGTTATAGAGAAGAGAGAGAGCAGGGAGAAAGCACAGGAGATATCTTTTACCTGCTAGTTTATTCCCCACATAGCAGCAACAGTCAGGGCTGGGTGAGGAGCCAAGAGCTAGGCATTGTATCTGGGTTTCCCATGGGGGTATAAGGGCCTAAGCACTTGAGCCATCTTCTGCCACTTTCCCAGGCACATTAGCAGGAAACTGGATGGGAAGTGGAGTAGTCAGGACTCAAATCAAAACCTATGGGATGGGCCTGGCGGCGTGGCCTAGAGGCTAAAGTCCTCACCTTGAAAGCCCCGGGATCCCATATGGGCGCCGGTTCTAATCCCGGCAACTCCACTTCCCATCCAGCTCCCTGCTTGTGGCCTGGGAAAGCAGTTGAGGACGGCCCAATGCATTGGGACACTGCACCCGCGTGGGAGACCTGGAAGAGGTTCCAGGTTCCTGGCTTCGGATCGGCGCGCATCGGCCCGTTGCGGCTCACTTGGGGAGTGAATCATTGGACGGAAGATCTTCCTCTCTGTCTCTCCTCCTCTGTGTATATCTGGCTGTAATAAAATGAATAAATCTTAAAAAAAAACAACCTATGGGATTTGGGTGCAGGTAGCTGGCAGGTGGCGATTTAGCACACTGTACCACAATGTTGGCTTCTATTTTCTTTAAAAATTTACATTTACTTGAGAGGCATCAGTGTGCTCCTGTCTGCTGTTTTACTCCCTCAAATGCTATAATAGCGGGAGCAGGGACAAGCAGAAGCGGGGAGTCTGGAACCTGACCCAGATGTCCCACTTGAGTGGTGCAGACCCAGGTACTTGAGTTGTCATCTCATGGCCAGCATGATCAGAAAGCTGGACTCAGAAGTAGGGCAGATGGGACTTGAATTCGGCATTCCAATATGGCAGACAGGCATCTCTCAGGCATTCTAGCTGCTGGATCAAACATTTGCCCTTCATTTCACAAACTTTATTCCCACTTCTACAATTTCTGTTTTCTAGAATGTATATCACATACTCAAGAACCTTCAAAAGCTTCATAGGAATATGTGTATTATGAGAAAATGATGCGTGGATTTTGAAAAATTTTTGTACCAGAAAAAAAAACTTTTCTAAGATTTATTTGTTTTTATTGGAAAGTCAGATATACAGAGGGAAGGAGAGACCAAAAGATTTTCCATCCAATGGTTCACTGCCCAAATGACCACAATGGCCAGAGCTGAGCCCATCTGAAGCCAGGAACCAGGTGTCAGGAACCTCTTCTAGGTCTCCCACATGAGTATAGGGTCCCAAGGCTTTGGGCTGTCCTCTATTGTACTCCCAGGCCACAAGCAGAGCTGGATGGGAAGATGGAGCAGCTGGCATACGAACCAGTGCTCATATGGGATTCTTGCACATGCAAGGCAAAGATTTAGCCATTAGGCTATCCTGCTGGGTCCCCAAAACAACTTTTCATTCCATTTTTCACACACACTTTTGGATGTACCCTTGTGTGTGCCTGTGTACCTGGCTAAAAAGCAGCTTGAGTATGCCAGGCCTTAAACCTCCTGTGGAGGCAGTGAGCCAGTGGCAGGATGGGGGAAGGGCAGGATGTGCCGGAGCCAGAGGGAGGCCTTATCTCCAGGTGCTTGGTAGGTGGAACTGTGGCCCTCTAGGCAATATGTGATAGCTAGACAGCAGTGAGCAAACAACAGGTGGTGGTGCAGGAAAGCAACCAGGCATCATCAGATTGTCCTCCCGGGGAGCAGGGTTGCAGAGACTGCACAGAGAGCTGGGGGTGACCAAGGGTCCCCACACACAGTGCTCAGCAGAATCTGTGCTGCAGGGCTTGAGCTGAGGCCAGCCTACAGGCAGGTCAGCAGCCCAGGCTTCTCCTGAGAAAAAGGCCAGCAGTTCTGGGTCAGGGGTCCAGATCAGGACTTCCCAAATTACCAGCAAAGGTAGAAGGAGGCTAATTCTTGGGCTAAGGACACAAGCTCTGAGAATTCTTGCTGTTCCTGGGACTGGGAGAGGACAGAAGTTGTACAGAAGGTTGGGGAAAAGCGGAACAGAGAGACCCTGGACTAGGCAGGACCAAAGGACCTTATGGCTGTAGCCTCATAAACCATGTGCTTTAAAGCAAAGAGAAATGCAAATGCAGTAAGGGAGAGGCTGGTGTTGTGGCACCGTGAGCTAGCTTTTGCCTACAGACAGCCACTGTCCCACGTCATCAGTGGATTGCTCATTGGAGTCCTGGCTGCTGCACCTGCTAATGCACCTGAGAAAGCCATGGAAGACATCCATGTGGTTGGGCCCCTGCACTCCTAATGGGAGCCCAGATGGAGTTCTAGCCTCCTGGGCTTCTGCTTGAACCAGCCCTGGCTCTAGTGGTCATCACTCCACCTTTCAAAATAAAATAAATAAATCTTCACCTAAATGGGGTAAGGGAGAAGGAGGGAGTTGTTTATAAGTAAAAATAGGGAGAGAAAACATCATGCCATGACAAAAGAAAGCACAAACTCTGATTTATATATTTTTTTGTTTGCTTTGTGTACTGAAGTATACTCATACATTTGTCTTTTGGTTAAACACAGCTTCTGATTTGGCTGGGTTGCTCAAAACCATCATGGGCTATCATTAGCCAATAAAATGATGCAGTCATGTTCAGGTTGAAAAACAAAGGTGTTTCCTGCACTGTCCACAACACTTTTATCTTTTCATCCCTGGAGTTGAACTCCACCTGGAGAGTCAGTGCACCAAAGGCTGTCCCTTCTCACTGAGCGCTAGCTTATCTCCACATGCACCCAGACTCAGGGCTGCCTTGTGCCTCATAAAATCTTTACAACAGGAAAATGACTTTGGACGGATTAACTCGGATTAATCCACTGAACTTGGATCCCTAAAGGTAGAAGTCCCCAGTTGCGGAAAGTGATGTCACCCACAGCTTCCATGGCCAGTCTGCACCCTCTGCAACATGGTCATGGTGCCCTGCGACCCCACAGAGTTCTGAAGAGCTTGGAGGGGAGGTCCTGTTCACTGCTCACCTATCTCCCAGCTACTGAGCAGGTGGCAGAGTCAGTCTGCGTGCTAGTGGACTGAGGAACTGAGAGGCTGTTCAAGGGAAAGAAGATGGAATTGGCTGTGATGGGGGTGTTAATTTGGGGGTAGGAGACAGTTTCCTTGGGGGGCCGGGAACTTTGAGGATGGTCCTTAGTGCTCTAAATGAACAATATGGCTGCCTTACTTGGGTCTGCCACAACTCCCTGGTGTGGAACCTGTTCTTCACACTCCTGCCACAGAGGAAAAGGTACATTTCCAGCCTTTTGGATGAACCTACTTCAAGGAAGCTATCAGAGCATGTTCAAGTCGGACCTGCTGCCTTTGAGTGTGGGGGCCAGACAGTACATGGCCCACATGCCTCCCTGGGCTTCCCGGCTGCTGTGTTCATTTAGTGGGCAGACAAACTGGAGAAACAGGTTGGCATGCACACACATGCCAGACCAGAGAACCCCAGACCTGCTTGGTTGCAAGCAGGCAGGCTGTCTGCTGCGATAGGTTAGGGTTGTAGGCTGGGCACTGGCTGAGCCTTTTTTTTTTTTTTTTTTTTAATAAAGATTTACTTATTTTTATTGGAAAGGCAATTTACAGAGAGAAGGAGAGACAGAGAAAGATCTTCTGTCCGCTGGCTCACTCCCCAAGTGGCTGTTGTGGCCCATATGGGAAGTGAAACAGCGGATGGAAAATCTGTCCGTCTCTCTGTAAACTGCCTTTCTGCAAAAACAAATGCATTTTAAAATTTTTCATATGCCCCCAATTTGCTCTTACTCCAGCTGCATATAACAAGCCAGGCAACAACCATCTGGACATTTTACAAGTTTCAGGCCTTACAAGTTACAACCTGTGATTGTTGGCTATTTCATGGAGTTACGTTAAAAAACTGAACTAGGCCGTCAAAGACCATCCAAGGCCTATCACAGTTGGCCGTGGGTCTCCCCGCCCACTGATAGACAACTCAGCAAGCAACACAACACACGTACCATGGAGATCCTGGGCCAATAGGCTTTAGTGTCCTTCAGCAACAAGTTTCCTCCTTCCTTTGCAAATTTGAGCAGGCTGGTGTGCAGGATTTGCAGAAAGAAAAGCAGCCAATTGCAGTGGGTGCCAAGTGGCTCACAGATCCTGTTCTTGCTTAGTAAGATGCTCTAGGCAGGACCTTCAAACCCCAGACAGCTAGAAGACATCAGAAAAGAGAACTGAAGCTAAATCAGGATCATGGAGGGTGTCTGGGCATTGAAGGACAAAGCCAGCAAAATGAAAACAGAATAAATGGCAAAATTTCAACAAACATCTATTACCCCAGGAATCTAAGGCAACACAATGGCTTTTAAGTATCCCTCCTGCTCAGTGTGTAAACTCAAGGGTAACGGCCTGGCACAATTTTTCCCAACCCCCAACCCCTTCTGGGGGTCTGTTTTAAAATATATTTCTAAAAAGGGATTTGTCAAAAACGTGCCTATTGTAAAAGATACCTGACACGTTTTTTCAAACATTTACCATAAAGGCCACATTTTGCTAAAAAGGGGGTTTATGACTTTCTAAATACCAACCCTCAGGAAGAATGAGGGGAAACGGAAGAAAAAAGGGGTAGCGAACTATATTCTGATTTTCCACAAAGAGGGTGCGGGGCTCCGGGGGTTGAGGGGCACCCGAGGTCACGCGACGAAAGAGCCCAAGGTGCGGACGAGGGCAGTATTTATAGCGCGCTGAGCTCAGTTCTCACCGGCTCCCGCCGCTGCTCCTTATCTTATGCCTTTGGAATTCGCGCGGCGCTCCGGGCCTTGGGCCCGCAGGCGGCTGCTTCGCCCCGGGCCCCGGGAGCCGGCTCGCGGCGGCGGGCACCAGGCCGGCCGCGACGGCCACCTGGCCACGCTTTCCTTCTCGCGGCCGCTCACGAGCCCTTTGAGTGTGAGTGTCGGCGGGAGGCAGCACCCTTAGGACCCCGGGAAGACACGGCGTGTGTGTGTGTGTGTGCGCGCGCGCGCGCATGCCAGGGGGGAGCGCACAGCGCGCTCACCGTCGGGGACACCCCGCGCGCCAGCGTCTGGAGACGGCCCCGCCACGGCGGCGGCGGTAGGGCTGGAGCGTGAGGAGAGGCCCCCTCCCCACAGCAGCCCTGGCGCCCCCTTGCCGGCGGCGGGTCCTCCTCCCCGGCAGCGGGGCGCCGGGATCTTCGGGCTCTTGGAGCCCTTCGGGCCCTTCCGCCGTGCGCTCGGCTTCTTTCGTGGCCGGGGCGGGGCCGGCGCCGGGGCGGGTGCGCGCGCGCCGCGCCGTCTCGCGCCGCGCGCCCCTCCCCCTCAGGCCTCGCACCCACCTCCCCACCCCTCCCCCGCGTGCGAGTGGCGGCGGCGGCGGCGGCGGCGGCGGCGGCTGCCGAGATTGGAATCCGCCCGCCGGGCTCGGCGAAGGAGGCGGGAGGAGGGAAGGGAGGGCAGGAAGGCTCTGGGATCGTAGGACCGCGAGAGGGGCAACCGGGGCCGGGGCCGCTTGCACGCCGCCGAGGGCGGAGGCCGAAGCGGGGCCCTCGCCGCGCCCACCCGCTCCGCGTCGAGGGCCGGAGGATGAGTTCCCCGGGGTCCGGGTGAGTTGGCCGGCGGGGAAGTGCGTGTGTGCGCGCCGTGGTGGTGGTTGTGGGGAGGCCTGCGACGGCTGCGACGGGGAGGCTGGCGCGCGTCGTTCCAAGGGGAGCCGGGCGCACTGAGGCCCTGGCCGAGGGGGACGGCCCGACCGGGCTCTCTCCGGGTCAGGCCCGCGGCTCTTCGGTGGGCCCGGACCCCCCTCCGGAGATCTCTCCCCACCACGAACCCGGCCCCGCGTCCCGCCACCCAGGCCCCTCTTTTGTTTTCCCCTTGCTACCCCTCCCCGGGTCGTAGGCCGAGTTGGGGAGGCGGTGTGGGCGCCGGGCGCTGGGGCGACGTTTCTGGGAATCCTTAAATGGGAAAGGCGTTCTGGGCTGGCCGGCCCGAGCGGCGAGGTGGGGGTGTTCGCGGTGCGCCGAGGGGGCCGAGGGGGCGCAGTGGGCGAGTGTGGAGCCCCGGGCCGGCCTGGGCGTTGTGGTTCACCTGCCGCGGCGCGGCCTGCGCGGCCCTTGCTCTGCCGGTCCTGGAGAACTTTCTGCCCGGCCGCAGGCAGCCTGTTCTCTTCGTTCCTCACTCCCAGTGGACAAGTCTGGCGAGAAAATAGAAGGGAGGGGGAAAAAAAAAAACCAGCCTGCGCCAGGGAAGAGAAAGGATAAGTCGTATGTGAGGGGCTGGAGTCCTGTGCTCGCCTGTTCTACAGGCTTTTGTTTTTCCTCTGTTTTAAATGGTTAACAAACTGTTCCTTGTGTTGCGTCGTGTGATCCTCATGGATCACCCTGGGTGTTACATATTCCTCCACGTTTTTTTGAGAGAGGAGATCACCACGATGCGGAAAAAGGTGCAAGAACTTTGCCGTAAAGTGAGCCGGGATTTGAACCCAGGAACACCGGTGTCGGGCATGCGAGTTTCAGAATGACCACGCAGGCTTGGCCGCCGCGGACACTTCTTGGGTTAAGGGACCTGTTTGGGTTTCTCATCTTTGCTGTGATGGCTGTCTGGCTGCTGGTGTGGGGCTCGACCCCACCCCCGCCCCGCCCCCCTTTTTGTAAAGTGGGATTAAACTTGGAGTTGAAGCCGACTGTGACTTAATGTTTATGGTTGTGGAGTTGTTGGAAGATTGTGGACTGGGATTATTTAGGTTTTGGGGAGTGTGGAGCTGAAAGAGGGGGCGGTTCTGAGACCTGGGAGTGGGTGGAGTTTAGGAAGAAGGATTGAAATTTAGAACGACTTTGTAAAGGGTCCAGTGCTTTTTTTTCCCCCCCCCTTCAGGTTCTGTACGGAGCCCTTCTCCTTTCTGTACTTCACGTCACTTTTTGCTGAAACATCCGGACTCCTTTGGCTGAATTCTTGTGTCAGCTGCTGTCTCAGAGAGGAGTCTTTTTCTTTTTTCTTTTGTTTTTGTCCTTAACTATAACATTTTGTGTCATCTTTGCCTAATTTTCCAGGCTAATGGGGCATGAGTTATTCGCTGTCCTCAAAGTACAAGTGTACTGAAGACTCCTTCCGTGTCAAGACAACTTCTCTCGAATATTTTGCTCAGTTTTTGTTTTTTTTTCCTCAAGCTTTTTGCTGCCTTTCCTTTTTGGATCACCCACTGAGGTTTTTAAAAACATTTGTCCTTATGTGTGAAGAGTCAGGATAGTAGGCAGCTAGGGTTTTCCAGGTCCCTGAGTTATTTTTTCCTAAAATATAAAAATTGTATTTTCTCCCCCATGTCTCAATATTATCGGAACACATCTCTTCAAGAAACTGGGGCAGAATTAACATAGCAGCTAAGATGGCCCACCTAATCCCATCCCCGGGCCACCGTCTTGGAGCTGGTGTCTGAATGATCAGTTAGAAAGGGATTGAGGAAGTTATGAACAGATTCTTTCCTTTGTTTTTGGAGAAACTCCTTTGAAATGGAGTTTTAAAAGGTGCATTCTCCCCCTGTGTGCATGGGTCTTTCCTACCTTGGCTTGGAGCTCCCTCTGGCCACTAGGTCAGAAGCCACTTCTCTCTTTTCTTCGAATAAACCTTGCTTTAAAGCTAGAGTTTGCATGAAAATTCTTTCGTGTGAGAGTGTGGGGAGCCATGCTCTCGGTCAGCCGGAGCTGGTCGCAGACGAGAATTGAGGTTGCTGTCGTGTTTTTGCGTCCAACGTCCTGCAACACTTATGTGAAAGTCACGCGTGAGCATTAGGGAAAAATGGCCAAATAAAGTAAAACTGAGTTCAAGCTGACGCTCGGTCCTGGCTAATTCCATCTCTGCAGGGTGCCAGGAGTGGTGACCAGACCTGGACTTACTCCCCCCTCCCAGAGCAGCTGTGCCCTCATCTGTACATTTCAGGGCTTCTTCTGGTCCACTCCTGACGTACTGTCGTGTTTGGGGTGGTGGTGGACTTGAGTTCTGGACATGTTTGTCCTTGGCTTGGAAGTTTTTTGACACACGTTGCAGGGCAAACAGGAGCAACAACAAAGAGGGTGTCTGCCCTTCCTGACCTTTAAAATCCGCTGGGGAGACATTGGTGGAGGGATGACTTCTCCAGCTAGGTAGAGTTGGGATTCTTCATAGTGTTCAGCAGCCTCAGACAGGCACCTGACTCTGTGCTGTTGGTAGTACTGGCAGAATCCAAGGCGGTCGCCTTAAAAATGTTCTTTAGTCTGTTGTGGAGGCCAAGAATGAACTAGATAGAAAGGGGGCCCCTGAGGTGACGTGCGACTTTGTTCTTTCTGGCTGCTCTGCCTTGCCGTTGATAGATTGTTCAAGTCTCCCTTTTCCAGTCTAGGTCAGTTGACACGACTGAATAATCCTCCAATCTGTTTTTCTTCGGCACTTGAATCCTTTTCTCTGCTTGGCATGTGTGCACCACAGTACCTGGTTGGTCTGGTTCACACTGAGCTGCCCCTTCCTAACCAAACCTGCTTCTCCGGTGTTCCTTATTTCTGTTGATGTCACACCAAACCTTTCCCGTTTCATCACATCCTGTCCGCAGCCAACATGTGTTCATTCTGCTTCCGTGATCGAACACTGCTGCCTGCTGTTTCTGCCAACCCTGAGCAGTTCTTTATGCACCTCGGGATCAAGGTTTAGTAGACCTATAAAAAGACTTGAGCAGCTTTCTTCCTTTTTCTCCCTTCAGGAGCAGTTTAGACTGGAATTTTCTGTTCCTTGAAACTTTTTTGGATCTTGCCTATGATCCGTTTCAGTCCCACATCATTGGATACTGTTTCAATTAATTTAGTAATATTTGCTTCATGTAGGTTTGCCATTGTGTAGATTTTATTTTTTTATATTTTCCCATAAATTTTATTGAGCTATTGAATCTAATGGCACTTCATTTTCGCATAGGTTTTTTATTAAAGGTTTCTGCTGTATTTGGTTATTATTATTATTTATTTTTTGGGTTAAGTCTGAATAATCAGGATTTTATGGGTTAATGTTATAATTCATCTTGTCTTCATTTCCCTTTTTTATGGGAGCCTGGAGCCTCTTCTGTGTCTCCCACACAGGTGCAGGGTCCCAAGGCTTTGGGCTGTCCTTGACTGCTTTCCCAGGCCACAAGCAGGGAGCTGGATGGGAAGTAGAGCAGCTGGAACTAGAACCAGTGCCCATGTTGTATCCTGCCACGTTCAAGACGAGGATTTAGCCACTAGGTCGCTGAGCCCTGAAAGGCATACCTATTTTTCAGTGAGAGAGGAGTGGCAGTGAGAAGGTCATCCATCCTGTGGTCATGGAGGCCAGAGCTGAGCTGGTCCAGAGCTGGAGCCAGGAGCTACTTCTGGATCTCCCATGTGGGACATGCTCTACTGCTTTCCTAGGCTGTAACTAAGGAGCTGAAAGTGGGCCAGCCAAGACCAGAACCAGCGCCCATATGGGTTGTGGAAGATTAGGCTGCTGAAGCACCACATGGGCCCCAGAGTGCCTGTTTGTAAAAAATGTCTGGAAGACAAATCCACCCCGTTGTGTTTTTTGAAGAGACCGTTAACTAGGGGCGAAGGAGATGAGGTGTTCCACGGGATCCGTTGCAGGGGTTTAGTGGGCTCATTGAACTAAGTTGGTTTGGACAGTTAAATGTAGAACTAGCTGGTAAACATAGACCCAGCTAGTAAATTTTGAGGAGTTAAGGACACCTGTTTTAAGGAACTCTTGTTTTCTCTGCTGTGGAGGCCTTTGTGGTTGCTCCTCTTCCCTTTCTTTTATGGTATGTTTTATTTATTTTAAAGGCAGAGAGCTGGTGAGAGAGAGATCTTGTTCTTCCATCTCCTGGTTCATACCGTCAATGGCTGCAGCAGTTAGGGCTGGGCCAGACAAAACCAGGAGCTTTGTTCAGGTCACCCACGTGGGTGGCAGAGGTCCAAAGTCTTGCTTTCCCAGGAGCAGTAGTAGGGAGCTCTAAGGGAAGTGGAACAGCAGGGACTGTATCTTGGTGCCTTACCTGCTATGTCACATCTCTGGCCCCCGTTGCTGCCCTTCCTACTTTTATGCTTCGGGTGCACGTTGTCTTCTTGGAGATTTGGTACACTGTTAATGTCGCAAATAGTATTGGCTGTTGATTTATTTGTTTATTTTTAAAGATTTATTTATTTTTATTGCAAAGTCAGATATACAGAGAGGAGGAGAGACAGAGAGGAAGAGCTTCCCTCCGATGATTCACTCCCCAGGTGGATGTGCTGTGCCGATCCGGAACCAGGAGCCAGGAACCCAGGTCTCCCATGCGGGTGCAGGATCCCAAAGCATTTGGGACGTCCTTGACTGCTTTCCTAGGCCGCAAGCAGGGAGCTGGATGGGAAGTGGAGCTGCCAGGATTAGAACCGGCACCCATATGGGATCCCGGCGCGTTAAAGGTGAGGACTTTAGCCGCTAGGCCACCATGCTGGGCCCTGGTTGTTGGTTTATGCAGGGGAAGAGGACAGCTGTCATGTGTATGCTGAAATGAGCACCTTTTTAGATTCAGGAGACTAATTATGTAAGAAGGAAGGCTGAAGGCTTGAAACTTTGGGAAGCTTTTCTGCCCTGGCCAGGCCAGGATGGTGGTGTGTACTTAGGGCCTGGAATGGATAGGACTTGGTAACTGGCTGTGTATGGAAGGGCAGTAGGGTTGGTGAGAGATGTCCCAGGTTTCCTTCTGGGAAAGCAGGGCACATGGTGGTGTTGACTGAGGAAATGTTGGTTGTTGAAAACAGCACAGCTTTGATTGCATGCTGTTGAGGGGTCTTGGAAGCAACCAGTAGGATTCCCCTGTGTTACTGGGCTGGACTGGAGGTGGGTGTTGGGCAGTGAGGACCTACCAGATAAACTTCGTGTTCCACAGTGGGAGCTGGATGGTGCTCTCAAGTGACTAGCTTGCAAGGGGAAAGGTCAACTCACATTAACCTCCAGGAGAAAACACCTCCCTATCGCCATGACTGGGTCTGAGTGTTCTCCACTTTTCTAGCTTCATTTTCAGGCCTGTGGTCTCCTGGCAGAGAAAGCTGGCAGGTGGCTGCGTGTTTACCTTGATCTGACCACTGTGGATCCAGGAGGGGAGCAGAACCTCTTCAGGTGTATGCATGTGTATTTATATTTGGATAAATGTATTCATTTGAAATACAGAGTTACAGAGAGAGATCTGCTGGATCACTCGCCGAATGACTACAGTGACCAGGGCTTGGCCTGGCTGAACCCAAGAGCCTCAAACTCCTGGTCTGCCACGTGGGTGGCTGGGACCCAAAGCCATCTTTCACTGCATTAGCAGGTAGCAGGATTAGAAGTGAACCAGTGCTATGGATGGTGTCACAGACGACAGCTTCACTCACTGCACCACACTGCCAGTCCCAACTGTGTGTATATTGTCTCCTGGAGAGCAGGAAGCTGTCCTGCCACATCTGGCTGCCCAGGGGCTGTGTCTTTCAGGAACCGTTCGGGATGGGCAGAGGAAGGATGGCTTTGGGCAGGTTGAACAAGGAAAGTCTTTATAAGATATAAATAGGTTCTTTTATAAATAGGTCATCATCAGAGAATCTTAAGAATTGTGAAGGGTCTCCAGCAAGGTCATGGAAAATGTGTATTGTGGAAAACATTGTACATGAATTTAAAGGTTTTTTTTTTTTCACCAAAATAAATGTGTGTTTTATTCCATTTTTTCCATGAAGTTTTGGAAACACCTTGTACACACATAAACATTTTGGCATGTGGCTTTCATGCTTTGGCCCTTGTAGCAGTAGCAGCTCTGGTGTATGTAGCAGAGAGCTGGAACAGAGCTCTGAGAAGCACCACTTGGAGGCCTGGTGGAGAAGACAGACATTAAGTAGTTAAACCATTCCCTAAGTTCTGCTGAGACTCATGCCAGGGCAGCCCGGGCAGCCCGCTACACGCTGTGCCTAGCCTTGGATTTGTGACTTGTGGCTGAAAAGTGACTGCCAGCCACAGCATCAGTAACAAGGGGAGTGGCCCAGGACCAGTGGTGTTCCTCCTGGGCTCTGCTGTCGTTATCTCCTGTTTTCAGCATTAATTTTCTTCTTCTTATTATTTTTGGGGTAAGATTTATTCATTTTAAATTTTATTGGAAAGGCAAAATACACAGAGAGGAAATTACAGCGGAAAGGTTCTCCATCTGCTGGTTTATTCTCTAAGTGGCTGCAACAGCTGGAGCTGAGCTCATCCAGAGCCAGGAACTAGGAGCCTCTTCGGGTCTCCCACGTGGGTGCAGGGTCCCAAGGCTCTGGGCCGTCCTCCACTGCCTTCCCAGGCCACAAGCAGGGAGCTGGATGGGAAGTTGAGAAGCTGGGACACAACCAGTGCCCTCATGGGATCCTGGCATGTGCAAGGCAAGGATTTAGTCCTAGGCCATTGTGCTGGGCCCCCAGCATTAATTAAGTGTTTGAAGTGTTGTGAGAGTAAATTCTCAGTCATAAGAAGACCTCCCATCTGTTGGTTGACTCCCCAGATGCCCACAGTAGTTCTGGGTTTGGCCAGGTTGGAGCCAGGAGGCCTTGGAAACCCAGCCTAGGTATCCCAGGTGGGTGACTACAACCCAGGCATTTCAGCCATGGCTGCAACCTTCTGCGATGCACGTTAGCAGGAGGTTGGATCAGAAACAGTACCTGGATTCCAGTCAGGCACTCTGCTGAGCGAGCTTCAGCCCCTGTGCCAAACAGCACCCACTCTGTTAGTTTTCTAATTAGCAGTTAAAATTCTTTGTAATGTATTACCAGAGTCTAAGGTCGTAGGTATTTAAAATTGTGTTTGATTGAGAATATATCAGATTCCTGGCTAAAATATGCTCCTAACAGGACATTGTTTTTTTTTTTAATTATTTATTATTTAACTTCATTAATTACATTGTATCATGTGACACAGTTACATAGATACTTGGGTTCTCCCCCGCCCCCCCATCTAACAGGACATTGTTAAAGTTTTGACATTTTTAAGTTTTCAATATGTCTGTATTTTTACAAAGCACAATTTAAAAATGCCATGAAATAAAAACATCTCAAGAGTAGCTATGCTGTGGAATCTTAAATATGGCCCAAATCAACAAAATGCAGTCACTTGATGACAGATTTTTTTTTCTGTGTCTTTCCATTTCACTGAAGTTCCATATAATAAAAATATTGGGGGAAATTGTATGTTGAATTTGTGTATCTTAGTAAAGAAAAACAGCTACTCTCCTGAAATAATGCTTTAGTCATCATTCCTACTTGTTAAATATTTTTCTCTGGTTTCCTGTTTGCTTGCAATATGAAATCCAAAATCTCTCATATTGGCCTGCTCTGGCCCAGCCAGCCTTTTCTGCCTCGTTCACTTTCTCCTCTTCTAAAGTCTCCTAAATTACTTAGTTCTGGCTGGAGTTCAGAATCCTTAAGTCCCGACTACTTAGACCTTAGACATGACCACCACTGGTAGCCACTACCAGGTGAGGCTTGAAACATGGCTAGTCCCGGTCGCTTCTCTTCGCTTTTCGGCTGAGCTCCAATGAAGTGCGGCTAGTCCAAACGAAGTGCTGTAAAAGTGTGATTACATACCAGATTTTGAAGATGGCAAAAGAAGAAATGTGCTTTTAAGATATTGCTTGCATATTGATATGGCACTACTTAGGATACATGGAATTAAAGAAATATATTAATGAATGTATTTCACTTGATTATCTTTGAGTGTTTAATGTAATAACCAGAGCCTTTAGTAAGAAATGTTCAGCTGGGCAGGGCTGAGTTTGGCTATCGTGTCCTGGTTCTGTCGATTGGGATGTTAGGACTCCTAGCATGAGCCGGTCCCGTTGGTGCTGCCTCCCTCAGCAGCCCAAGCCTCAGTTAGCCCTTCCCTGCAGCAGTATTTGAAGGTAGAATTTTGGGGATTTCTTGTACTGTCTGCTAATATATTAGATTTTTTTTTTTACTAATAAGCCTTCTTTTTTTTATGTTAGTATGCTTGGTCAAACCTCAGTATAATTTGCTTAACTGAATGCTGCAGAAATCACATATTCTAATGGTCAAAACCATACAAGCATGAAGTGGGCAGCAATAACCCCTCCCCTGCTTACTCTGGCCAGCCTTGAAGAGGTAAGGTGCCTCTCTTTTCCAGTTCCGTTTTTTTCTTTTCCTTGCCGCCTCCCCCAAAATAGAGTCATCCTGTATATCCTTCTCTGTAACTGTTTTCGTGGACTGGATGGGGACTCTGTCGGTCCACTTGGTTTTCTGTTCTTTTTGGAAGCACATAGCATTCCATTTCATGTGGGCACCTTTTGTTTTAATCGACTCCCTCCTGATGAATAATTAGGTTTTTTCCCCAATTTTTTCTCCCTGCAATGTGCTGGCTGAAACAGCTGTATTCAAGTTAGGAAATCTGTTTGCCCTTCTGCAATGCTGGCATCCTATATAGGTGCCAGTATTTGTCTTGGCTGCCTACTTCCGCTCCAGCTTCCTGCTCACGGGCCTGGGAAAGCAGCTGAGAATGGCCGTGGAGAGTCCTGGAGGCTTCGGCATGTGCCCTTGTGGCCATGTGGGGAATGAACCAGTGGTGGAAAAGATCTGTCTTTTCTCTGTAATACTCTTTCAAATAAATACATCGTTTTTAGAAAGTGGAAATTTTAAGTTCAAGTTCTCTGAGTCCCAACTTGTAGGCTACTTCCTTAGTTGCTGAAGTGCCGGCAGTAGAGATGTGTTTGTACATTGGACATGCTCAGAGTTTGTATATAGTCGTGGTGGCAGGGGCTGCAGGCTGTGTTGCTGAGGTGGAAACGTTTTGAGCTGAAGGCATTTGAGAATAAGCTCAGCTTCCCCATCCCCTCCAATCCCTCCAATCCCTGTGTGCCTCAGAGCTGAGTAAATAATTGCACCAGTTGTCAATGCCCTAGGGTTTTTTTTTTTAAGATTTATTTATTTTTATTACAAAGTCAGATATACAGAGAGGAGGAGAGATAGAGAGGAAGATCTTCTGTCAAATGATTCACTCCCCAAGTGAGCTGCAACGGCCAGTGCTGTGCCGATCTGGAGCCAGGAGCCAGGAGCCAGGAGCCAGGAGCCAGGAGCCAGGAACCTCCTTCAGGTCTCCCACACGGGTGCACGATCCCAAAGCATTTGGGATGTCCTCGACTGCTTTCCCAGGCCACAAGCAGGGAGCTGAATGGGAAGTGGAGCTGCTAGGATTAGAACCGGTGCCCGTATGGGAATCCTGGTGCGTTCAAGGCGAGGACTTTAGCCGCTAGGCCACGCCACCGGGACCCTTTTTTTTTTTTTTTTTTTTTTTTAAGATTTGTGTGTTTGTTTATTATTTGAAAGTCAGAGTTTTGGAGAGAGGAGAATCAGAGATAAGGCTCTCCCATCCTCTGGTTTACTTCTTAAATGCCCAGACTCGGAGAGTTGGGCTAATCTGGAGCCAGGAGCTTCCTTTGGATCTCCCCCATGGGTGGAGGAGCCCGAGGACTTGGGCCATTCTCCGCTGCTTTCCCAGGCTGTTAGCAGGGGCTGGATTGGAAGTGGAGCCTCTGGAACTCGAATTGGCATCTGTGTGGAATGTTGGGACAGCATGTGAAGGCTTAGCCTGCTATGGCATGGCACGGCCCCAGAGGTTTTTACAGCCAGAGAAGATTCAGTCTCCTTACTGGAGAAGAGTGGGCACCACACGCAGATATCTAGTTGCCACAGTTTTCCTAAGGGCCCATTTATCTTTCCTAAAAGTCACTTATTTTCATGTTAGTGCCCTTTCTTCACCCTAGGTTGCTAATGTATGATAGGTAGGCCCAACTGTAAGACTACGGTAGCCACATGTTTTCTGTCAACTGGTCCATAGGCACGTCAGAATCTGTAATCTGTTTTTGTCTCTTTAATTCTCAGGTTCCAGTTAGCCTAAAAGGTAGAGGAAAAGGTTTTCTTCCCTAAAAGTTACCACATTGGCTTTTTTATGGCTGTTAAGGTGAAGATATTGAGCAAAGTTAGGTTTTTCTATCTAAATATTCTTAAATGTGAAGAGCATAAGTCAAAGTAAGTGGAAGCTTCCAAAATTTGCTTCCCCAAAACCAAAAATTATTAAATAAAGTAGAATATACTATTAGACTTTATTCCTAATGTGCAGTAATAATGCTATTTATTAGTGGATGGCATTATAATTTTAATTATGCTAAGACCTCACTCTCCCTTGAATTATTCAGTTTTCTGTTTTTATCAACTTATTGGTTTGTTTCTGGTCATGCCACTGACAACAGAGGAAATTAGTGTGAAGTTAAATAATTACACAAAAAAGATACTAACTTATAAAGGCAGCCTGGCAGGCCAGCATTGTTGCATGCAGGTTAAGCTGCTGCTTAGGCTGCATCGCATAATCGGAGTGCTGGTTTCAGTCCCACTGCTCTACTTCTGACTGGGACAACAGTGGACGATGGCCCCTGCCCTCAACGTGGAAGACCTCAGTGGAGGCCAGGCTCCAGTGGACAATGGCCCCTACCCTCAACGTGGAAGACCTCAGTGGAGGCCGGGCTCCAGTGGACGATGGCCCCTGCCCTCAACGTGGAAGACCTCAGTGGAGGCCCGGGCTCCTGTCTGGCCCAGCTTCCACCATTGTGGCCATGTGGGAAGTGAACCAGCAGTGGAAACTTTCTGTCTGTCTCTCCCTCTCTGATGTACTGCTTTGCTTTGCTTTTTTTTCTTTCTTATAGATTTATTTATTTTTTATTGGAAAGATTTACAGAGGAAAGGAGAGACAAAGCTCTTCCATCCAATGATTCACTCCCCAAGTGACTGCAACAGCTGGAGCTGAGCTGATCTGAAGCCAGGAGCCAGGAGGTTCTTCCGGGTCTCCCATGTAGGTGCAGGGTCCCAAGGCTTTGGGTTGTCCACGACTGCCTTCCCAGATGGTAAACCGGGAGCTAAAAGGGAAATGGAGCAGGCATGACATGATCTTGTGCCTTTATGGGATCCTGGCACATGCAAGGCGAGGACTTAGCCACTAGGCTACCGCACCAGGCCCTGATGTGCTGCTTTTCAAAAAATTAAGTAAATCGTAAAAAGTGAAAAAGAAATGCTGGTATGTTTACAGTGACTTTCCATTTATTTGAATACCAATAACTAACAAGGTTAACTAAATCTTGGCTTATGTGTTTAGTGAACTATCTGTATAGTTAGATTCTGTGACTTACTACATTTGCTTCCTAGGTGAATTTCTAACAGTGAATTTCTTTAAGCCTCATTTCTTCATTCACGATTTGGGCATAGCAGTGGTCCTTCCCTCTAGGTTACTGTGAGGACTCTAGGGATCAGTATGTATGTAATACTGTGCTTTCCACATACACTTTGAAGAATGTTATTAAAGATAATATTTGTTAAAAAGAAATAACTTGGAAAGTTGTTAACAGCAGATTTGAGGGACCAGTACTGTGGTACATTGGGCCAAACTGCTGCCCACAACGCTAGCATCCCACCGTGGGACTTAGCTTTGGGTCCCAGCTGCTCAACTTTGATCCAGCTCTCTGCTATGCCTCTAGGAGGGCAGCAGAGAATGAACCAAATGTTAGGCCCCTGCCACCCATGTGGGAGACCCTGATGAAGTTTCCAACCCCAGCTGTTGTTGGCTATTTGGAGAGTGAAAAAGTGGATGGGAGATCTCTCCCCTCTCTGTCACTCTGTCAAATAATAAATGCTTAAAAAAAAAAAAACCTGAGTGGCTGTATTTTTTCTTGAAAATTTTCATTTCTTGGGTCCAGCAGTGTGGCCTAGCAGCTAAAGTCCTCGCCTTGAACACACCAGCATCCCGTATATGCGCCGGTTCTAATTCCAGCAGCTCCACTTCCCATCCAGTTCCCTGCTTGTGGCCTGGGAAAGCAGTCTAGAACGGCCCAATGCCTTGGGACCCTGCACCCGCGAGGGAGACCTGAAGGAAGTTCCTGGCTCCTGGCTTCAGATCAGCTCAGCTCCAGCTGTTGCAGTCACTTGGGGAGTGAATCATCGGAGGGAAGCTCTTCCTCTCTGTCTCTCCTCCTCTCTGTATATCTGACTTTGCAATAAAAATAAATAAATCTTAAAAAAAATTTTTTTCATTTCATTTGAAAGACAGAGACAGATATGTTCCTTTACCAGATGCTCACAGCAGCGAGGGCTGGCTATTGCAGGTCTCCCAAGTGGATGGCAGAGACCCAAGCATGTAAGCCTTCATCTGCTCTCTCTCTCCAGGGTGTGCACTAGTAGGAACCAGAAATCAGAACTGTTGAAGGGAGACTTAAGCCCAGGCAGGCACTGCAGTAAGAGATGTGTGGTCTCAGGCTGTGACTTAACCACTGAGCTAAATTTCTGTCCCCATTTTCTGAAAAAGCAGATCTGAGAGGCTGTGTATGTAGGGTCCTTGAAAGTTTAATTGTTGCTTAAAAGATTATTTTTGAGTGTTAGTTACAGAAAGAGGAAGTGAGAGAATGAGAACGGGAGAGAAGTCTATTTTGCATCCTTTGATTCATTCCCAAGATGGCCATATCATCCAGAAGGCAGCAGCCAGGAGCTTCTTCTAGGTCTGCCTCATGGGGTAGGAGTGCAAGCACTTGGGTTTTCTTCTGCTACCTGCCCAGATGTGTTAGTAAGGAGCTGGATCAGAAGTGGAGCAGCCAGGACTTGAACTGGTACACATATGGGATGCTGGCATTGCAGGTGGTGGCTTTACCTGCTATATCATAAGGTCAACCCCTTGCTTTTTCTGTCTTGTGCATAAAGGTTTGCCTCAAGTTAAGTGTAAATAGTGGATAGAATGATTCTTTCTTTGTTTTTGCACATGGAAGCTGGGAATTCAGTTGGGAAGTGCAGCAAGGACTATACACTCTGAAGAAAGCCCTCAGAACTTACTGGGCCATCTCTTCCAGGACTTAAGATGGGACTGAACTTGGGGGCAGGGAACTGTGCAACAGTCCTACAATGGCCATTGGCCTGGATAGAGGAATATTTTGCCCACTTCCTTCTCTAACTTAGAAGCTTAGTGTTTGTGTGTGGAGGGTCAGCGAGACCTGGACAATAGAGCGGATATCAGTGAAAATTGAATGGATTTTCTCTTACCTGAGCTATAGGCTTTACTCAGCTGCCTGGTTTTTCTATGCCTGCTTCAGTCAGCAGTGTAGCCGCTGGGATGACAGTGGAATAGCCTGGATTTATCTTGAAGTGCTGTTCGTTCCCAAGGGTGATGCAGAACAGAACTGAGGTTTGGACGTATTGTGAGGGCTGACTTGGCTGGGCAGGCTGAAGGACTTGGAAGAGGTGGAGTGAGAGTGGCTCTTTAGGAGACAGGAGGTGGGTGAGCCTCTGGTCATCCAGGAGCTCTGCCTGTCCCCAGAGGAGAAGCCATCATTTGGCTGCCTGTGACGGAGACTGCGGCCACTGCCTCAGCCCCAGTGGGAGTGCCCAGAGCCTGAGTCGGCTTCTCCTGATCTCCCCTGCCCTGCCCTGTGAGATCACTGGTGGCCCTTTCCCCCCCTCAGCTGTTAGACTGTGGGCCAAGCTCGAGTTTGGAGAGGAAAGCAGTGATTGCAAGATTGAATGATAAGATTTTTTGTTTTGTTTTTAAGCATTAATATATTTTTTATTTGAAAGGTAGAATGAGAGAGAGATCTATCTTTTATCTGTTGGTTACTCCCCAAATGACCACAACGGTCAGGCTGAGCCAATCCGAAACCAGGAGCCAGGAGTTTTCTCTGGGTCTCCCATGTGGATGCAAGGGCCCAAGGACTAGGGCCTTCCTTCACTGCCTTTCCAGGACCTGAGCAGAGAGCTAGGTCGGAAATTGAGCAGCTGGGATTCAGACTGGTGTGTCTGTGGGATGCTGGCACTGCAGGTGGAGACTGAGTAGGCTGTGGTCCTGGCCCAGATGATAAGAGTTTAAGCTGAGGTAGATTGGATTGGACTTGACTTTCAGTAAATCTGGAAGCTATTTACTGGAAAGCTGTGGAAAGTTTTCAAGATACCCTTCAGAGATAGGAGAGGAAGAGTTGACCAACTGGAGGATAAGGATTAGAGAAATGCAGTACTGTTTCTCTTGTTTGTACCCATTTGAGATTCTACCTAAGTGTCAGATTACTGCCAAAGTTGCTTGGACACCGAGTCCCTTTTTCTGCTCTCCACATGAATCTTTTATGATGTTATACTGTGACCATTGTATGTTGTTAAACATATGGTGTGATCGTTTGTTCTTTTTTAGACTACATTCCAGTTCTGGTCAATGTAATTCTAACTTTAAACAGTTCTTAATTAAATCTGGTTTGAATTAATAGAATACATTATATAACAATCCTTTTAGTTAGAACATTAACTCAGATATATTATTCCATAATTGTTATGGAGGAGTTAGAGTTTATCAAACCTTGGAAATATTAACTAAAATAGAAAACACTAGTTTATTTTAGTAGTTAATTTTTACTCAGTGTAGAAGATTTTGACTTCTGTGAATTTTTATGTTAATCTTCAGTTGTTATCCACATACAAACACTAAAGGGACAGAGACACGTAGCTGAGTGGTTGTACGACACAAGTTAAAAGACATTTCACTTCACAGCGGAGTACATGGGTTTGATTCCTGACTTGTACGCCTTAGACCAGCCTGCTGCTATAGCTGCCCCGGGAGGTAGTGATGATGGCTTAGATGATTGGATTCCTGTGACCCAGGCCAGGAGAGTGGATTGAGTTCCCTGCTTTGGGGCCAGCTGTGTGTGTGTGTGTGTGTGTGTGCCCCGCCTGCACTGCTGCTCTGATTCCTGGGTAGCACTTTTTAGTGCATGTGGGAAAGCAACGGAAGATGGCCGAGTGCCTGGGTCTTTGCAACCATGTGAGAGTCGTGAATAGAGTTCCAAGCTTCCATCATTACCTTGGCCCAGTTGCGGCCATTGCACCCATTTGGGGGACAAATCAGTGGATGAAAGATCTGTAACTATCAGTCCCTCTGTCTCTGTGTCGCTTTGCCTTTCAAATAACTAAATGTTAAAAAAAAAAGGAGGGGGGAGTCTGGTATTGCGGTTCAGTAAGTTGTCATTGTGTCAGTGCCATTCCAAGGTAGAGTGTCAGTTCAAATCATGGCTGTTCTGTTTCCCATCTAGCTCCCTACTAATGTGCCTAAGGAGGAAGGCAGCAGAGGATGGTCCGTGTACTTGGGCCCCTGCTGCTGGTGTGGGACATACAGATTTCTTGGCTTCTGGCTTCCTAGTCCTGGCTGTTGTGGGCATTTGGGGGAGTGAACAGCTAATGGAAGAGCTCTCTCTTTGTCTCTGCCTTTCAAAGAAAGAAATAAATCTTTTTTTAAAAAAAGACTTATTTATTTATTTTTATTGCAAAGTCAGATATACGGAGAGGAGAGACAGAGAGGAAGATCTCCCATCCAATGGTTCACCCCCCAGGTGATCGCAACAGCTGGAGCCAAGCCAATCCGAAGCCAGGAACAAGGAGCCTCTTCTGGGTCTCTCAGGCAGGTGCAGGGTCCCATGGCTTTGGGCCATCCTCGACTGCTTTCCCAGGCTACAAGCAGGGAGTTGGATGGGAAACTGGGCTGCTGGAATTAGAACCTGCTCCCATATGGGATGCTGGCACATTCAGGGCTAGGACTTTAGCCACTAGGCTACCACACCAGGCCCAAGAAATAAATCTTAAAAATAAAAAAGATAGAAATAAAAACACTTTTAGTTTCATAGGAAAATAACTGTTTTTTTTTAGCTAAGAAGTATAGATTAATGGGTCTGGCTCAAGTCCTCCTTGCCTGGCACATGCCAGGATCCCATATGGATGCCAGTTCGTATCCCGGCCACCCCGATTCCTGTCCAGCTCCCTGCCTGTGGCCTAGGAAGGCAGTCGAGGACAGACAGCCCAAAGCCTAGGGAACCTGCTGCTAGCTCTAGGTTCCTGGCTTCGGATCAGCTCAGCTCAGCTCTGTTACGGCCACTTGGGAAGTGAATGATCAGATGGAAGATCTTCCTCTCTGTCTCTTCTCCTCTCTGCATATCTGCCTTTCCAGTAAAAATAAATCTTAAAAAAAAAAAAAGGGAGCTGGTGAAAGTGCTTTTTTATACATGAAGAAACCGTAATCTGACCAACTAGGCTAGACTACTAGTCCAAATAGGTTAATTTTTAGTTGAAAGTACAAAGCACGCTCACACACACACTTCAACATTCTATGTCATTTCTGTTGTTTTTGTTGCCTATTCCCCAAAGAGTAGACAGATTGGCCTGTTTGTTATATGCTCAGACTAAATATTTGTATTTGATAGGTTGTATTGGCTTGATGTTTGACAGTTAATTTTTAAAAAAGAATTAATTTTCTTTTTAATACTGTTTACATAGTTGAGAGGGATGATAACCCATATGGGCTTCTGATTAGGGTGGGGAGGTCGGGGATGGAAGAAGGTGGGTGGGACAAATGTTTCAGATTTTTTTTCTCCTGTGTCTGCAGGGATGGACGTGGAGGGGCTGCTGTTTGCTGTCAAATTATGTCAGCATTGGAAATAGGGGACAGTCCTTTGAAGATGCCTCAGAGACCCCGATGCAGAATTTTCTAAGCATGCTACTTGAGTGGTTTTGATAGTTCTCAGACATCTTTGGTTTTGTTGTATGAGGGTTGAGGAATCTCCAAGGTCTGTTGGTTGACTTGGTTCACTGTAATGCATTCTCAGGTCTAGGAACATTGTACAAAGCTTGGCCAGGAGAATTGTCCAGTCTTTTTGCTTTCCATCCTTTGATGAGGCAATTGATATCCCCTTCTGGCCTAGATGAGCTGGCCTTCATGTCTTCCATATTCACCTGGGCATGCTGCCCACCTCACAGACATCAGCAGCTGAGGAGACCTAGTCCTGATACGTAACACTCCAAGGTCAGGACTTACCTGACCTTTGATTTTGCCTGTGGTCAAGGTCTGAGTCCAGTGGTCTAATAGGGGAGTCTCCCAAGAAACCTTACCTGGGGTGACCTCAGACTTGACTTGTGTGTGTGCCAGCCAGTGCAGGGTCAGGTGTGGTATCTCACCTGCACCAGCCAACACACAGTATTGGTGGATGCCACTGCCCAGCCTGACCCAACCCCCCAGCTCTCTTGTGAACTGGCAGGTGTTCTGTTCGGACCCAGCCTGGCCTGTCTGTCATTTCTCTTGCTCTTGCCTGGCGTGTACTGTGGACTGGCCCAACCCATCCTCTCCTCAGGCTCAGCTCACATATGCACTACTGGGTACTACAGCCCAACCTAATCTGACCTGCTCCCAGCCCTGGTTCTGGTGCTCACCAGTGCGAGCTGCAGCCAGTTTCCTAAGTTCCCTTACCAGGCCTGCTCCCAGCCCCAGATCTTGTGTGTGTTGGCAGATAACTGCTGCCCAGCCTGACATGGGCAGCCCCCAATCCTTGCACTCACTGGCAGGTACTGTGGCCTAGCTCAACTGGCCCACACCCATTCTGGGTCACCTATAGGTGCTATGGCCTATCCAGTCTGTGACCCGGCTCATGTGACCTGGCAGGTGCTGTGGCCTAGCTTGGCCTGGTCTGCTCCACAGCTCCAGGTCTTGTACTCACAGGTGGGGAACTACAGCCCAGCAGGTGAGCCTACAGAATTGCCCTAAAGACCTGTTCCAGCCCTGGCTCTTGTGTGTGCTGGTGAGTGCTTTGAGCCAGCCTGGCATGGCTTACCTGCAGTCTCACTTCTTGCTTGCTGGTGTTGCAGTCTAGCCCTGCTGGGTACGGCCCATGCCCTGTCCTGACTCACGTGTGTCACTGGGTAATGCAACCTGGCTCAGCCTGGTCTGTCCCCAGACCTCACCCCATGCAAATGCAGCCTTGTCTTTCCTGGCCCACCCCCAGCTCTGGCTGTTTTGCTCCTTAGTGGGAGCTGCAGCCTGATAAGGAAGTTCCCCAAGTTTCCCTACCAGGCCCGCTCCCAGGCCCTGATCTCACATGTATTGGCAGATACAGTGGCTCTGCTTGGTGTGGTCTGCCCTCAGTCCTGACCTTTGTTTGTGCTGGTGGGTGCTACAGCCTGGCCTCGCCTGGCCTCCTTTCAGCCCCAGCTCCTGTGTCAGGTGGTTTCATGTCAGGTGAGTTCTGTAGTCCAGCCTGGCATGGTCCAGCTCTTTGCACCAGCTGGCAAGTGCTGTGGTCTCGACAGAGGCAAGCCCACAATTCTTCACAGTCTGCCCCCAGGTCCAGTTCTTTGGTGTTCTGGTGGGTGCTGTAGCTCATCCTGACATGGCAACCTGTGTGGGTGGCATCTGTGGCCTAGCTAAGCCAGACATGCCTACCAGCCCCAGCTTTTATGTATGCCAGTGGGCCACGGGTGATACTATTTAATCTAGCCCAGGTCTCCCATGTGGGCGGGTGCCTTGGCCTGGACCAGACATGCCTTCTGGTTTTTCTTCTCTAAACCATTGTGTTTCAGCTCCCTCACCTACCTGCAAGTGGTCTGGTCCATGGAAGCCCTCAGAAGTTGTTCCTCCCCTTTCAAACATTCTCCCAGCCACTCCTGGTCCATCTATCCTCAGAACCCCTTCCCTGGGCAGTCTGCAGTGCCACCCTGGCCTGGGGACCAGGGTGATGTGTCCCTGCCAGAAGTTCCCCACCTTCGCCATGCATCTTTTTTTTTTTTTTTTAACCAAAGGAAAAATAAAAGAATAAGCAGCTCTGCTGGCACACTGGTGTAGTTAACACAAATTTGGCATTAAGCAGACCCAGAATACCTTCCAGCTGCTTTTCTCCCAGCAGTGTAACACTTGCCTAGGTTTAGGGCACCCTAGGCAGCTGCCTACAGTTGGGGCAGCTGTTAACTCCTGCTTCTCTTTTTTTGATATGGAAAATGTTAGAAATTCTTCTTAGGCAACTTTTTGAAGGATTCTCTGATTTGCCAGATCCTCCCCCGAACTTTGCTTTATATATTAAGGTCAGTCAAGTACAGCTGCTTCAACATTGTTACAAAGCCCTTCACATGTAACTGCGCAAAAATTGCTTATGTTTTTTTCTCCTGAGACACACACACCGTTTAATTGTCACCACACAAACCACCTTAAAAATTTGACTGATTGATTGATTGATTTGGAAAGCAGAGTGATGTGGCCAAAGGGTGTTGCAGGGGTCCTGCGGTGGAGATACCTTGCTGGACCAGTGGGAAGCCAGGAGCCAGGAGTCTCTAGCATGGATGCAAGGGTCCAAAGTCTTCGGCTATCTTCTGCTGCTTTCTGAGGCACATTAGCAGGGAGTGGGATCAGAAGTGGAGCAGCTTGGGGCTTGAACTGGTACCAGTATGGGATCTTGGGATTGCAGACAGCGGCTTTATGTGCTACGCCGTGGCACACAAGCCATTATAACATATGTGGTTGAAATTAGGTAGATGTTGACATGACATAGTTATGTTACTGTGATTTTTCTTGAAATTTACCTTGTGAGATAATAAGAACAGAAAAAGATTTAAAAAATCAATTGAAAATGATAGTAAGCCTGTCTGTAGGCACATTTTTGGAGCAATGAGAAATGAATCCCTATTTTTACCTGTTAATGGTATTGGAGTATTATTAAATTATTTTTGTTTCATAAAAGTTGCTTACATGGTAGGTTGTGACATGTTGGTGTGTAACCCCTTTTCTTGAAAAGTTGGTTTGCAGAGAAGTGTTTTTTCCTCCTGATTACAAAAGTTGTGCCAACAAAACAAATTTGAGACACAAAGAAATGTGCCTGAGCCAAAGATAAAAATCCTTCGTGTTCATACCATATATTCAAAGGTAGCATCTGTATACATTTTGGTATAGGTGAGTTAAAATCTTACCACCTAGTGTTTCTATTGTAAATTAAGCATTTGAGGAAATCTGGTGGGTAAAGGTGACAGAGATTCCATCCATGCAGTATCAGAGTGCCTGGACTTGAGGGGAAGGGACTTCAAATTGGGGGTGGGGGTGGGTCTGTCCAACTAGAAATAGAAATTTTGGCTCTCCCTTCAGAGTCTTCGTTTCCTTCTCAGCTGTATAACTTTCAAGCTTTTAGATGTTTAAAATCTGATGTATATTTCTCTAATAATGAACTAAAATAGACTTAGGTGTGGGAAGGCAGAACTCAAGCCGAGGGAGGTCAGAAAAACAGATGTAAATAAAAATCCCAAACTTCTAGCAAAGTGAAATGAGAAAGAACGGAATCTAAACACTGAAACTGCACATCTGCTGGGCAGCTGTGCTTTCTCCAGCCCAAAGTTCTGTTGCAGAAATAGCAAAACTTTGAAAGAAAAATATTCTGAGTAAACTGCTCATGTATTCTTATCGCTAATTATGATGGATGTATATTTTTTGGTTGTAATGCGTGCTTTTGATTTGTTTTTAAGTGAATTGTTTCCATTTCCTAGGAGTTATAAAAATTATTTTCTAAAAACAACACATCACTGTTTCAGATTAAATTTAGATTTGCTATTCATGCCTTCAGCACTGAATGACTGTTGTGTTAAATAACAAGATTTTTAGTGATACAGAGAGCTTGATGCTGGGGTGAGTTTGTCATTGCTTTCTCTTTGTCATTGGACCAAACCCAGTAGCTGGTGATTAAATAGAAAAAAAAATTGTCAAAGATACACTCCTGGGAAGGCCAGGTGTTTTTATAAGACTTTAAAAGTAATTGATGGTTTTTATCTTACACAGATTTCTAGAGGAAATAGAAAAAAATGCAAAAGAGAAGATAAGATGGCCTTTAAAGCCATATGTCTTTAAACAAAATCAGACAGGCATAACATAAAACAAGGAAACAGGCTCTTCTCCTACCTTATTGTAACATACAACATAAAATAGTAGCAGACTGATTTCAAGCCTGTATTAAAATTCTAGGAAGTCAGCCCAAGAATTCAGGAAGATTTAATCTTAAGAAATCTGTATCATTTCTACTGTGCCAATCATTCAGCAAAAAGCAGTGCAAGCCTTAGTTTATGACAGTAAGGCAGTGGAGGAACTGGAGTCACCTTTCTGATAGACCAGGACCAGGGGAAGAAGGAGATTTGTTTAAGTCTTATAAAAGGTAAAACTACAGAGAGCATTAGAGCAAACCTAACTGGTGAAATACTTTGTGTAAAAGCACTGATAAGAGGCCATTTAAAAAAGCTGCTGTTGACGCTGAAGAGGAGGAGAGACAGAGAGGAAGATCTTTCCTCCGATGATTCACTGCCCAAGCTGCTGCCACGGCTGGAGCTGAGCCAGTCCGGAGCCTCTTCCCTGTCTCCCACGCAGGTGCAGGGTCCCAAGGCTTTGCACTGTCCTCCACTGCTTTCCCAGGCCACAAGCAGGGAGCTGGATGGGAAGTGGAGCTGCCAGGATTAGAACCGGCACCCATATGGGATCCCGGCACGTTCAAAGCAAGGACTTTGGCCGCTAAGCCACGCCGCCGGGCCCGCTAATAATTATTACATCTTTAAAAAAATGAATGCTCTGGGCCCGGCACAGTAGCCTAGCAGCTAAAGTCCTCGCCTTGCACACCCAGGATCCCATATGGGTGCCAGTTCTAATTCCAGTGGCCCGCTTCCCTTCCAGCTCCCTGCTTGTGGCCTGGGAAAGCAGTCGAGGACGGCCCAAAGCCTTGGGACCCTGCACCTGTGTGGGAGACCCAGAGGAGGTTCCTGGTTCCCGGCTTTGGATCGGCGCAGCTCTGGCCGTTGCGGTCACTTGGGGAGTGAATCATCGGAGGGAAGCTCTTCCTCTCTGTCTCTCCTCCTCTCTGTATATCTGACTTTGTAATAAAATAAATAAATCTTAAAAAAAATATTAACTCAATGAGATAATCTAGTGGCGGGTTGTAACGAATGTCCTGATTTTTTAATGGTGATGAGCATGAATAATTTGAGTTATGTGCAACAATGTAATTCTGGTTACAAATTTGCAGGTACTGTTGCTGATTCTGTGAGTTTTCCTTCCAGTTAAAGAAAATTTTAAAGTTTAACAAGGACTCAAAGTGAAAATGAAGATTTATGATATTGAAAATGAAGATATATATAAATGTATCTTCATTTGAATTCCTTTATGAACTCCTTTACCTTCTGGATTCTGTGAGTGTGTGGGCTCCTGATTAAGAACCCTCCTATAGAGGGGTCACATCCAGGAAACAGCCTCTTTGGCTGTGGAGTTTAGCCTGGGACATGGAACCTGGTACCCTTTGAACCTGTTACCTTTTCCACACTTCCATGCTTATGCCCCTCACAGTTCTCTTTACTCAGTTTAGTTTCTGTTGTCAGCCGGAATTGTTGAGTTGCACGTATTAAGATCACTCTTGCCCTGGCTTGTTTCATTGCTCAGAAATCTCAGAGTTGGTTAAATCTAGTAGCGCCTCCTGTACACCTGCCACTCTTTAAAAAAAAAGTGTCAAAATGTGTAACAAATTTATGTTCTTGACATTTTGAAAATGTGTACTGTTACATATGTACTACTTCATGACAGATTTCTAGAGTTTCTTTACCTTGCCTGATGGTAACTATGTACCCACTGAGTAATAATAGCAGCTTCCTGTTTTCCTCTTCCCCTAGCCCCGTGCAGCCGCCCTTTCCATTCTGTGTCTTGCCCTGATTGACTTGTATCGTTCTCATCATTCTCATCATGTCTTTGCCTTTCAGCTTTGTTGAAGCATGTCACACAGGGAGCTCCGGTCCTCTGGTTCACTCCCTGAATGTCTGCCACAGTCTGGTCTGGGTCATGCAGAAGGATGGAGCTGGGGATGCATGGGTGGCATGGACTCGGCTACCTCAGCTATTACCTACTGCCTGACAGAGTGTGCGTTAGCAAGGAGCTAGATTGGAACTGGGACTTTTAACCCGGGATTCAGGCATCTGAGGTGGCAGCTTACACGCCACTGTTTCGGATGCCTGCCTCATCATAATTTTAATGTGTGTTTACAGATTATTAATGATATTGTCTTCTTATTTCTTTTGTGACTATTTGTTGTCTTTGTTTTCTTTGTTATTGATTTGAGGGATTCTGTATGTATTTTGGATGTTCACCCATTCTTGTATTATATGTAATCATAAACCACATATTCATGGCTTGCAGCTCTTTTCTCATAGATGGTCTTGTCCCTGTTTTGTGATTCTTTTCTAGTCTTGGTTGATTGTTTCCTTTGCTCCACAGTTTTTCAGTTTGATGTTGTCCTGTTTGTTTCTGTTTGCTTTAGTTGGCTTGCTTTTGGTGTAACAGCCAAGAAATTAATTGAAAACCGGTATCATGCAGCTTTTTCTGTATTTTCTTCTAGGAGTTTATATTTTCAGGTTTTCTATCGAAATCTTGAACTCACTTTGAATTACTTTTTGTGGGCGGTAAGGATCCATCTTCTCTTGCTGTGGATCTTCAGTGTTCTCAGTGCCTCTTGTTGAAGAGTCTGCCCTTCCCCATTGTGTAGTCTCAGCACGTTATTTGAGCATTTAGGTGAGGGTTTGTTTCCAGGCTTTTTGGGCTCAGTATTTGGGTCATAGGTTTATGTGTATATGCCAGCATCATACTGTTGATTATTTTTGTTTTCAGGTATGTTTTGAAATTAAGAAAGAATGAAGCGCATCTAGTTTTGTTCTTTGTCAAGATTGGTTATTTGGGGTCCTTTGAGATTCCATATAGATTTTGGAATTGTTTTCATATATATATATATATATATATTTTTTAAAGATTTTGTTATTATTGGAAAGCCGGATATACACAGAGGAGGAGAGACAGGAAGATCTTCCATCCGATGTTTCACTCCCCAAGTGAGCCGCAACGGGCCGATGCGCGCCGATCCGATGCTGGGAACCAGGAACCTCTTCCGGGTCTCCCTCACGGGTGCAGGGTCCCAATGCATTGGACCATCCTCGACTGCTTTCCCAGGCCACAAGGAGGGAGCTGGATGGGAAGTGGAGCTGCCGGGATTAGAACCGGTGCCCTTATGGGATCCTTGGGCGTTCAAGGCGAGGACTTTGGCTGCTAGGCCACGCCGCCGGGCCTAGCAGTGCCCATGTCTTCTGGGTCTTTGCATTGTTGGCCTGTGTGGGTAGCAGTCTGCCCTGGTCGTCCAGTGTGGCATCTGTGGTTGCCTCTCCAGTTTCAGGTTCTCGTCACCTGGGTCTTCTCTGCTCTGTCTTGGGTGGGCTAAGCATTTTGTCAGTTTTATTGATCCTCTCAAAAAATGTTTGCCAGTCTTGTTTTTCTATTCTGTATTTGTTTCTGCTCAGTTCTTTTTTTTTTGCTTGTTCTTTTTCTGTTTCCTTGAGATGTGATGTTAGCTTGCTGGTTTTAGATCTTTTTCTGTGTGGACATTACTGCTATGAACTTACCTGTTAGTACTACCTTTGCTGCATCCTGTAGGTTTTAGAATGTGGTGTGCTTTGTTCTCACTTGTCTCAAGATATTTTTAATTTACACTGTGATTTCTTCTTTGAGCCATTTGAGTTATTCAAGAGTATGATGATGAATTTCCACATATTTGTGAACTTCTCAGTTTCATTCCATTGTGGTCAGGAGAGATAGTTGGTATGATTTCATTCTTAAATTTATTAAAACTTAATTTGTGGCATAACATGTGATCTGTCGTGGTGACTTCCTGGAGACTGTACTGTACAAGAATGTGCACCGTGCTGGTGTTGGGAGAAGGGCTCTCTCTCTGTGTTGGTTCAGTTGGTCTGCAGTGGTGTTTGGCCCGATGTTTGCTTCCTTATCTGCCGTGCTCTTGTTTTCCTCGTTCATGTATTTAGGTGATGTAAGTAGTGAATGTCTGAAAGTTCTCGCCACTGCATCTGTCCACCTGCCAGTGTCTGTGCTCCGTGTGTTTCCCGTACTGTTAGGGAGTGGCCTTGCCTAGCAAAGGTCACAGGACCATTTCTCAGGCCAGTCTGTCAGAATACTCCACATAATACTATTATTTCTCCTCCCCTCCCCCCAGATTTTTTGTTTTATAAAAGCCAGAGTGACACACAGGGGGAGAGAGAAAGAGAGCGAGCTTTCATCTGCTGGTTTACTCCCTAAATGCCTGGGGCACCACCAGGTCAAACCCAGGAGCCTGGAACCTGGTCCGGGTCTCTCATGAGCATTAGAGGTCCAGGTACTGGAGGCATCCTCTGCTGCCTCCCAGGCATGTTGACAGGAAGCTGAATGGGATGAACAGCAAAGCAGCTGGAACTTTAACTGGCACCCCCCAAGAGGGTTATAGGAAAACCATTGCTGTGTTACCATATGCTCTCCCTTTCATATTAAAACCCGATAAAACTGCTGATGATTCCACTTTGTCTTCCAACTGCTGCTCTGTTTTTTTTTTCTAAAAGTGATGTCTGTATTTTTAAAGATTTATTTATTTATTTATTTTTAAAGATTTATTTTATTTTTATTACAAAGTCAGATATACTGAGAGGAGGAGAGACAGAGAGGAAGTGGAGCTGCCGGGATTAGAACCAGCGGCCATATGGGATCAAGGCAAGGACCTTAGCCACTAGGCCACGCTGCCGAGCCCAAGATTTATTTATTCTTATTGGAAAGGCAGATATACAGAGAGAAGGAGAGACAGAAAGGAAGATCTTCCATTCAATGATTCACTCCCCAAGTGACCTCAATGGCTGGTGATGTGCTGGCTGGTGATCTGAAGCCGGGAGCCAGGAACTTCCTCCAGGTCTCCCATGCAGGTGCAGGGTCCCAGCCTTGGGCAGTCCTCTTGCTTTCCCAGGCCGCAAGCAGGAGCTGGATGGGAAGTGGAGCTGCTGGGATTAGAACCGGCACGCATATGGATCCCGGCGCGTTCAAGGTGAGGACTTTAGCTGCTAGGCCACACCGCTGGGCCCTAAAAGTGATGTCTATATTTTATTTCCAATTTTTCTGCCCCAGTAACCCCTGATTCCACTTGAGTCAAGCTTTTGCTATGGTATCTCACCCAAACTGCCTACTGAAAACTTAACCACGAATGACTGTGCTGTTTTTGTTCCTGTAGCATTTGATGACTTTGTGCTTCCTCTGTGGGATGTGTTGTTCCCTTGGCTTCTGCAACAGTCTGGGTCTCCATCACAGTGCTTTGTCAGGGGCTGCCCCCAGGGCTCAGTCTACTCTCTTTTAGCTATACAGCATGGCATAGAAAAAGTTTTCATATTGATTGCCTCATTTGTAATCTGCAGCCTGAACTTTCCCCTTGGAATGAAAGCCTATATTCCACTTGGATGTCTAACAGACAGTTCACGGGCCTGGCATTGTGATGGCCTAGTGGGTAAATTCTCATCCACCTGTGTCACTATGGGTGCCGATGCTCCACTTCCCATCCAGCTCCATGCTTTTGACCTGGGAAAGCAGTTGAGGATGCCCGAAGGCCTTGGTACCCTGCACCCTTCTTTCTTCAGATTGGCTCAGCTCTGGTCATTACGGCCACTATATTTATTTTGTTTTTATTGGAAAGGCAGATTTACCGAAAGAAGGAGAAAGATCTCTCCCCTGGTTTACTCCCCAAGTGGCCTCAACATCTGTAGCTGAACCAGTCCGAAGCTGGGAGTCAGGAGCCAGGAGCCCCAGCAGCTTCTTCTGGGTCTCCCACATGGGTGCAGTCCCAAGACTCTGGGCCATCTACTACTTTCCCAGGCCACAGCAGGGAGCTGAAAAGGAAAGTGGAGCAGCCAGGACGTGAACTGGCACTAATATGGGATCCTGGCACATGCAAGGTGAGACTTTAGCCACTAGGCTACCACATTGGGCCCAAAATATACTTTTTAAGGTTATAAACTGGAGTCAAAGAGCTTGTGCCAGTCTCCTTGCCCATCTCAAATAGCAAACATACAGTCTGCTTCAACTCACCATGCTGTCTTAAGGATAAAATTAAGTCTGCATGTAAAGATATTTTGAAATGTATAGAAGTAATATGGAATTTTATTGGTATTTTAGAATGCCTTTAAAACTTTTTTTCAGTGGTGAAGAAATTCAATATGTGCTGGCTAGCACAGCTTTTTGTTGCTGTTTTCCAGATTTTCTGACTCACATGGCTATTAAATTAGGATTAATTGGAAAGATAAAATGAAAATTAAAGTTTTAGCTTACATGATTCTTTTAGCCACTGGGATTTAATCTTCAAATTTATATGTATTGTTTTTTATTATTTCCTCCATTCCTGTCTTTGTTGTTGAATGAAGATAAATGGTAATTCTACCTTGTTATCAGCAAGACAATGGGCATTGTGTTCAAGTGGCAAACTGTTTGTTTATAGTTGGCTGCTCTGTGTGCTGTGACATGGCAATGTCCCTGTCTGCTAAGTGGAAGTCGTTTTTAAGAAATGATTTAAGTTCTGGTTTCTCTCCTTGTGCTGTAGTGGGCAATAGAGCCTTCTCTGCTTCACACCACAGAGATGCCATTTTGGGAGCCCTCCTTGTGGAGGAGAGAAGGAGGGGATCGGGTTACACATTCCTTGTTCCCAGCCTGCCCCTGTGCTCCCTGTACTCTGGCCTGGCCGAGGGAATGGCTAGAGGGCTGGAGGGCTGGAGGGCTGGAGGGTGGAGGGTGGAGGGTTGGAGGGTGGAGGGCTGGAGGGTAGAGGATTGGAGTGAAGGGCTGGAGGGCTGGAGGGCTGGAGGGTGGAGGGTTGGAGGGTGGAGGGCTGGAGGGTAGAGGATTGGAGTGAAGGGCTGGAGGGCTGGAGGGCTGGAGGGTAGAGGGCTGGAGGGTAGAGGGTGGAGGGCTGGAGGGTAGAGGGTTGGAGGGTTGGAGGGTGGAGGGTGGAGGGCTGGAGGGTAGAGGGTAGAGGGTTGGAGGGCTGGAGGGTGGAGGGTGGAGGGCTGGAGGGTAGAAGGTTGGAGGGCTGGAGGGTGGAGGGCAGGAGGGTGGAGGGCAGGAGGGCTGGAGGGCTGGAGGCTGGAGGGCTGGAGGGTAGAGGATTGGAGTGAAGGGCTGGAGGGCTGGAGGGTGGAGGATTGGAGTGAAGGGCTGGAGCGATGGCCCTGCCTTTGCAGTCCCTTTCACTGCAACTTCCCTGGGCCACTTCCCAGACAGGGCCCCCCAAAAGCAGTTTTAGCTTGTGAAAGTCGCTATTTATTTTTTCTTTAGCAGGATTTGTTTTTAATGTGATTTGACATTTCAAGTAAGGCAGAAGATGATTTCTTGCTTTGTGTATTTAGAGGCATTTAAAAATTTTGTCTTTTTAGAGGCCTGCTTTGTTTTAATGATGCAGTCCAACAAGTTTATCTCACATAGTCACATTTATAGCCTTTTAAATTGTATTTTGAGAAAAACAACTTCTTCATCATGAAATGGGATGAATTGAGTTGCTTATGTGTCTGAACTCTGGTCGTCAGAAGTTCCCCAGGCTTACAATATTTCTTTTGTTCTGCTTCCTTGCTGCTCTTAGATAAATGAAAACTTAACAGATAATTTTTGCATAAAAGCTCTCATAGAAATGCCAGGGCTGAATTCTGGCTGCTAGCTTGACTGTTTCATGCTGCAGTTTTTCACAGTTCCGTTTTAGCTGGACCATAATTTATTTTTCACCTTTAAAGGAATCACCTAATCAATTTTGATTATAAAGTTTGAATAAAACTGTAAGAACTTTAAGTGCATTTTAAAACCTAACGTTCACAAATATGTGTCTACATATAACTGGTACCGTCTGAACATTTGAAAAACTTCAGAGTTATTTGAAAGGTGATTGCATCTCCACTGAACACTGTCCGTCCTTAGGAAGTGTTGACTTTCTCATTTCTGGGTCATTTTAAGTATCAATACTCATCAATTTTCTCAGTAAACTCCTAAGGAGAGTCGTTCGTAATCGTCCCATTTGTGTCTGTTTTGGTGGTGGGAGAGTAGGTGCTGTATTTTCCTGACAGAATATTGTCTGTTAAGGCACACAAGGCATGTAGCCTGTGGTAAACATTTGCGGTTGGGCCTTGGGACTTGATGTTCTGTTTTGTCCTGTTCCTACAAGCCTTATTCTCTGTCTAGCTCTCGGTTTGTTCTCATTTACCTAGATCTTGTTGCCGAGTACTTGGCTTTCATGTGGGACTTCTGGTTGTCCAGCCTTATCCTTGCTTTTCTGTCTGTGCTGCTGGAGTCCCCATTCCCCCCTTATCTGAAGTCTTTCAGCCTGTCTGACCTCTGGGCTCTTGGTGACCTTGTCCTTTTCTGTGCTTCCCTGGTGCCCAGAGTGCCAACTTGGATTGCTGTCCCCCCCGCCTTTGGCATTTGACCCAATTTGGAATAATGGTACAAAATGTTGTCATCTGTGTACTAAGTACTGTGCTCTTACTGTGAGTGTGTAAAAACGCCTGGGAAGACCGGTGTCAGCCACAGACAGGAAAGTGAGACAGCCGACTGCTGGAGGCTTAGTCATGCGTCTTTCTGACTTTGGCTCCTGTTGCACATATTGGGAGCTTTGAACATATTAGATGCTTAATAAGTAGGACATGGTTAGATGACTCATTATGGCTTACTTTTCCTTTTATGGAGATCTTTAGAAGTTGTGGGAGAAGATGAATCTGTTAGAATTTGAAGTTTTCGTTTTCTAAGTTGGTTGGATGTGGGCACCATATAATTTTTTCATTCTAAATAACCATTCTCTAAATGTGAACTGTGTCCCATGAAGATTGATGTACGGTTTCTGGTAGTATCAAGAAATATGCTATCGTATGGAGCAAGTGACTGGTGAGCAGTGGATTTAGTACTGCAGCACGTTGTCATTGAAATCATAGGGTGGGATATATTTGTATGTTTAAAAGTTAGGTGTAGGTTACCCTCAGAGATGAGATTGTGTTGTGTAGGAGGGAAGGCGGAAACATGTCTGTCACCCAGCTTCCCTCACTCCCTCCTCCACCTCAGTCTGTGGCCTACGGGGTCTGAATCCCCTCACCTTTGCAGTGAAGTTTAAAAAGTAAATACAAAAAAAGATTGTGTTGTTCATTGGCTGTTATTTTGATGTAAGCATAATTATTTGCTGGTGAAATTTGAGACATATTTTTGACACACCTTATGACTTAAGATTTTGGATGCATCACACTGTTCTTACAAGCATACTTTAAACCTTCTGTATCTGTATCTTTCATTGTGACAGTTTTGCTAGAATATTATAACCTATACTAGTGCCTTGCTTCCTGGCTTCCCAGCATGTGGATATTTTTATATTGTGTGCATAACTTACCAGTTTCCATACTAAAAAAATGAAAATAGGGCCCAAAGTGATAGCCTAGTGGCTAAAATCCTCACTTTGAATGTGCCAGGATCTCATATGGGCGCTGGTTCCAATCCCAGCAGCCCCGCTTCCCATTGAGCTTCTTGCTTGTGGCCTGGGAAAGCAGTTGAGGACAGCTCAAAGCCTTGGGACCCTGCACCCACATGGGAGACCTGAAAGAGGCTGCAGGCTCCTAGCTTTGGATTGGCTCAGCTCAAGCCATTGTGGCCACTTGGAGAGTGAATCAACAGGCAGAAGATCTTCCTCTCTTTCTTCCTCTCTGTATATCTGACTTTTCAATAAAAATAAATAAATATTTTTTAAAAATGAGAATTAAAATTTTCTCTTGTTATCAATATAAACAGCATTTTAATATTCTCATTTGATACTACTGGTTGTATCTGTCTTTTTTTAACTTTTAAAACTGTAAGCTTATTCTTCATGTGTATGGGTCTCAGAAAAAATCAGTTACTTCAGAAACATCAAAATTGAGGACTTTTTTTTTTAAGATTTTATTTATTTTATTACAACGTCAGATATACACAGAGGAGGAGAGACAGAGAGGAAGATCTTCCGTCCGATGATTCACTCCCCAAGTGACCGCAACGGCCGGTGCTGCGCTGATCCGATGCCGGGAACCAGGAACCTTTTCCGGGTCTCCCACATGGGTGCAGGGTCCCAATGCATTTGGCCGTCCTTGACTGCTTTCCCAGGCCACAAGCAGGGAGCTGGATGGGAAGTGGAGCTGCCGGGATTAGAACCGGTGCCCATATGGGATCCTGGGGCATTCAAGGAGAGGACTTTAGCCGCTAGGCCACGCCGCTGGGCCCGAGGACTTTTTTTTTTTTAAAAAGATTTATTTATTTTCATTGGAAAGGCAGATATATATAGACAGGAGGAGAGACAGAGAGGAAGATCTTCTGTCCATTGAATCACTCCCCAAGTGGCTGCAACGGCCAGTGCTGAGCCAGTCTGAATCCAGGAGCCTGGAACGTCTTTCAGGTCACCCACGTGGGTGCAGGGTCCCAGGGCTTTGTTGTGTCCTCCACTGCTTTCCCAGGCCACAGGAAGGGAGCTAGATGGAAGTGGGACTGCTGGGATTAGAACCGGTGCCCAGATGGGGTCCCAACGGATGCAATAAAAGGACTTTAGCCACTGTGCTACCATACCGGGCCCAAAACTGAAGACTTTAATGTAGAAACTTTCAAGACTTAAAAAATACAAATATGATTATGTATTTATTGTTAATGCAGGCTTTTTATTAAGAGCTGGAGTTGGGAGCCAGAGCTGACCGCCCAGCACAAGGCGCTGCAGTGTGGATCCTGGCCATTTCAACTGCTAGACTTACCTTTCTGGAAGCTATCTTACTGACTGGCTTAAGTTTCCTTTGTAGCATTTATCCTAATTGTAGTTAAATAATGATTTACCTGAACAGTCTCGTCTCCCTCAGGCCTGTTTCCATGAGAAGCTGCAAGTGCAGAGAGGGCAGTGTAATTGAGTTAATTGTGTTAGGGACCCACCAGTGTCTTTCCTAGCACACCACCGGGTACCTCTCTGTGGCAGGAATATGCTTTGAATTTTGTTTTATTTTTTTTTTATTTGAAAGTCTGAGAGGCAGAGGCAGAGATAAGTCACTGTTTAATTCTTTTATGGCTACCAGCAAGTATTCAGAGACAGAGAGGAAGATCTTCCGTCCAGTGGTTTTCTGCCCAAGTGACCACAACAGCCGCTACTGCACCGATCCAAAGCCGGGAGCCAGGAACTTCTTCCAGGTCTCCCATGAATTACAGGGTCCCAAGAACTGAACAGGTACTCCAGTGTGGAGTGCTGGCGTCCTAACTGTTGGCCTGCGTGCTTATTATGTGTTTTGTAGTTCATTTGTCACATGTCCTTTAATCTTTTTCTGACTTTCAGTGAAATTTTTTTATATCTTAGTGAAATCTTAACAAATTTTTTCTGTATACTATGCTTTTTGGTGCTGTTTTGAGATTGTTTTTCAGCCATATTTCTTTTCTTTGCTTTTATTTTAGATTTATTTCTTTTTATTGGAAAGTGAGATATACAGAGAGGAGGGTCAGAGATCTTCCAGTCACTGGTTTACTCCCCAAGTGGCCGCAACGGCCAGGGCTGAGCTGATTTGAACCCAGGAGTTTCTTCCAGGTCTCCCATGTGGGAGTCCCAAGGCTTTGGGCCATCCTCTACTGCTTTCCCAGACCACCAGCAGGGAGCTGGATGGAAAGTGGAGCAGCTGCGATATGAACTGGCACCCATATCGGATCCCTGTGTGTGCAAGGTGAGGAGTTTAGCCACAAGGCAGGCTACCGCACCAGGCCCTCAACGATATTTCTATGAGATTATTTTTCAACCATATATCCTAACCAGCTTTATTAATACCTAGACAATTTAAATGTTATATCAAAGTACCATTTTTAGTTCTAACAGTTTTTGATTGATTTTCATGGAGGCATAGAAATACATGTAATGTTTAGTAACTTTGCAAAATCAGTTTTAATGTGTTGCTTTATATTAGAAGCAGTTATTATAGAAAATAATGCATTGAAGTTTGTTATTTTTTTTTTTTTATATAGCGCACAGTTTCCTTTATAGTGCCCAGATGAATCCTGAATGCATGTTTTGTAAACAGCAGTGAATAACAGCTCAGGTGTTTGTGCTTTTAGTATCTGGAGAAAGCGTTGTTTCCTGTCACCTACTGTTCTGTAGGAGATCCTTTGGCTTTTAACAGCAGAAACTTATCCTGCAGTTCTGGAATCCAGATGTGCCAATTCAGGGTGTTCCTTTAAAGGCACCAGGGAAAAATCTGTTCCTGGAAGTGTTCCTCTGTCACGACCCTCAGGCTGTGCCTGGGCCTTAGGTGTCTGCCCAGGGGCTCCTTTGTGTAAAGACACAGAAAGCCAGCCTTGGCTTGCCCTAGAACAATCCTGTTTTTGAAGGACATTGGATGTTAATGGCCCAGGACTTCAACCTAGGAATCTAACTCACAGCTTTTTATTTTTTAAAAAAATTATTTTATATTAAACTCCTGGAAAATGCATATCATAATATGTACAAAACATGCGTGGAGCCTGCCTGCCTGACCTCAGTAGCAGTTGCTGTGGCTCTTAAGGTTAACAGACCCCATCCTGATTCAAGTCAGCAGCTTTCATGCTTATGCTCCAAAATAATTTTACCTTTTAATTTTATTGTCCATGAACTTGAAAACGTCTTACCTCTTATTCTTATTCTTACATTTCTGTAAAAGGAGGGTTTATTTATTTATTTGAAAGGCAGAAAGACAGTGATCTTCAGTTCCCTGGTTCATTCCCCAAATGCCTGCAGCTTCAGAGCTGGGCTAAGCTGAAGCCAGGAGCCAGTAACTCCACTAGTGATGGTTGGCAGAAACACTGGGGCACCTTCTGCTTTCTTAGGCACATCAGCAGGTGGTTGGATTGGTAGTGGAGCAGCTAGGACTGGGATCTGCCCTCATATGGGATGCCAGTGTCTCAGGCAGCAGCTTAACTCACTGAGTCACAGCGCTGGCCCCTCTTGTTTAAATTTTCATGGGGGACAGTTTCGTTTTTCCTGGGTGTATAGGGTCATGTGGTGCCTTTGCTGAACCATTTGAGGAACTGCTTGACTGCAGAACAGCAGTGTGGCCTTCATTTGTCCCAGCAGTGAACAAGGATTCCAGGGTCTCACATCCTTGTCATTTTTTAGTAAACGTTCCGAATGGGTATGAAGCAATACTCCACTGTGGTTTTCTTTAGTATTTACATGCTTACTGATGGTCAGCATGATTTTTTTATGGTTGCTGTTCATTTGCATATGTTCTTTGGGGAATTGTTCAGATTCTTTCCCAGTTTGAAAAATTTTGGATTATTTATCTTTAATTTTGTACTGTTTTGTTTATTTGAGGGATAGACACAGTTTTTATTCACTTGTTAACTCCTGAGAGTGCCTGTGATAGCCTAGAGGCCCTGGCTGGACCACAGCAAAATTTCTGTTGGGAACCCAGTCTCATCCAGGTCTCCTCTGGGAATGACAGGGACCCAAGTAGCTGAGCCATCACCTGCCTCCCAGGGCAAGAAGTTGGAATCTGGAATGTAGTTGGAATTTGAACCCAGGTACTTTACTTTAGAATGTGAGCATCCTAACTGGCATCTTATCTTCTGCCCAGTCCTCCTCCCCCCAACTCCCACCCCCAGTTATTACTGAATTATAAGTTTCAGGTACAGGTCCTTCAGGTCTTTATCAGATATATGCAGAAAATCTCTCCTGTTTTGTGAGTTCCTCTCACTGTCTTTGTGGTGCTCTTTGAAGCACAGTGGGTTTAATTTTTGTGACGTATGTTTCTTTTTTTTTTTTTGTCTTTGTTGAATGTTCTTCAGCTTTTAGCCTTTTCTCCCTTGCTCTTTGTTGTTTTGTATTTTTTTTTTAAGATTTATTTATTTTTATTGGAAAGGCGGATATACATAGAGGAGGAGAGACAGAGAGGAAGATCTTCCATCCGATGATTCACTCCCCAAGTGAGCGCAACGGCCGGTGTGGCTCCAATCCGAAGCCAGAAACCTGGAACCTCCTCCAGGTCTCCCACACGGGTGCAGGAACCCAAGGCTTTGGGCCATCCTCAACTGCTTTCCCAGGCCACAAGCAGGGAGCTGGATGGGAAGTGGAGCTGCCGGGATTGGAACCGGCGCCCATATGGGATCCTGGTGCGTTCAGGTCGAGGACTTTAGCCACTAGGCCACGCCGCCAGGCCCATGTTGTTTTGTATTTTTTGTTGAACACACCTGCCTGTTTGATCGGTGGTGTCCCTGATGCCCGTGCTTGCTTGTCCCTGTGTTGTCTTCATGCCCTGCGTGTTGGCAGCTCCAGTGGCTCAATGAGCTCCTCCTTGGTGTCTGCTCAGTCCTGTGAGTGGGCACACCCAAGTACTCTTCCCTCAAACAGCAGTGGTTGTATCTCTGTGATGTTAGGACCTGTTGATGCCCAGTGCCAATGAGTTCCTCACTGAGGCTTGCAAACCTGCACATAGTTGTGTGTACTTTAAGACATCTGTAGATGAGTGTCACTACCCAGAGTCTTTATGCAGAGAAATCTGTTGCCTAAAACACTCCCTTACATGTCTATAGTCACATTCTTCCTCCCTCCCTCATCTGCTGAAAACCAGGACAGTTCTGTCTCTAAAGTACCCTTCTGAGACTGACTGGCTGAGAATCATGTTCTTTCAGATTCACGCAGATTGTTGCATGTCTGAGTAGATTTTTGCTCTTTCTGTTAGTATTCTGTTGAATGGATGTGCCATGTTTCTTCATCTATTTCCTTCTTGAAGGACTTTTGTAATGTTTCACTTTTTTTTTTAAGATTTGTTTTTTTTTTAGTTACAAAGTCAGATATACACAGAGGAGGAGAGACAGAGAGGGGAAGATCTTCCGTCCGATGATTCACTCCCCAAGTGAGCCACAATGGCCGGTGTTGCACCGATCTGAAGCCGGGAACCAGGAACCTCTTCCGGGTCTCCCACGTGGGTGCAGGGTCCCAAAGCTTTGGGCCGTCCTCGACTGCTTTCCCAGGCCACAAGCAGGGAGCTGGGATGAGAAGTGGAGCTGCCGGGATTAGAACCGGTGCCCATAAGGGATCCCGGGGCGTTCAAGGCGAGGACTTTAGCCACTAGGCCACGCCGCTGGGCCCAGTGTTTCACTTTTGATGATTGTAAATAGAGCTGTTATATACAGTGATGCATGCTTTTTTGCTTATACATAAATTTTCTTTTACTGGGTAAATTGATGTGAGTTGGGGTGTAGGGAGAAATCCCTGTGCCTATGGAACTGTATCATTGGTGGGGGAAAGGAAGGAATTTCCTGTTACAAGATGTTTCCACCATTGGTTATCTTCTTGTTACCTGCTTGAAGTGATTATCAAGTTATCTTATTTATATTGTTATGAACTCATAGGTTTAGATGTGCTGATTGAGGTTCAGTTCATTGCAATGCCTGTATATGCTGAAGCCCAACTTTACTGTTGAGAGCCTCTTCGGCTGGTTGCTGGGGCCTTTTCATGTGACTCAGAGGCTCATTCTGTTCCCCTCTCCCTCATAAAATGAGACATCTCAGAAACATCTACTGCAGGCTCTCATGTCTTGAATGGAAAGCTTTTTGTGCTCAGTAGGAAATGGTACTTCAGAATCCCAGTCAGGACAGTGCAGGGGTCAGGAAGCTCCTTGCTTCTGAGTTACTCGGTCTCTGTTTCTAGGTCTTTTAAGTGAACACTGCCCAGAAATATCAGTTGGGAATTCTGGTTTTTAAGGACATAGGAGTGACAGATGATTCCATAATGACTCATTTATTTTGTCTCATTTTGTACATCTGACAGTTTCACAATAACAATACTGACATATCCACAGCCAGCATTATTGAAAACAGTTCTTTGAAAAAACTCGTTGTGGCAGAACTGTCTGCCAGAGATGGAAAGAGCTGAGGGACTGAAGGCCAGATCCAGTGTGGCATATTCTGTACCTTATTGGGAGAATTTACAGATGATGTGTGATCCCAGGTGGCTGTGAGACAGCGATCCCTGAGCCACAGGCAGGAGAGAGAGCGCAACTTAGGTGCACCTGGACTTTCTCAAGAAGCATGAATATTTCAGTCACTAGCTAAGGAACATTTCAGGCATCAGATAAATACTTCAGATAAGAGCCCCAGGTATTCTCTTAACACCTGAGTTCAGTCTTTGTCAGGGATTGGCTTGGCTACCAGCGTCACCAAGCAAGTGGTAGTTCACATCCAGAGTGACTGCAGTCCTGTCAAGCTGAACCTTTCTGTTTACCTCTAGTGTGTAACGCTTACACTCTTATGTACACCTCTCCCACACAATGTGCCATAAAGCTGGCAAACAGTCCATAGCAGCAAGAGAGGCGCATTCCTCAACAGAGACGAAGATGGGGGTGGATATTTGTTACAGTGGTAAGATGCGCCTCTGAATGGCTGCATCCCCTGTCCTGGCTCTGCTTTTGGTTCCAGCCTCCTGCTAATGTGAACCATGGGAGGCAGTGGATAATGACCCATGTACTTGAATTCCTACCAGCCGGTGAGACACCTGGACTTAGTTCTGGGATTCTGGTGTTGGCCTGATCCAGCTGTGGCTGTTGAGGTTATTTGAGGACTGATTTAATAAATTAAAGGTCGTGTGTGTGTGTGTGTGTGTGTGTGTTCCCTTCAAATAAATAAACAATAGATAATTATGCAAATGACAGTAGCAATCAGAAGCCTCCCCCACTGCAAAGTGCAGAATAAACAGCATCAAGCCACAGCTGTTGAAGACCAGGTAACTATTTAGAGATGGGACATGTCAAGGCAAGTCTAGCAAGAGTGTCCAGAAGCCAGTGCAGGTGGCATCACTGCTGTAAATAACACAGCAGCAGCAGTGGGCAGACCTCACACGTTGGTCCATTAGTGATTCTTAGGATGCACAATGTAGTAACATGTCCAGCCAGTCTTTAGCCAACTACAGCATAACCTGAGACCACACAGGTCCAGTCCTTTGATTTAAGTCTTCATTTCTGAAATGATTTTTACAAGTTTGTCACTGAGTCATGCACTTGCATTTGAGTTTCTCCAGCTCTGACGTTTTTCATACTTTATGTAATTTTATTGTTTTAGCTCAGTTTTAAAATGGTGGGTTGTTTGTATCTGGTTTGTGTTTCTGCCTTGCTGGTGTGTTTTGATGGTTGATGCGGTGGCTGTTTGGCTTCCTCTCCCCACTACCCTTTTCCAGCACACATTTGTGTAGTAATTTAGATGGGATTTGGAGTTGGAAACTTTTCCATGGGTCAATGTTAATGGAAATTCTTCCTGGATTTCTGCAAGGAGATGTCACGGTTCAGGATAGGGTTTCTGCCTTCTCAGAACTGTTGGGGATTGCATTTGAGATGACTGATGTTGGGTTGCCTCCTGAGAACACCCTCACTTGTATATGGGCTGCCTCTTCCCTTTGTTGCAGTAATGGCTTTCCTGTTCACTTTCCCCCTTTCAGCATTTATTCCCTTCAGTACCAGGCTTTATCCTAGAATGGGACTGGTTGGTGCTTTTCAGAGTTGAGAAGAGCTTGACCAATCCACTCACCTCAGAACTCCCCAGCATGGAGGCCCTCTGCTTTCATCTGCAGCTGGATCAATTGTCCCCTTCCTTGGGTTCATGTTTATTTTTCATGGTTTCCCTCTGTTCTTTCCAATGAACACTTGTGGCTCTTTGGCTTGTAAAGGGACGTGAAGCAGCACACAAAACTTTAGCATG